>NC_087218.1:15215887-15423387 GCF_015104395.2 Macrobrachium nipponense
GGTCTGTGCCAAGTGGCAAAGTGGTCTTGTAAAACGTTTGCTTTTCATGTTGCACTGCTCATCGTTGCCTTCTTTCCGACCACTACCATGCTCTGGATCTTCTACCTACCCTGCTACTGTTTTTGGGGTTCAGCAACCCAAAGCCCAGTCTTAACTCTTCCCCCGCCCCCCTCCATCCACCCAACAAGCGCCACGCCTTTCTTTTTCTACTTTTCTATCGGATCTGCGCTGGATAAGAACCTTAGGCCTACAGACCCGTCAAACAAATGGAAAATAAAATCGACGATGGAAGAAAGTGCAAAAAATTGATATATGAAACTAAAACTAAGAGGTATATACTTTGAAGAACTGAAGGTGGGAAAATAGCATTTGTTATATAATTTTTCTTTTGAAGTTCGACTTACGTGGTCTTCCGATTTTTTTTTTTTTTGAAGCTCGACTTTCCATTGTCTGAAATTTTTTCCTGAGACTCGACTTTCCGTTGTCTCCTGATTGATTTTATTTTGTTTATTTATTTATTTATTTTTTTTCTTAAGTTCGACTTTCTGTTGTCTTCTCATTTTTTTTTTTTTTTTGAAGTTCGACTTTCCGTTGTCTCTAATTTTTTTATTTTTTTTATTTGACTCCGTTGTCTGTTTTTTTTTTTTGGGCGGGTGGGGGGGGGGGGGGGGGGGGGGAAGTTTGATTTTTCCATTGTCTGGAATGTTTTTCTGAAGCTCGACTTTCCGTTGTCTCCTGATTTTTTTTTTTTTTTTTTTTTTTTTTTTTTTTTTGTCTCGCAACTCGGCACCGCCCCGTTTTCTCCTGAGAAAAAATAGTTTACAATAGGATGGTTATAATGGTCTGCATTGCGAAGACAAAATGTTAATGCAGTGATATTTCTTCAGTGTAATCGATTCTTTACAGGAAAAAACTTCAGACTATTGTTCTCTTTAAGATTCGTTACATCTATTTCATCTCTGCATTTTCCAGATATGCTCTTCATCCATTCGTCATGCTTCGTTAATCGATTTTTCCTTTTCCTTTCTTCACATTATATTCTTCAGAATGTATTACTCAAGTTTCATTTTAAGCATTTTCAGATTCCTGACAGCCTAATCCTTCAAATGTATTATCTTTATAGTTTGATTCCTCTGCCTTTTTTGTTTTTTTTTTTTTTCACCATTGGCTGTCATTCCTTTGATTTTGTTTTTGTCTTCGCCAATCCTGGTCTAAGCCGAGATATAAATTGAAAATCCCCTGACAGTATATGGAAAGAAACTTATCCGCAAGATGGCGTTGCGTGACGTTGCATTATTCAACAACCGCTCGAGGTCAGGCAACAAGAAAATAATCATAATGGTTTTGTACCTAGCGCATGAAGGCGGAAAAGACGGGAGATATCAGAACATTTTTTCAGCATAAATTAGCCGTGGATATTCCGTATCAAAAAAGAAAGACTCGACTGGGTAGTGCCGTCAGTGAGTCTCACGTGCTGTACTGCGGGCATTACCAAAGGGTGTTTGCAGCGTCCCTTTGGCTGTTAATTTCACTCACATTTTAGCCTTTTGCTTTACCTCCATTTATTCTTCCTTTCTTCGATCTTACTGTCCAACCTCTCTAACTGTTACCACTTAGTGCAAATGTGGGTGTTGTGTCTCAGTTTCGCCTTTGGATCTTTGTAACTTCATCTTGATTATGTGGAACTCTTCATCTTGCCGTCTAAATACTCCGTCTCCCTCTCTTTTTAAAAGTGCCCCAGAGCTTGGCTGGACAGTCTAAATTTCATAAATCAATAAAGGAGAAACCAAGTCTGGATTCTGAGCTCGTGTTGAGATCTCGCGAGCGAGCTGTTAGTCCTAAGAACCCGTGTGCTATAACGAGTCCAACAAGTCAGTTTGTTTTTATCGTCACAAGGCTCGCCAAAAGAATTTTTCTTATTTGTAAAAATTGGAGCGAATATAATAAGAGCATTGGTAGGCAACATGAGAAGAGACAACCCAAAATAAAAGGCGTAAGACATTATACATCAGCAATACCGTCTCTTCACCAAGTAATAATAATAATTTTAAAAAAAGTAATCATTTTCTGTCACTCGACTTCTGAAGCGAGTCACCACACGATTTCAGCCAACCAGACTTCTTTTCAGGAAAGGCACGAGATTGCAGCGATCCCGGGATTAGATTGATCCGCGCTATTCTTTTCTTGTCGTGACCTTAATCCTGAGGAATGGAAGAAGAAAAAAAGGGCCTGGATTCTGAGAAGCAATCTTTTCATGAAAATCAGGAGGGAGAAGCAAAAGTCTTACATTTCACCGGTAAAGTTAATTAGGCCTATTTACTGGCACAGAGGACAAGCGCAGTTCACGAACAAGTTAATTAGGCCTATCTACTAGCAAAGAAAACAAGCGCAGTTCACGAACAAGTTAATTAGGCCTATCTACTAGCAAAGAAAACAAGCGCAGTTCACGAACAAGTTAATTAGGCCTATCTACTAGCAAAGAAAACAAGCGCAGTTCACGAACAAGTTAATTAGGCCTATCTACTAGCAAAGAAAACAAGCGCAGTTCACGAACAAATTAATTAGGCCTATCTACTAGCAAAGAAACAAGCGCAGTTTCACGAACAAGTTAATCAGGCCTATCTACTAGCAAAGAAAAACAAGCGCAGTTCCACGAACAAGTTAATAAGGCCTATCTACTAGCAAAGAAAACAAGCGCAATTCACGAACAAGTTAATTAGGCCTATCTACTAGCAAAGAAAACAAGCGCAGTTCACGAACAAGTTAATTAGGCCTATCTACTAGCAAAGAAAACAAGCGCAGTTCACGAACAAGTTAATCAGGCCTATCTACTAGCAAAGAAAACAAGCGCAGTTCACGAACAAGTTAATCAGGCCTATCTACTGGTACTGAGAGCAAGCAGAAGAAATGTTGAGGCTATCTCTGTTTTTTTTTCTTTTCTTTTTTGTGGCGTATCCCAGATACCTCAACATGTTGACTAAAGTTCTTAAGATTTTAGCCTAAATTCGTAAAATGCATCTGCTATTTGCAAGTTTTATTTCATGCAGGCGTGTTACCTTGATCTTGTGGTATCTTCTCATTCATGTGTGTTCGATGTTTAGCAAATTAACTGAGAATCAAAGGTTTGTAAAAAGGAAAAAAAATATTCAAATGGAATCTTAAGTTTATTAAATATTAATTATTGAGGCCTTTCATGCATACTTAGAAAAGTGCTTTAACGTAAGAATGACCCAGGTAACATCAATAAACATTAAAAATATAAAAAAAAAATTGCTGCAATAATCATTTTAACTTTTTATAAGTTCCTTACCTCTCAACTCTGATGACAAGAAACCGAAAATTAGTCAGCCTTTTGGGACTGCATAGCATACATATGCACTATTCACAGACTTGAGGTATAATTCACAGAAATGATAAATTTTTTCCATGTTAATTTTCCCAAGTTTTTCGAAGTACATGCGACACTGCAGATCACGAACTCGCAAATCACAAACAATGAAATCATCGCTCTTCTCGAGATATGTAGTACCTTATAAGGACTGTATCAGTACATTGAAGCTAATGAACTGACGTAAATTAACAACACCATGATGAAAACTCCCTCCCAAAGCCGAAATCAGGATTTCGCGGAGGGGCAGAAACACGGTCTTACACCCCGAGAAACATCTCGTGAACTGCTCGTCTTCTCAAGTCCCTCCGACGCCATGGGGGCCACCGGCACCAGCTAGACCCAACTTTCTTCCCGTCTTTCATGTCGTACTACCAAACTTCTCCTCTGCTTTGTCACCGTACAAATATAACGGCAAGGCTGTGATTTACGGGATGAGGATATGACAAATTGAGAATCCGCGGTGAAGCCTCTATAAAAATGCAACCCATGGCTACATCTCGGTCTAAGGGTATATGAGCGAGTGGTTGCACAGAACCTGGTGTGTTGTTTCTTATCGATTCACTCTCGTAATGACTCTAGATCCATACGCCAGTCACGCTAGATTTTACTGCAGCGCTGCTTTGAGGGGCATTCAGTGACCAAGGATTCCGTTGTTGTACCCAACTGTCTCCTTTGTTTGGAGAAAATTCAGCGGTCTACACCAGGCCTCTGAATTCCATCAACGCCTTACCACTAAGGGTAAGGCCTCGTGATGTAATTAACCAGCTTAATATACATCAACATTAATCCTGATATAATCCACCCACCAACACTTACTTCTGCGTGTATTTATATTAGTTTATTTTAATTACAGGGTAAAACATATCGCAGTAGAAAAGTCAGCAATTTTTTTTTTATAAAAGTGGATTATATTTATTTCCTTTTCGCGAAGTAAGCTATGAAGTTCGAACTGAGAGAGTAAAGAAGGAGAAATATTTAAACAAAGTAAGAAAACATATTTTAAACTCTGGACATTTTTTTCGAGGTGTACACGCAGTTTCCGCTGGACACCTCAGCCACCCAAAATATCTCGAAGAAAATAATAAAAGCGAAAATAACAAGAAAATAAAAATCGAAACAAGAAAGCAGGGCGTTGGTCCGCATTCATTCTTGTTTACAATATATTCCGTTAAAAGCATAAGCAAGTCAGCAGCAGACTGGGACCATGCAGGACCACGGGAAGTTAGTTGGTTTTCTTTGCTGGATGAGAGAAGCCGAGTACTAGCGACTTGCGGTCGCGTAATTGCTGCTGTAAATTATCTTCTGGTGTTTGCTGTTCCGGTATCACCGATGAAAATTGTGTGTCCTGTTACTCTAGAAACTATTGGGAGAATCGTTGAATGTTTTAATTTTATTTCTAGGATAATATTTAATCGCATACATACATGTATATATGCTTAAAAAATCACAGTAGATGCACGTGACTTCATTAAATGAGCGAATACCACTTATTACATTATATATATATATATATATATATATATATATATATATATATATATATATATATATATATATATATATATACATGTGTGTGTGTGTGTGTGTGTTACATAAAAGATATGAAATCAAGGATTTCACAGAAATCCCTAGGGAGTTTGTGAAATGGCCAACTCACTTAAGGTAGGTTTACACCTACGCACTTTCGTGTTGCGGGCTGTTACGGCGTGGTACCGCAAGAAACCGTTAAAAAATTGACGCGGGGGGGTGAAGAGAAAAAATGACCGTTATTGGGCGGCGTGGGGCTGACCCGGGCGGTGGGTTACGGGCACCTCACGGCTTGTTCCTGCGGTGCCTAGCGGAGTGGTACGGAGTTGGCGCCGTGTTATGATTGTTGTTGCTATGCCAGGCCACGCGCTCTTGCGGCTTTGTTACTCCGTGTAGCTGGTGGGTTGCGGTGTTGTTGCGGAGTAATAAATAGCAGTAATTTCATAATAAGGGGAGAAGGGGGGGGGGGAACAAATGAGAAGGCAAATGAATGGACATGTAAAGCTTAGAAAGTAAGAAATGACAGGAAAAGCGTAGAATGTAAGAAAATGAACGTGAAAAAGCATAGAGAGTAAGAGAACATGAAAAGCATAGAGAGTTAAGAAAATGAACATGAAAAGCATAGAATGTAAGAAAATGAACATGAAAAGCATAGAATGTAAGAAAAGAACAGAAAAGCATAGAATGTAAGAAAATGAACATGAAAAAAGATAGAATGTAAGAAAAATGAACTGAAAAGCATAGAATGTAAGAAAATGATAACATGAAAAGCACAGACTGTAAGAAAATGAAACATGAAAAGTATAGAATGCTAAGAAAATGAAATTGGGACTTGGTTTATACCATAACATTTTCAACTGCAAATATCATATATTATCAACTGAGGTCAATATGTCTTTAGTCTGTTACTGATTTTTCATTGTTCCCCTGTTAATAACTATGTCCAGTCAATGTTAATTATTGTTTCATTGTCATATTTGTATGTGTTCATGTTCATTTGATCATGTTCTCAATATTATATTATTGTTCTTTACCTTGTATGTTATTATATCATTTGATGGCCATATTTATTTCATGTTACATTTCATTTTATAGTTCAAGTTATTTCCGAGTTTCTATTTATGTCATATTTCATATATCATATTTTCATGCTAGATTTCCTGTTATATTTCTTCATGTTATTATTCTTAATGGCCATGCTTTTTCATTTTTCAATTTCATTTCACCCAATCATATCCTCATATATATTGTCATGACGTATAAATTAAGCATCAATAAGGAAAATGTAAGTGCAAGTCAGTATTTCAACATATTTATTACAAAAATAAACATCATGAATGATATAAAATGTACAAAATCATTTAATATTGAAAAAAAGAAAATAAACTAAAAAATCATATTATTTAAAAAAAATAAAATTCTATTTATTTAAACATTGTCGACAGGCTGTCAGAGCGCGAATGATGCCGACCGTGGTCTGTCCGGCGGGTTCCCCTTTTTATCCTCCCAGAATGTGCGGCAACCTTCCATCCAATCGACCTATGTTTTTGTCCAAATTAAGAGGTGGTTGTGGAATTATTGATATTCAGTGTAGAGCGAAGTCAATCGTGTTTAGTATATTTCTAAAATGTTTAAAAGATCGTTGTTTTTGGTTACCAATGTAAAGTCAGAGCAACCTACCTTATAGAAAATGAATGCCAACATCAGGATTGCACTATTTTTACACCTAGTTTTTATGAAAGTATGATAAATATATTACGAAGTGCTAATAAGATGACCTCTTATCCACAGATAAAAACGAAAGTGGTATATGAACATTTAATGAAAAACAGTGAATATGTTCCAAATATTGAAAAAATTGTATCCACTATTCAACTGGAAACTAATTGGAAACATGTAAATAATAAGTATATAGAAAATAAAAGTAGAGAAATTTTGTTTAAGTATGTTCATGAAGTTTTAAGTACAAATGATAGGCTAGCCATGATGAAAATAAAAGATGTTAAGGAATGCGGTTGTGGATGCATAGAAACTAATATGCATATGGTATATTTCTGTCCTTTGGTTAAGAATTTGTTGTCCTGGGTATTTGAATTGCATAGAAAATGTAGTGAATTAAAAACTAATAGCAGTTTAAGGATTTTAAAACTAGATTTTGAAGCAAACTCAAAAAGGGATGAAAATACAGCAGTGGTAATAATAGCAGATTTTATTTCAAGTATATGGATGGCAAGATATTTGGGAATAAGTACTGACCAGCAAATTATTAAATGTATAAAGAATAGACTGTTAAATACATTTAAAGTAAATATTATAGGATTTAAGTCTAATGTTAAAAAAAATTTTCACGAATCAGTATGTTTCTAATTTAAAAACATATTTAGAAAAATAAAAATGAATAAATTGTATATTTTTATAATATACATACATATTAATAAGTATATACAAAATTGTAGAATATAACTTTGTAAAGTAATATTTCTTAATAAAAGAAAAAAAAGTATTGAGGTTCACCTAAAAAAAAAAAAAAAATAAGTCTACCTAGCGAGACGCGGTAACACGCCGCACGCCCCGCAACATGTATTAATCGTGTATGAAGGCGGCATAAGGGCACCGCATGGCGCCGTAACATCACGCCATAACACTCCCTCGTGGGTGGTACTACGTCGCACCACGTGGGGCGTGGTGCGGTGTGACACAGCACCGTGCGGGTTCTTACCTCTTTTGTTGCGGGGCTGCGCAACACCACATATGGCTTCGTGCGACTTCATCAACCCGCCAGACGCCACACAAAAATTTGAAATTATTTAAAATCCGGGCGGCGTCGCGCGGCTTTAATGGTCTTCGCCTGCCCCGCCAGCGAGGTGGCGCGCTTTTGGTGCGTCTGTAGTGCAGTTTGTAACGGTTTCTTGTAGTCCCACGCCGTAACAGCCCGCACTACGAAAGTGCGTAGGTGTAAACCAGTCTTTAGGAACATTTTATCTCCGAGGGCTAGTACTAAACACAGCGAAACAGTTATTCATCTACACTTTCGCTGTGTTTACTATTAGCCCCTGGGAGATCAAATGCCTTTACAGACATTTGATCCCTAGGGGCTAGTACTAAGCACATTTGACCCCCTAGGGCTAAGCACATTTGATCCCCTAGGGCTAGTACTAGACACATTTGACCCCCCCCCCCAGGGCTAGTACTAAACTTGGCGAAATAGGGTAGATGAATTACTGTTTTGCTGTCTTTAGTACTTGCCCTTGGAGATCAAATGTTCCTAAGCAAGTTGCTCATTTCACAAATTCTGTAGGGAGTTCAAGACAAATCAGGATTTTACATATTTACTATAGCACATACAACACAAACAGTGCATCTCCACAGTCTTAACCTTTGCTCTTTAATTTGTATTCGTCCTTATACGTGATTTCCATATGCTTTCCAAGCTTCCTTTTTCATCTTTTGCACACACCCTGCTGCCTTCCTTCATTCACCTATTCAGTGACTTACTGCTTCTCTTATTAATTACTCCATCTTCGTGGTTTCTATTTACCTCCAAATCCTCGACTTTGCTACCAGCTACTCTTAACTTTCTCCCCTTGCACGCATTTCATATTGTTACTAGTTTCTGCAGACTCTCATGAAAGTCATAGTTATCTGCAAACATCACATTCTTTGCTCCAAACATGACCCATTCGCTGTTGAGATAGCTATTTGTCTGTCCATCCAAACGTTTTGTGTCCGCCCTCAGATCTTAAAAACTGTTCAGGCTAGAGGATTGCAAATTGGTATGCTGATCATCCACCCCCTAATCATCAAGCATATCAAATTGCAGCCCTCTAGCCTCATTAGTTTTTATTCTATTTAAGGTTGAAGTTAGCCATGATCGTGCATCTGTCACTGCAATAACACAGGCCACCCCGACCGACTGAGAGTTTCATGGGCCATGGGTGTACAAGCCTCAGACCCAAATTTACACCAAAGAAGTCACTGCTTTACTGCCTCCAAATTATATTATTCACCTCACCTCTGTTATAACAAAAACAAGGCGTGATCCAACTCAGGATGTGTGCCAGATTTTCTTCTCTCACATAAGTTGTAAACATTATATTTGTAACTTAACGTAAATTAAAACAGAATCTGACGGGCCAAGAGAGCCTTGTTTCCCCAGCGAAAATTAAAATAAACACGCTATATTTTATTAGAAGTAACATTTCTGTATAGTTTAACATAAACATTTTTTTTATATTTTACACTTTCATTCAAATAAATGAATCATAAATATCTTATCCTAAAATTTCTGTATCTTTAACTCAACTCGAAACACATTTTTCAGACTATTTTAGGCTCTTCCAGAGATCTTACCTAACCCCCCCAACAAGAACAACATAGCAGTTTGTAGGCTTTATCCCCGAGTAAGCGATAATCTCTCGTCAATTTATCTTCCATACCGTACATCTTGAACATCCTAAACATTGCCCTTCTATTAATTCGTGCTTTAAATATTTTGGGTTCTCGTACAGTTGCCACTTGTGCCTTCAAAGTTCTCACTTCACTGTTTGATAACAAAAATTCACACGCCCTCGGCCTATCTTTCGTACTTTCTCAATCAGAAACTCGTTACACGCCTTCCCTGGTATAGTACTATAAATGGATGATATGCTTATATATATATATATATATATATATATATATATATATATATATATATATATATATATTATACACACGTATATATGCCAGATATGCGATTAACGGTCATCGTCAAGTGACCGATTTGACTCGTTAAGTTCCTAATACTATGGCCCGTTAGTCCGTCATTTGCCACCTCGTGGAATATTGTTAACAGTACGCGTTCACATAATCTGTTTTACCGTTAATGAGGACAAATGGATGGTTTCCTACGAACAGGAGGGGTGTCTGTGTACTTCGGCGCGAGTGATGATGATAATGATAAAGTGGTTGCCAGAGTTCCTTAACGGCAGATAAGAACGAGTTCTCCGAGTTGGCAGCTCTTCAGTGAGGCGCCTATAGTTTCTATTAATGTTTTCTAATTATGTATGATGTAGTGTGATGTATATATATATATATATATATATATATATATATATGATAATATAATATATATATATATATATATTTACGAATTTTACATTTTAGCACGCATGGATTTAGTAATTAAGTTCCATATTGCCATAAACGGACGTGTTGAATGACGAACTCTGTGAAGTGGTAACATTACAGGAATCGAATTGTGTTATGTGGTAAATAGTTGGATAAAACTGCGAAGCGCAACAAGAGCCTAACAACAGCCATAGTGAAAAATAATACTAAACGTGAAATAAGAATGGACACAGTATACGTCATGTGAAACAAAAGCAAGACAAAAAAAATACTGACCCTTATATATGACGCAGTACATAAGGATGGAAATAAAACTGATCGTAATTGGACGGGAAAGGCTTCTAAAAGGGCTAAGGAACAAACACGTAATGTTGACGTCAACAGACGAGTATGACTTCCTGCAGTTTCGAGAGAACACCTCATGCGGTACACTGTAGGCATTACTTTAAGGTTCTTTTAAGCTTCCCTTCGGCCCTTAGCTGCTGCAACCCCTTTTCATTCATTTTACTGTACCTCCGCTCCATAGGCGTAACTGCGAAGGGCACATCCCCCCCCCCCCCCCCCCCCCCCCCCCCCACCCCCATTTGAAACTGCCCCCCCCCCCCCCCCACCGCCTGCCCCCCATTTTGAGTTCATGTAGCTTGAAGTAAAACCTAAGTTTTCATTTTCTTTATCATTATTATTATTATTATTATTATTATTATTATTATTATTATTAATGATAAGTTTTCTACATCAAGTAGTTTGGATGTTTTTTTGTGTACGAAGATAAGTGGAGTTTTACAATATTAACTGTAAGAAATAAATCAATTTTCTTTCTTTCATTCAGGAGTAGGTATACGTGTTCGTTTTCCAAACGTTATGTAAGTGTGAAAGAAATGTAATCAAATCATGCACAGAAAATTATTTATGGCCAAAAAATCAGTGGATAATGTAAAATTTGGAAATTAAAATAGGATAGAAAATGAAAAATTCACAAACACGCACACGCACGTGTTATTATACAAAAATGTTATACTTGTATAAACGCAACAATGTCAGTGGACTGACTGACATTTTATAATCAGTTGGTAAAACATCTGGATATGCGAAAATCCTGCACAAACTCTCAGAAATAGTGCATTATTGCATAACGCAAATTTGGTTACATACACACACACACAGAATGTGCTCATCATTACTGATATTGTATGAATCCACAGGCTATTCGTTTTTATTTGTCTTGCGCAGCGCCATCGTTGGTAATAGTCTCGTACAATACGTGTATATGATGTGTTGACGTAACGCTGGCACGGATTAACCCGGATTTAACCGAGACACTGCAGTTCCTGTCGGTAAATGGCAATCGTTCTGTACGTGATCGTGTGAATAAGAAAGTCACCAAGACACGGCAGGAGCGCCTCAGTGGCGTGGTTGGTTTGGTGTTTGCTTCTCACCTCACTGGTCGCGGGTTCGAATCTCGGCCATTCCATTGAGGAGTGAGAGATGTGTATTTCTGATGACAGAAGTTCACTCTCGACGTGGTTCGGAAGTCACGTAAAGCCGTTGGTCCCGTTGCTGAATAACCACTGGTTCCATGCGACGTAAAAACACCATACAAACAAACAAGACACGGCAGGCGTTTAGGCTCATTTCTATTTTTTTTTTTTTTTTTTTTTTTTTTTTGTAGTGATGCTGTCATTCTTTCGTCCTTGATGGCTTAATAGCAAGTGCATAACGCAAATTTTCAATGTTATAGGCAGTGTGCTCTAAGGAAAGGCTTGCTTTGCTTAGGGCCATTTATTTAGTGCTGTAAGAAGTTTTCACCTACGTAAATTAACTAAAGACTAAAATAAAACTAATCCTTTTTTCAAACTGGAGACAATCTTAAATAAGGTATTATGGATATTAAAGGTTCGGTTGTGTAACTTAACGTGTTTATCCAGTTAATGCCAGCACTCACTTTTATATACAACACAGTTATGGTATATATATATATATATATATATATATATATATATATATATATATATATATATATATATATATATATATATATATGAATAATTATCACATCGAATCGTGATTCATTTATATATCATTCGAGCTACAAATGTCCTTTAATATCTATATTCGTTCTACCTCGGAATTGATATATTTTCATATATGTACCAAGGGGAAGGGGAATTTTTTAGTTGATAACAATTTCGTCACCACATGGGCTCGAACCACCGTCCAAGTGGTCGGGAACGAAATCGAGGATAGACATTGACGCTATCAATTCAGCCAACAGAGACACTATAAGTTTGTATCGATTCTGACCTTAGAACAGAGCTGCTCTAACAGTTTTATATCGATTCTGACCTTATAAATCACCCTCGAACTCGGTGTGTTTTTTCGTAATTAGAATCGATATGAAACCCGTCTACCATGTTAGCCAATTCGAGCGTTTGACCTAGGTAGCCTTTGCTATGAATAATCATCACATTGAACCGTGATTCATTTATATATCATTCGAGCTACAAATGTCCTTTAATATCTAAATTCGCTCTACCTCAGATTGATATATTTTCATATATGTACCGGGGAGGGGAATTTTTTAGTTTTTGTTTATAATAAAAAAAAAAATTTCCCCTTCGGTACATATATGAAAATATATCAATTCCGAGGTAGAGTGAATTTAGATATTAAAGGACATTTGTAGCTCGAATGATATATAAATGAATCACGGTTCGATGTGATAATTATTAATAACAAAGGGCTACGTGGGGTTCAAAAACGCTCGAAATTGGCTAACAAGGTAGACGGGGTTTCATATCGATTCTGAATTACAATACCGCCGAGTTCGAGGGTGATTTGTAAGGTCAGAATCGATATAAACTTATAGTGTCTCTGTGACTGAATTGATAGCGTCACTGTCTGTCCTGATTTCGTTCCCGTCCATTTGGACGGTGGTTCGATCCCATGTGAGGACGAAATGTTATCAACTAAAAAATTCCCCTTCAGTACATATATCATATATCATTTCCGAGGTAGAGCGAATTTAGATAATAAAGGACATTTGTAGCTCGAATGATATATAAATGAATCACGGTTCGATGTGATAATTATTCATAACAAAGGCTACCTGGGTCAAACACTCGAATTGGCTAACATGGTAGACGGGGTTTCATATCGATTCCTAATTACGAAAACACAGAGTTCGAGGATGATTTGTAAGGTCAGAATCGATTTAAACTTATAGTGTCTCTGTTGGCTGAATTGTTAGCGTCACTGTCTATCCTGATTTCGTTCCCGTCCAATTGGACGGTGGTTCGATCCCATGTTGGGACGAAATTATTATCAACTAAAAAATTCCCCTCCGGTACAAATATGAAAATATATCAATTCCGAGGTAGAGCGAATTTAGATATTAAAGGACATTTGTAGCTCGAATGATATATATATATATATATATATATATATATGTGTGTGTGTATATATTATGTATTCTTTTATTTATGCTATCACATCTTAACTGATTTTACAAATGATCCTGTGACATAGCTAGAGTGCAATCATTTCTATTTGCAAAAAGTATGGTTAAGATTATATTTCATCGCTATTCTGATGCAATAAAGCAACTTCTATTATGCATTTTCTCTACTTTCTAGATATTGTCTTCTTTAAAAGTCAGTCAACTGCCGATGATCCGAATGAATCTTCTCTTTCAAGTAGGAAACGTCAAACCACTGATAACACACAAAGCACTGTAGACTTTGAAAAAGACATATGGTTAGATTCTGCTGAATCTGCTAGTGAAACTGATTCGTTGACAGTGGGAAGCATAGGATTACAGCATCAGTGACACCAGGAACATCATGTATTCCAAAAGCCTCTGAACAAAAACATTCAGTTCTAGGACCTGACGACATAAGCAAAGGAAGAACAGAGAGTCCAACTCAACCATCACAGATAATTTTCCCTTCAACAGGGTTTGGGAAAAAGCATCGTGCCTTTAAGTCAGCATGGTATGATTCACACAAATGGCTTGAATATTCTGTTAGTCAAGATGCTGCTTATTGCTTCTGCTGCAGGATGTTTCCTCCCCTAAATAAAACCTCTATCGGAAATTGCATTTACAACTACTGGATACCGTCAATGGAAAAAAGCAAATGAAAAAGAGGCTGGATTTGCTCACAGCGTAGTGATTATCATATGGCAGCTTTCTGTGCATGGAAAGAGTTTAAACAACGCATAGAATCTGGAAGTACAGTTGCAGCTGCCCTTACATCTGCCCATGAGAAACGATAATTGATAACAGGCACTATATCAAACAAGTAGCTGGAGTCCTCTGTCTGACAGCAAGACAAAAGATTGCACAAAGGGCCCGTAAAGAAGATGTGGATAGTCCAAATAAGGGTAACTTCTTGGAGATCTTAGAGTTGTTAAGTGGAAATGATGATATAGTGAAAACTCGACTGAAAGGAAAGAATAGAGTTAAATACACGAGCCCAAAAATTCAGAATGAAATTTTTGTTCTGCTGGCCCAAATGATTCGGGAGGAAATTTCAGAAGAACTGAGTTCAAATACTTACTTTTCAGTCATGATTGATGAGTCCAGGGACATCAGTAAGAAAGCGCAATTATCAGTAGTAGTTCGCTATGTGTACAAGAACAATATACATGAAGAATTCTTGGACTTTGTTTGGCTTCACAACCTTAATGCTAAATCACTTAGAGATGGTTTGAGTACGGTTCTGAGATTGTGTTCAATTGATCCCAGAAACTGTGTAGGGCAAACATATGATGATGCTTCTGTAATGAGTGGAGTGAATCGAGGAGTTCAGCAGCTGGTGCGTGAAGAGTTAGCACCACAAGCAGTTTACATTCACTGTTATAATCACAGACAATCTTATTATTGTTGACAGTGTCAGATCAGTTCGACTGGCTGACTCTTTCTTTAGTTTGCTAGAAGAGATTTATACATTTATGCCCTCACACACACCACATGAAATTTATCTTGCAAAGCAAAAGGAATTGTTTCCTAATAAGCAAATTAGATCTCTGAAAAGGCTCAGTGATACAAGATGGTCTTGTCAGTATCTATCATGTAAGGTTCTGCGTGATACATTTCCTGCTGTCATAAGTTCCCTTGGAAGAGATTTCTTCATCCCAGTGCCACACAGGCAAGCGTGCACATGTTGCAAGAAGTTTATTAATGAACATTAATTTTGCATATATATTATGCTTAGTGATGTTCATCCACATTTTACACAAAACGAAGCTTGTGTCAGATATGCTTCAGTCACTGTCTTTAGATCTGTCAGCAGCTGCCCAAATGATTGATGCTATCCAGCTGGAATTAAAGAATGAGTGCTCAGAAAAATCTTGGCATAGCATTTGGGAGAAGGCGGTTGCGATGTCCCAGACACACAATATTGAGGTTTCACCTGCCAAGCAAAGAATACATAAATTACCGAGGCATCTAAAGGATGCTGTTGTCTTGGAAACAACTGGACATAGAGAAGTATGAAAGCTTGTGGAACAGGAAGGATACAAAAACGCACTATTATCCAGTAATGGACAAAAGGCTACTAACTGAAATTGAGTCAAGATTTGATGATGCCAACAAATCCCTTTTCCATTCAATATCATCTCTGGATCCTTCCTCCCCTAAATTTTTACAGCAGGACCAGTTGGAGACAATGGCAGCTAAGTATAATGTTGATCTTAAATTCTTAGATGTTGAGCTGCGACAAGCGAAACGATTAGTAAAACGTAAACAAGCTGATGGGGTTAAAATTGCCAACATTGTGGATTTGACAGCTTATTTTGTTCCTTTTAAAGATGCATTTCCAGGTTTCTACGAAATGTTAATCATTGCTCTTGCATTACCACCAACATCTGCATCTTGTGAGCGAAGCTTCTCTTCACTAAGACACATAAAGAACTATCTCAGAAATTCTATGTGTGATCATAAATTGTCCGGTGTATCGGTAATTGGAATCCACCAGGACAGTGCAAAGAATATCGGTATGGAAAGGTTTATTGATATTTTTGCTAGGAAACATAATAACAGAATGATGCAGATGTATTAAATTAATACATCTGCATCATTCTGTTATTAATACTATTAATTAAATGATTAGGTTCAATAATCAAGTAACCAATTGTAATGGAATCTTATTATATACTTCAACTAAAGTCGTTAATTGTAGCAATCAAATATCTTAATTTCTTTGGATCTCCCTGTTTAAACATATCATAGAAATATTAAATGAATAATTCCAATATATATATTTTTTTTGACAATAAGCAAGTGTTAATTTTGATTACCTTAATTATATTTTGTTTACATACCAAGTGGTTTTATTTCATTGCCAAACCATTACTTATCATATCTAATTTGGATTTACAAGTGTGGTCAGAGGTTCATAATTTGTACTGAAAAAATATTTGAGCAAGTTTGTTATATAAAAATGTGATTCACAAATTAGTAGGCTTAAATATTTTAAAACAACCTTAATATCTTTCCGCATGATTAAAAAAAAAGAATGAGTATTATAATTTGTGCATGCCCAGTGCCCCCCATATTCAGCTGTGGCCCCCAGGTGCCCCCCCCCCCCCCCCCGCCCCCCCCCCCCCCCCCCCACCCCCCCCCCCCCCCCCCCCCCCCCCCCCATTAAGAGACTCCCAGTTACGCCGCTGTTCCGCTCATGTTCTCTTAATTCCCATCTTGCTTTCCATCCCCTCTTAGTAATTGATTCATTGTCCACTGCGAGGGTTTCCTCCTGTTTACATATTTCAAACCTTGCCCTCAATTTCCGGTTTAGCGCTGATGGCCTCACGGGTCCCAGCGCTTGGCCATTGGCGTGAATTAATATATTTTGTTCTTTGTGACTTTGGAAGCCGTGATTAAACAAATGGGAAATACGCCTTCCAAAAATACTATGAGACATCATACAGACAGTTTTTTTTATCTATTATTAGAGAAAATATACAACATTTTTACATTTTTACTGGTAGTTCAAACAACTTTATCAAAGTTGACTTTATTTATGAAAAATTAAGGAATATAATTTTATCCTACCGTTCGAGTTGACATTTAGAGATATTTTTAGAGTGCACATTTTACAAAATTATAATCTATGATTTCAATGTTACTATTTTTCTGTAGTTATCCATTTAAGATTTTATCATACTCTATGTTTATTTTTTTGTTATCATGATTGATTTTATAAACCATCTAATACATCGTTTTCATCTTTTCTTCCAGAATCAACTAACCCTACGACGAAATCCACTGAACTAAAAAAAATTAGATCCTTAATTTAAAAAATTGCAGTTGAATTTAAAAAGCAAGAAAAAGGTGGATGTCTGCTCTTGTGGTTTTCCTTCAGAAAAAAAAAAGGATACAGTTTGAAAGGAAAATATGGAAAAAAACAAACATTGCAACAAATGAAAAGGAAAAGAACCCTAAGAATCATGAAAGGTGTATTTTTATACCACAAGATAAGAAGGGCAGATTATAAAATAATTAAGAAAATTTTTTTTTTTTTTTCTAAAATGCTGGCTACAAGATGTCTAAACCCACGGGAACGAAACATTCCACCCACAAGTGCTCACCACGAATAAGAAGCAACTTGGAATACGTGATAACAAACTATATGAATCTAGTAAGTGCCGCGGTGTCAGTGACAGATATTTGGACATAAAACATATTTTACAGGAAAATCCAAACTGCAGGAGAGAGTAACAAAAATAAAAGTATACAAATCACTAAAGTGCTGCCTTGCAACATTGTCAATGGGAAAAAAATATAACATAATGAGATGTCAAGTAGTAATTCACAATCTGCGCTCATCGGTGACGCTAGACGCCATAGTGGAGAGTCAAGTTTCTCACTGGCTCTGACCCACTCATCTCTCACGAACTCCCATGCAGAAGTAAACATAAAGTGGCTTAAAGGATTACCTGCCTATTTCAACACCTCGACGTCTTAAAGGCGAGAATTTTGGTCCTAATATATTAGTTTCAAGATATAACCTAATCCGGGACCAATCACCCCAAGGGAAACTTACTGACACTCCAACCAGGGTCATTTCCACCGCAAGTGCCAGCCAACCCCCCACGGCGAGTGACTGCCAAATCCCCCCTGGCTAACCCCCCATCCACCCAAATGATCAGCGCATTCATCTCCCATCTTCGTGAGTAGCCAGGGATACATTAAACATAATCTCTTGGAATATTTTTGGCCTCAAGCGGAACATTCCTCTCCTAAACATGTTCTGCAAAAACTTCAAAGGCATCATTGCATTGCAAGAAACGCTCCTCTGGCCACATGACCTTCATCTGCGATTCAATTCATGAAGACTTCAGAACCTTCTCGACTTCATCGACGCAAGTTACAGATCAAATCACAGCCGGTCCCCCGAAAGGGGGACTTTCTTTCCTGTGGCACAAATCGTTAGACAATATGATAAAGGTGATGAACTACAGGAGTGACAGATTGCTGGGGCTTCAAGTGACAGTAGGGAACTCTAAAATCCTAATAATTAATGTTTATATGCCATGGGAAAATAACAATAATTTTGATCAATACTGCATGATCCTAGGGGAGTTACACAGTATTATTCATGATTCTCCTGCTGATCATATTTGTATAATCGAGGACCTTAATTCTCACCCCACAAAACAATTTTATAATGAACTTACTCGCTTCTGTCAAAATCATGCTCTCCAAATTAGCGATGTAATACTCCTCCCTCCCTCCTCCTATCCATATGTACATAATAGAGCGGACGCTATTACAACCTCCTGGCTGGACCACTGCATCACATCTCCACAACTTTATGATTCTATTATGACCTGCAATATTCGCTATGATCTTGCAACGGGCTACGATCATATCCCATTACAGGTGTCTTTCAGTACCCCATCCCTCCCTACCGTGAACCCCCTAACTGACCGCCCACTAGCGGTAAACTGGGATTTTAAAAACCAACAGAAAACCAGATACTTTGGGGCGACCACGGAAACCAGGTTGCGGTCAATAGTTCAACCGGCAGACGCCTTACTTTGTACTAACACAAATTGTAGAAATAACCACCACAGGAGGGATCTGAAAGAATAATTCTATTCGAACATAATCTATGCTTGCTTCGGACAGGACGGCCTATAGATTTCGTCAAGGTAATTCTCGTAATATACCTGGATGGAATGACTTGGTTAAAGATCTGTATACATACTCACGAGAAATGTTTTTACTGTGGAGGCAAAATGGTAGCCCGAGGGAAGGGCACACTGTATTACTAATGAGAGGCGAGAGTGCAGTTCAAACTTGCTCTTAAGCACTGCAGGTCAAATGAAAAACAACTAAGAGCCGATGCAATGTCTAGAAACTTAGAATCTGGTGATTATCCTCGTCTTTGGAAAGATATCCAGTCCTTAAATCCCAAAACTAAAAAGCTATCACAGAGAGTAGGGGAAGCAGTCGGAGACGAAGCTATCGCTAGTATGTGGGGCGATCACTTCAACAATATCCTGAATTGCATAAATGATCAAGATTCCCAAAGGGATGTACTACATATCCTTCTTACTGACAACATTCAATTTCATTTTGCAGACCGTATTACGCCAGGTAACATCAGCGATGCCATGAACAGCCTACCTAATAATAAATCGCCCGGCTGTGATGGTCTTCCCGCAGAGGCTTTCAAATTCTGCCATTCGATAATTTACATTTTGCTAGCTGCCCTATTCAATTCGTGCGTAATTCACCGGTTTCTTCCAGACTCCCTACTCTTAGTTCACTTGATACCATTAATCAAAAACAAGCTGAAGGATGCAGCTGACCCTGGCAACTACCGGCCGATTGCAATCACAACGATCGCATCGAAGATACTGAGTCGGTTCCTCTAGTGAGAATTCTCCCCTTTCTACACATCACTGACAACCAGTTCGGGTTTAAAGCAAACCACTCAACCGACACCTGCATCTACTACTGAAAGAATTGCTGAACTACTACCTATCATCAGCCTCTCCTGTTTTCCTGTGTGTTTTTGTAGATGTAGAAAAGCATTGACAGAATAACTACCTGAAGTTCTTCCTGAAGCTGCATAAAAGGGGCACACCCCTATATCTAATTGTCATTTTACATTGCTGGTTCTCCACACAGCAATTCTGTGTCAAATGGGGTAACGTGTTATCGTACACCATCGGCTCCCTAAATGGGCTTCGGCAAGGGGGCATTCTCTCTCCATACCTGAAACTGAACTCACTCCCAATCGGATGCACTGTCAATGAAACAAATATAAACAACCTCTGTTACGCCGACGACATGGTTCTAATTTCCCCATCAGTGCAAGGTCTCCAACGACTCATCGACACTTGCCGCCAATATGCAGAGGAATTTGATATAATCTACAACGAAACCTAGACCTAGTGCATGTCGCTGCCCCCGAGATCGCTTAAGCATATTGCAGAACCACAAATTTTCCTCGGAAACCATCGGCTGGAATTTGTGCACGAATTTCCGTATTTTGGGTCACATTATCACCGACGACCTAAAAGATAGGGCAGACATTGAACAGAGACGTCGTAAACTATGTGCAACTGACAACATGATTGCAAGGAGCTTGCCTTCTGTCACCAAGACGTGAAACTGCTGCTCTGTTCCGCTCGGTACTGCTACAGTCTATGGTGTTCCCTCTGGACGAACTATACCGGTGGCCACGACTATACCCGAGAGATCATGAGACGTATCACTGTTGGGTACAATGACATTCTGAGACACGTCACGCCTCACAAACACAGAAACACTCCGCTTTACAGATGTTCATTGAACCACTCCGCCACACAGATGTTCATAGAAAACCACCTGGGCATTTTTAAAATCATTGTTAGTCGAACAACGTCTATAGTCTGATAACCCGAGTGAGAAACAGCAGCAACTCGCTCATACAAAGCATCCTAAGGAGTGAAGCAAGATCTAAATTGTGGGAAAGATGGAAAATGAGGCCTTTGTCCAACGCCATCTTGAATTGTCTCAATTCAAGATGGAGTTGCTTTGTCCCCTAAAGACTTAATCTCTGTATTGGCAAGCTGTCATTTGCAGATTTTGTCATTATTATATTTATTGCTGATATTTTAATTTTTTATTATTACTGTGATTACTATCAAGTTAAAGTTTTTTGCACTCAATTTTGTATTGAGCCCTCTGGACCTGACTACTGTATAACCACCTAAGGTCTCTAGTTGAAATTTAAGTTATATATTCTGTGCACTAACTGTTATAACTCTCAATGCATTTTTTTTTCACCAGTATTATTACTGTTATTACCAGTATTATGATTACTATCTTTTATGCTACCTCAGCTATTTTGTGGATAAGTGCCGATTATTCATTTATTTATCATGTTGTCTCATGTATCTAGATTGTGTATGTTACTGTCTGCATTTTGTACAGTATATTCCATGTATATGGCCCTGAGCTGAATTATTATTATTATTATTATTATTATTATTATTATTATTATTATTAATAAATTAGTGCCAACAGGAACGTGGCTAAACAACAACGAGAAAGATATATGTAAAAAAATTACTTATAAATGACAACCGGCTACTCATAACATTTCTCAAACAACATAGGTATAAAATAATGACGGGGCAGTACGATATCTTTCCTTAAAGCAGCTAAAAAAGTTACAACAAATTAATAAGTATAAGTGTGAACTATTTGGATATACTGACGCTGCAATGTATCACAAAACGAGACAATAAGAATAATAGTTTCATAACCACCAAATGCTCGTGGCAATTGTGACCTCTCATTTTACTATCTGTAGAGTTTAACACTGACAGAAATTTCATATTGTACAAATTACCTTTGGGAGAAAAGCAAGAGTTGGGCCAATTTAAAACCATAGAATATTGTAAACGTTATTAACCACATCGGTACAAAGTTCTGTCAAACGTTGTACACAAGTCCAATCAGTGCTCTCCGATCATTATAGAAGGAACTGAAATTAAAGAAAACTCATTATGGTTTAATGCTGAAATATCACGCCGTGTGAAAAGTATACAGCTATAGTAGATTCACATCAACCGTGCATTTGATATCTAGGCCAGTCCCTTACAACGCTCATGGTTGGCTGTTCATAAGTCAGTCACAGGTCTGGGCCGCTGGGCTGGAAACTCAGTCCCCCGAGAGAGTTCACGCAGATATGATGTATGTTGCACCTCTCCTGAGGGGAACGTCTTTCAAAAGTATTCCTCAGAAGAGGTGGAACATATATCCTGCCTATGTGAACTCTCTCGAGAAACTAAGTTTCCAGCCCTGTGATTAGCTTATCAACAACCAATCAGGAGCGTCGTAAGGGACTGGCCTAGACTTCAAATGCACGGTTCATGTGAATCTACTATAGCCGAAAATAAACGTGAAAAGTCGGGTAATAGTCAACAAAGTAAATAAATTACTTATAAAGGAATTCTGGTTATTCAGCAAGAATTGGCGATAAAGAATACAATGGAATGTAACTCGCAAATAAACGGAGCCCGGCTGATGAACCGATTAGTCTCTGAAATCAACATAATTTCAGATATGCTGACGATCAAGAGAATCTCTACACCGTAGCTAGACTTCCGATTAGACTTACGAGTGGTCACTTATAGATTTTCTTAATGATAATTTATTAAGCGTGATGAGCAAGTACGTTTTATTTGAGACGGACACGGTAAATTCTCTGTCGCTACCCTGTTACAAAGCTTCAAATCGACGTCTGTCACTTTCAAAGCGTGCGCTTTCAGCATATTGATCGAAAGTCGCTTACATCTGGCAACTGTTTCGTTGTTAATAATTCAAGAGATGTTTCTTTTCTGTTTGGCTATAAGTCTTCCATGCACGTTAGTTCGATACTTTTAGAGGTAATTTAAAGACCCACGTATTGCTAACAAGTGCATAATGAAAGCCACAACTGTGTGTTAATATATTTAAAAACACACAAATCACAAAGGTGCCAGATGTACTATGGTTGTGCGAACAGCTGACGACTTTACGACGGTCAGCCGAATACCTGGCGGCTTCAGAAAACCTGATTATAAAATCAAATAAGCAGATGAGCGGATTAGCCAAAGACATTTATCAATTTTAAGACATTTTTTGCGGTACGTGAGGACGGAAGACTTTTAAGTTTAAGGACATTATCGAGGAGAGAAGTTAGATACACTTTTGGTTATTCACTTGTCTTGTATATACTATTTTGTTTACATCCATTTTCAGTCGGTCGGGTCGTCTGCTGTTTCGGGTACCTGACGAATTTAGGGATTCTTGTTAGACAATCACGTAACGTCGGTAGGCCTAAGGTAGGTGTGTTTAGCCGGGAGTTGGGATTCATTCCCGCTCGACGTTCATCTCGTCAGTTTTGTTCGGAAATTAAAAAAGTATCTCGGGATTTGAAATTTGTTTTCGCCGCCAACTTGGAGTACTAAGTAACAAGAGCCACTGGGGGGGAGCAAGCCTAGGCCTATCCTAGGGCCGCCGAACCGAGGCAGAGAGATTGATTATAGGCTTATGGATATCGTTCGCTTCGCTGCTGGTAATGTTGGCCGCTATGTGCATCTAATCCTTCATGCTTTGTGACCTAAACTCAGATCATCCATTCATTTTCGGTAGGTTTGTCCGAGTTTACGCTACGTGGTGATGTTGGGATGTGGGTGGCCATAGGTTATCCATGTATTTTATGTGTGAAACGTGAACCCTGAGCATCCCTTCATTTTCGGGAGGTTAACCTAAGTTTACCTAGTTTCACAAGGAAGGTAGGTAGGTAGCTAGTATACTAGGCTAGTTACTAAGTAGTAGGCCTAGCTAGTAATACTTAGGGTAGATCATCACAGCAGGCCACGCAGGCCACCTACCATCATGCAAGCCACCCTCCGAAAAAGTACATTATAACGCGTCCTGACACCCGAGATGGGCATCAGTCGCGACTTGTTGTTGGTGAGAAACGGAGCTAAAGACCTCTACTCTCCTTTCGAAGTAAGTATTTTCCCCAAAGTTAGAAATTAAGGCCAAATTTTAAGATTTAAACAGATTTAAACAGAGGGTACTGAAAACGGTCTCAAACGTAGTGCAAATCTCACCAAAAACGCGTTCACATTTTTACTTACAACTCGAGGTATTTAGAAGATTGACGCCATCTCGATGTTTTACGGAGTAGCTTGTGTCAATAACTAACCATTTCCTGTGATAAATCCGCGCCACACCACTTGTACCCTACAGACGCTGGAGCACTTTTATATCACAACAATCAAAAACCAAACCGATTTCTCATCAAACACAACAAGCCAGGCGTAAAACAGCTGTTGGGGGTAGAAGATGACGAGAAGCGTGCTCTTGGCTAATTTTTAAATAAGTAGTAAAACATCAATAATTTTACATATTTATGATGATTAATTTGAAAATATTCGTTATTGAAAAAGTAACTCGACTCTGACTCAAATTTAAGTAATTATTTTTCTGAATTAGAACGTTCTTTCAAGTTCTGTATTATGACGTCACGACATCTTGACTTTCGTACCTATTGTAAAATAATTGCTATACTCAACTGTCATTGCAGAACAAGTTTACCAGTTATTCATGCAGATTGTTATCAGCTATACATGTAATTGTTTATAATCGTTAATGCGCAAATATATCTTTATTATTTACTTTTTGGATATATGAAGATGTTTTACTGCTGGATTATCGCCGTAGTGTGACGCAATCGTTTTCGGTTCATGGGCCTCTTGTCTGTTTTCGCACCATAAGAAATTATGGGCCGAATTTGCAATGACCAGAAAGTCGTTAAAGAGAAAGTTAGCATTGAGGGGGCATATGTTTTGACTGAGAAAAATAAAAATTTATTCAATAGCTAGCTTGTAAAAAATACTTGGTTATAAAAACTTGATTGACAACTAAGCAGCATGTCTACTATGGGTTTTTTCAGAGACAGTGCAAGCAGGTGGAAGGGCAATACCTATTTCTGTAACGAACACTCTTAACAGAACGAGATTTTGCTATAGTGGCATTACACCCAGTGCCGTAATTTATAAGGGTATCGTGAATCACTAATCGTAAAGAATAACGACACTTGTCCTTGACCAAGAGACAAAAACTCCATTATGCAGAAATGGATACGAACACGCGTATAAAGCTCCACTTACCCTCTCATCCCCCCCCCCCCCTCATCCCTTTTCTTCTTCGTTCCTCCGCCTTCCTTTCTCTCTCTCTCTCTCTCTCTCTCTCTCTGTTGCCATTCGGTATGTGTTGACCCTCCAAACTGGGTATAAGAACTACACACAAAACGTTTGAAATGTGAAATTGGTTGAAATTCGGTATGTATTGGAAGTATATATACATAAATATTAAAGCAATTTTATCATTATTGCATTACTATGACAACTAGAATTCATGGAAACAGTTTATAACCTGTTAAGCGTCACCCACGTAATAATACGTTTACCGCGATCTACTCGGTAGCGCCTTCAACGGGATATTACGTTCAAGACTTTAACTGTGCTTGTCAAGTCGTCAGCCCCGTAATAATACGTTTACTCGCATAGAAAGTGTAGGAACATCATTTGGTAACACTCTCAGCACATGGGAAACTTATTTCCAGCCTGGCAACTCTTTCCTGGTGGTCGCTTATGCTAGAAAACTGCCTGTCCCTGTTGGTTTTCTTTCAATACGCTTCGGGCGTTTATCGAGACAAATTGGATTTCGCGTCTTTCACAATGAATGTCCCAAAGAGGAGGCATTATTTCTGATTTTTAGGTGAGATCAATCAAATACTAGATGAGGAGTGTGATATTGATAACCTATTTGATGATGAGAGCTCTAGTTCTGAATCCTCCAGTGATGATACAAACTTTTCTTCCAATTGCGGGAGTGAAGATGACTTTTCTTTGCCGAGTGACTGGACTCCGAGAGAGAGAGAGAGAGAGAGAGAGAGAGAGAGAGAGAGAGAGAGAGAGAGAGAGAATTTCCAACAGTTAATTACAGTATGAATAACAAGCATAAAAAATCAATATAACTTATTTGAAAAAAACTATCATCAGTGCTATGATCCCTGATTACAAAAATAGCGTTGACGGTACGTTAGCAGCGAGCTCATCAGGGGTCGGACGCTTAACAGGATAATGGAACGGCGTATGTGTGAAGCCTCCACTAATGTGGCAACGATGATTTTGCCATTCTTAGCATGCAAACATTAAAGCATGCAAACATTTTAAAGGTTACATTTATTTCTGGCATACGATTATTAAGAAATTCAAAATACTAATAAAGACTGAAATCAATGAAAAGTGCTAGCAAAAACAAAAAAGCAAAAAAAAAAAAACAAAAAAAAAAAAAAAAACGTAGTCGTTCCTCTATGCACTTTTCCGTATTCGTTCCTCTATGGTTTTCGGCAGCCAGATGTACGAAAACGTTAGAAACATTTGATTTTATCTACGTTAGAAATATCTGTAATTTTCGGGGTAATTTGGTTGCAAAAAAGGGATAATATACATGAATTAAATCAAAATTTTTAAATAACAATGTAAATTTAAACTAAATAACGAGTTAAGTAAACAGTTTAGGGAATAAAACTTTTGCAGTTTCGTCGTCTGTCGTCGTCTGCTGTTTGTAATTGTGTTTATGGCGCGCGCGCTTAGAAACCAGGAACAGCAACGGGTTTAAAGTGCAATGTGGAGTGAACTGAGACCAAAATGTGTATAATGACAATCAAATAAGCACTGTGGAGTTTCAGTTGTGATGGCAGTAAGGATAAAAACCGCCGATTACAAGGTAAGAATGAATTCAGTTCCAACCATAACCCCGGAATAACAAGTTTTCATACTTTCACTAATATAGGCAACAAAATGTTGTTTTATTGTGCTGATTACAACTGCAATCTTGAGTAAGATCAATAAACGTTACATACATACGCTAACATTGTTCAAATGAGTGCTGGGAAGGCTGGGAAAGATGGTGTCCGTCACTGATGAGAACCGTCCATGAAAAAACGTAGCCGCCATATTGGATTTCAAAACTGCCTTGAAAACATATTTTACGAAGAGCTCACATGCTTATTTTAGTTCGTATGGGGCTTTCATATATCACAATATGTTGACGAAACTTCAGTCTTTTAAATGGTATGCTTAGAGTTGCAATTGTATTCATGTTTCACCAATTAAATATCGAGTGAATAAGACCCGTCTACCGTGATGAGGGTTGGCCTGTACTGATGTTTCCCCCCCCCTATAGTTAGAATAGGCTGTGCCGTGATTTAGCTCCTGCCAAGTTTATTAATTCTGTAGGTCTTGGTGTGCATATGTATCTACCTAAGTAAGTAGTCTAGCTTAGGCCTATTCTAAACCAGGCAACCTACCTAGGTATAATTCTTAGCCTAGGAGGTTCATCCTAGACAAAGGATCAGTTTGTGGGAAGCTCATAGGCCTAGGTCATTTGTAATTGCTGTGAATCATATACTACCTAGTATTTGTTTGGCTGTTTGCCCTTTATCTTGGCCATTTCTGACCACTGCTGTAGCCTTTGTTAGTGCAAATCTCTTAAGCCTATTTTTGTTTCCCCAGTCCTGTTCAGGCCTGGTAATTAATTACCCATAGGAGACTGAGGCAGGAAAAGTTTTCCTTTTTTTAGGAGCTGCACCAAAAGGAATGGCCCAAAGTGAATTAAGGAAAATATTGGCTCAAGTAGAGAGAATACTTACCTATTATACCTATAGGTACATGGTTTGTGTCTGAATTCAGTATCAGACTCAGAAGAGAATGAAAAGCACCTATCACAAGGCCAGCAATGGGGCTGTTATCGTACGTTCACCTTTTCCAATCTACCTTATGGTGCCGGGTCCTACCTGGGTAAAACCGAAGACTTTACCCCCGCCTGGTTTTTCCCAGTCGCCAACTGCGATATTTATGCTACTTTTGCTTTGTTTTTGCTTGTCTTTTTTTTATGCTAAGATATTACTTTCTTTTGTTCATGGTTAGGGTAAATGACCGAATGGCGACATAGCAGCCACCTCTCTTGGAACGTGGCCATTTTGTGAAAAAGCGCTTGAATTATATCATTATTTCATAATTTAGGAAAAAACACTCTCTACCAAACTAGAGGGGCGAGTTACTCCACTTGGCCTCATGCATTTTAAGTTGTACTAGAGTTAAATATAGGATACATCTAACCTTACCTTTATAAACTAACCTAACTTAAGGGGGCTGGCCGGCTAATGCCGTTTTTTAACTACAGGACTTTGACATTCATACCACTTAATAAGGTGACTTGGGACATCTCCAAACTGCATATGATTTTCGCCTCTGACCTTCGGTTTTGTGACGCCAGGGCAATCTATCCCGAAAATAACCATTTTTCAAATTATATCTCCTCCCTTGATATTTAATATTAAGACCTGGGATTACTACCATATATAGACCTGATTTAGACCTTCAATCAAATGGATTTTTTTTTTTCTAAGTCATTTTTTTGCTAGATATGAATTTTTGAATATGGTAAAAAAATAAACCCTATAAATCACGAGAAAAAAAACATTTAAAAAGAAAAACCCACAAAAACAAAAATTGGAAAAAAGGGCTCTATTTGATTGTTCTATAATGTCTTTCTGAGTTATATACCAAATTCCAATGTTATAGCTTTAAAACTAAGTGAGGAGCTACATTTTGAAGGTCAATAAGTATAGTTTTGAGATACGGGCATTCAAAGTTTTCCTTCTTGTATTTCTAAAAAGACGATGTTGATAATAATGGCTATTATGAAGTATATATCTTTTTTGTGTATTAAACCAAAACTATTTTATTTATTATAATTTAATCATAAATGATGATCCCTTTGCTCATATATACGTAGCCTGGGGCACTGCTTGAGGGCAAGATGGGGCACTCCTTCCTACGTAACCCCCTCTCTCCCCTTCACTAACTCGGCTTTCTTACAGCGAATTTTCTTCTGTATGTTAGCGAGATGTTTTTCCTCTCTTTGGCATGATGGACATTCTTGCCGAAACAAAGATAAACAACGTAAATGCAAGAGAATGTCAGAGGTGAAACTCGAAGGTGTACTCTCTTTTTACAAAGACAATTTAATAAATCATGATTATTATGAATTTCATATTCCATTTTGGGTATTAAAAAACCAAAACTATGTTATTTATCATAAATGAAGATCTCTTTGCTCAAAGATCGTAGCCTTGGGCACAGTGTGACGTGTGCTGTCAGGCAAGAAGGGGGCGTTACTAGGCAACCCTCCCCTCTCTCTTCACTAACTACGCGCATATTATGATATTCTGTAATAATACTTGAGCGATTTGTCTTCATCTGTATGTTAGCGAGATGTTTTCCTTGTCTTTTCCTCATTGGCATGATGAACTTCTTGCCGAAACATACATAAACATACGTAAAAGCAAGCGAATGTCACGAGGTGAAACTCGAACGTCTAATCTACTAGAAGTCTGTGGTCCTACTGATTCATGGTTGAACCAGATACTCGCTTCTGCAAGCACGGAATCTCTACATTGCCATTTCTCACAATTCTTTGCCAATAATTATCAAAATTTACGATAACAGAAGAAATATTGCATTTTCTTGTACGGATGAATGTTTTAGGCTTATTGAGTTATGTTTACTAATTACCCTGTAACTACGAAAGTAAGAGGAATTTTGACGAAATATTTTGTATACGTATTCTCAATTGCCATATGAAGCGCCATGAATTTTTTCATGACTGCATCTTTCGCCCTATACCACCATATATAGGGGTTCCAGCTGGCCCCCTTAAGGAAGGTGCTGGGGACTACCTAACCACAGGGTAACCCCCTTTCCATCCTAATCTGATTGTTATGCACACCAAGTTCTAATGGGCAAGGGATGCCACTTCATTATTTTGTTATGGTGGCGCCTCTCAGGTGGCCTGAGATGCTTGTCTACCCAGCTAGTGTCACAGCATTCAAGACACCTTGCACAGGACAGCACCTTAGGTTGAGCTAGGTTAGGATAATAGAGTTCAAATCAAATTGGCTTGCTAGGAATAGGATAAAAACTTGGTTAATTGCAGAGCTATTGACACAGGATTGCTGAATTTACATGAAGTAATAGAATTTTGGTGCCCTGAAAGTATAATGACGATGAGAGGAAGCAGGATACTATTGTTGCTGGGAAAATGCATGTCTTTATAAAGGATACATTACAAGTGTTCTGTTATCAAAGAGCCATTGTATGACACTATAATTCTCCAACTTCCTTCAATGTTTTTTTTTTTATTGGTATTAGCTTTTGCGCCAGTGCCAGTAAATTACTTCCATTAGGCTTTATAGAATCATATTGATGTTACCATGTCAGTATACGGGAAAGAAATGTCAGCACTATACTGCCTAAAATGGCAAAATATAGATGCCAGGGAAACTAGATAAATGTAGTGTTTGTTTTGCAGTAAGTCATAGTACAGTGGACCCCCTCCCCCGTATTCGCGGACTCACACATTCGCGGATTTCTCTTGGGAACGTTTCCCTGCATTATTCGCGGAAAATTCACGCATTCGCTGTATTTTTCTATGATAAATATCCACAAATTCCTGGGTTTTTTTATGAATTTCATCATAAAATGCACTTTTTGTGATAAAACTATCAAAAAACCCATGTAGGAAAATTTTTAGTGAGTTTTTCTTGAGTTTTAACTAACAAAATAGGCTGTTTTTAGCATTTTTATAGGGGTTCCAAACATTCGCGGGTTCTAACTATTCACAGGGGGGTCTGGTACATATCCCCCACGAATACGGGGGGACCACTGTATATCATAGCACACAATTCATGTTGTTCCTTGGTTAGAAGTAGTTCTGGTAGGGGAGGGATAAAAAGGTTCTTGGTAAGAGTAGGAGGAGAAAATGCCACCTTAGCACAGCTGAGGCAGTCCCTGGTTATCAGCGATCGGTTTTATGGCGCTTGTCTAGCGCCATAAAATTGGCAATTTATGGCGCCATAACAGGCCGAGTTCAGTTATTGGCGCCTTGGCACCAATAATAGAGTTATGGCACCGTAACATTAAGAGGTGCCATAAACCGCCGAGTTTCAGTTAATGGCGGTTTTTACTTATCGGCACATCCCCCAGGAATGGAACCCCCACTGATAGCCGGGGACTGTCTTTACTAATCTCTTTATTTACGGTACTGAAAGTTTTATTGAGAGTTAGATTATTAATTTATACTATAAGCCATGTAAGGTTATAGCATGTTAGAGTCAGATAAGATTATGAAATGAGTCAATATAGTGTTTGTTAAGAATTGGGTTAGGTCAGTGAGCACACAATGCAAACTCCTGTTTGAATATGTCATGGCAACCCGTTTCATTATTATAGATAATTTTTTCTCCAATTTGACACAGTGATGTAATGAAACCTGTAGTAAAAGGTAAATAATATGGTTACTGTGCTTTTAAGACGAGTATGAAAGTGAAAAACATAATTCATAAGTGAAGGACAAAAGATATGGAAAGGTGTCATGCCCTTGAATCAAAATTACAAGGGATAGTTTTGCAGATGTCTAAACAGTTAGCAATAAACTTGTATTATAATTACTTTGCAGTTGTATTATTGAAAGCAAATAAGTTAGTTTTGTTTGAAGATAATTTGGGTGCTCCATCTGTGATACCTTGAATGCTATTTTTTTTAGTGAACTACTTAGTGTGAAAGTTTTACTCTTGCATATAGTATCCATTTTCTAATGTTAGATAATGAAATAGCTCCAAGGAGATATGGATTATCATTACAGTATCGATATCAGGAGAGCTTCAGACCAGTACTTAACCTGTTCTTTTGACTTTGTTTGTTTGTAAATGTCGTCTCCTCCATGAATAAGAGCACCCCTTTTTAAATCCTAACGGACTTGTTACCAGTGTCTGAAATTAGGTATTCCAGTTAGAAAAGGACCTGAATAAGAGATTTGTTTTTGCAGTAAAGATGTTAATATTTTAAGGTTTGGTAGCATTAATAGTAAACAGATAAAATGGATTGTAATACGTATATGTATAAACATATATTTCATGACTATGTTGGTGGCTTTTTCCACTATGTACAGTAGTGGACAGATATAATATTCACAGGGCTATTGCTTATAGGATTCCTATTAAATTCCCATAAGAAACTTTGGTTTTCATTTTGAGCAAACTTCTGTAATTTTGAACTTTTCATCTCGGACTTATTTTGTTGTATGTATATTACTTTGGAAGTTCATTTATAAAAAATTTTCTTTAGTGTAATTTTATTAATTCAGTATTATTTTTTTATTTGTTATTTGCACAATGCATTAAAATCTCTTTTTATAGTTGTTATTATTGTGAACGGTTCTAATCCATTCTTCTTTTCTTGTTTATCTGTAATGGATCTTCTTTCCTTTGAAACCATCTCATGCAAGTTCATTACCATAAACATTAACAATAAAAATAATAATACTAATAATATTAATATTGTTATTAGTGAGAATAAAAAAAGACCCTTTTCATTTTTAAATCTTGGTTCCATTCACTCTGACAATGGCGTAAGTAGTCCTTGTAAAGTTCAAGAATTCTATTTTTAACAATACAGTATGTCAAGACTTACACACAATTCAAGGGGTTTATTTATCTTCATCTTTAAAGAATGTGATTGTTTTTCATAGTCTTCAGTAATGTTAGTACGTATTAATGTACGCTTCTTTTCCAGACATATTTTGTAAATCATCTGCCAAAATGGAGACCTCAGCAACAGAGCTGAGCCAGTACACCATATCAAACATTCAGGATTGTGAAAGGGAACATGGCACAACAGTAGTTATTTCACCAAATGAAATCATCATGAAGGTGGAAACAGATGATAAGATTATACAGCAGTGTTTGGAGATCAATGGTCTAGAAAATGACGAGGATGAGGAGGATGACCTGGTTGGAGTAAAAGATTGTGATGAGAATGAGTTTAGTAATGAGGAAAATGTGGTGGAAGATTCTGAAACCAGAAAAGTGCTTAGAAGAAAAAAGAGTAAAAGACCAAGGAAAAAGTACGAAAAAATTCAACGACTAAGTAGAATTTATACTTGTGTTGACTGTCCTGAAACATTCTCTCGTCTCAGCCAGCTACGTGCTCATTCCAGAATTCATACTGAGGACCAAACAGAGGCAAGTATATGTACATTTCTTAAAACACTTTTATTCAATTATGTATTCAAATAACTTAGAGGGGTTTTGGCAATGCAAAATCAAAATGTCTTTGTACAGATTACACATTTTATTAGTACTGTGCAGTACTTACTGTAATATATAACAATATTTTTATCAATGCAATATCAGTACTGAGGTAGGATTATAAGAAATTTACAGCTTTTTGGTGGCCATAACTATTGATTCTTGTACAAAGGGGATTTGCCCATTTTCATACATTCAACTTCCCTGTCAGATATATACTTAGCTATAGACTCCGTCGTCCCCGACAGAAATTCAAATTTCGTGGCACACACTACAGGTAGGTCAGGTGATCTACCCGCCTGCCGCTGGTTGGCAGGAATAGGAACCATTACCATTCTTGAAACAGATTTTCTCTGTCGCCGGAGCTGGTAACATCGTTTGCTAGTTCCTCCTGACTTTGACTTTCGAATTTCATTACGCCGTTGATCTTTTGGACTGCTATTTGGTGACGTATTGGATCTCTGGTTTTTTTTTTTTTTTTTTTTTTTTTTTTGTTTTTTTTTTTTTTTTTTTTTTTCGGATTTGGATTTTTTTTTTTCGGATTTGGATTTTTCAATGTCTGACGTTTCGATTTCGTTCAGAGTGTGTGTGAATGAGAGTTGTTATGTGAGACTACCGAAAGCTTCGGTAGATCCTCACACCACTTGTAAGAATTGTAGAGGGAATGTATGCTCACAATTGAATACATGTGATGAATGCAAGGATTTAAATGAGGAGGAATGGAAGATGCTTGATTCCTATTTGAGAAAGTTGGAAAGGGATAGGGCTAGAAAAGCCTCTTCCAAGAGTGTGAGTAGGTTGGTCTCTAACGAGCCAGTTAGCGGGCGATTGCCTATCTCTAATCCAATTGTTTCCTCCCATACAGCTTTACCTTCTCAATTATCCGACTCGGCAAGTTCAACATCGGAAATTGCGAGTCTAAAAGCTTCGCTTTTAGAAATGGAGCGTAAACTAAAAGAATTAGAAGGTAAGCATAGTGAAAGTGTTCCCAGTGAAGTGCAGGGTGCGTCTGATCGGCTCTGTCTCGCTCCCAGGTCTAGACCTCTTTCAAGCTCCCAAGCCCAGAGGAGAAGAAATGTCGAAAGCTGCAGGGAGGTTTCAGAGAATCCCCACCGGTCAGGCGTCCCCTCGGCAGATTCTGTAGTTGCGTCCCAGACTGCCAAGGACAGTCGTTGGAAAGACGTCCTGAAACAGTGCTTTTCTTCATCTGATTCGTCTTTGAAGAAAGGATGGAGTTCGGACAGATTATCGAGACCTTCGAAGAGATCTTGGAAGTCTCCAGTATTTTACTCTAGCCCGGAAGAATATCCTCCGGAAAAGAAGAGAAAGGAGGTACATTCAGAAGTTCCTTCTCCTTCAGCGGAAATAGAAAAAGAGGACGCAGCTACGAAGATTTTGGAGAAAATGCAAAAGCAAATATCTTCATTAGTAGGAGTGCTTAAGAAGGATCCTCCTAGAAGAAAGGATAAATTCCTTCCTATTAAAAGATCCCGTCCTATGGAACTCTCTGAGAGCTCGGACGAGGCGCCTGCCAGGAGCCTGGCGCCAGCCAGACGCCAGGCTCCTGTCAGGCGCAAAGCACCTTCAAGGCGAGAGGATTTTCATGGATGGCTAGAAGAGCCTGAAACTCCTATTAGAAGAAGAGCGCCTGAAGCGCCTGGATCGAGGCGCAAAGCTTCTGAAACTTCGGAAGTCAGACGTAGAGCGCCTGAGACTCCTGATATCAGACGCAAAGCACCTGAGGATCCTGAAGCGAGACGAAAAGCGCTTAGGACGCCTGAAGTGAGGCGCAAAGCGCCTGAAACGAGGCACAAGGCGCCTGAAGCGCCTGAAATGAGGCGCAAAGCGCCTGAAGTGGCTGAAGCCAGGCGCTGAGGAGCCTGATTCTAGACGTAAAGAGCCTTAGCCTACTGACAAATGTCGGGCGCCTGAATCTCATTTCAGGCGCTATGAATCAGAAGCATTGTCGGAGTTTGAGGCGGACTTGGAGGCTCCTCTTTGGGATTTTTCTCGGGATCAGTTTTTCGCCTGACAAGGTCCTCTAGACGTGCACAGGCGGCCGTAGCCACCCCTGTCAGGAGGGGCGTGATTCTGGGGAAAATGGAGAGACATTCAAGGACTTCTCTGATTAGAGAACGAGAGTTGTCGCACAGGCGGGGGGGCCGTCGTCCTTGTCAGGAGGGTCTTAGTGTAATCAAAGACAAAGGGTAACATTGGCCTTCACCTGGCAGGGACTCAAGACGTCGCACAGGCGGCCGTAGCCCTTGTCAGGTTGCAGTCGGTGTTTCTACGAGCCCTTCACCTTCCCGAGAGAGGAGTCCTCCTCCAGTTGCGCACTCATCTCCAAATATAACGCATCACGATTTAGAAGATGTCTCGGACTCTGAAGAAAATAAGGGGGCAGGTCTTTCAGACTATAAGACCTTGACAGCCCTCTTATTAAAAGAATTTGGAGAGTCTCTGAGCCCTGCTGCCCCTCCTTCTCCTTGGTCTTTATTTTCGAGTACGAAGACTGCAAAGTCTTCCTCTTTTTTGAAGATGCAACCAACCATCTCAATGAAGAGGGCTTTGCAGTCTTTCGGAAATTGGCTTAAAACCAAGGAGGAGGCGGGAAAGACTGTGTTTACCTGTCCCCCTTCCAGGCTATCGGGAAGGAGAGGGATTTGATACAACACGGGAGAATCAATGGGACTTGCTCTTCCCTCCTCTGCTGAAGCGGACTTCTCGACCTTGGTGGACTCGGCAAGGAGACATGCTCTTCCATCGGCCATCTCCTCAAGGGAATATTCCATGTCTTTGAAGTTTTTAACTTCCTAGACTGGTCCCTTGGGGCTTTGGCCAAGAAGACGCAAGACCCTCAGTTTTTAGAACCAGAAGTCTTGCATAGTGTCCTTGCCTGTATGGACAAGGCGGTGCAGGATGGATCGGCTGAAGTGGCATCCCTTTTCGGGGCAGGAGTACTAAAGAAGAGGTCTGTCTATAGTTCTTTTTTAACTAAGGCAGTCTCTCCAGTACAGAGGGCTTCTCTTTTATACGCCCCTTCCCCCTGTCTAAGCAGTTGTTTCCTTCTCAGTTAGAGGGATATTTTCCCACACTCTTATGAGAAGGCAAACACAAGATTTGCTGGTGCAATCTGCAAAGAAACCTAGACCAGCTGTTCCTGTCACGAAGAGGGAGCCAAGAACTGCCCAACAGCCCTTTCGAGGCAGCACTTCAAACCGAGCCCCAAGGAAGAGAGGAGGGGAAAAAAGAGGAAGATCTTCTATCAGAGTCCCGAAAAAGAATCCGAAATGAGGTTCCAGTCCTCCAAGCACCAGTAGGGGCCAGACTTCTGAAATTTTCAGAAGCATGGGCTTCAAGAAAAGCAGATGCTTGGTCCCTACAAGTTCTCAAGAAAGGATACCTCATCCCCTTCAGGAACAGACCTCCATTGACGACGACACCGAGAGAGCTGTCTGCGAGGTACAAAGATCTTGTAAAAAGAGATGCCCTTCTCGGGCTAGTACAGCAGATGTTGGAGGAGGAGGCCATCGAGAGAGTACAGGATCCACACACTCGGGGCTTTTACAACCGCCTCTTTTTGGTGCCAAAAGCGTCGGGAGGGTGGAGGCCGGTCCTGGACGTGAGTGCATTGAACCGCTTCGTGGAGAAGACAAAGTTCTCCATGGAGACCTCCAATTCGGTCCTCGCTGCTCTCCGTCCAGGAGATTGGATGGTCTCCCTCGACCTTCAGGATGCTTACTTTCACGTCCCCCTGCATCAGTCGTCGAGGAAATATCTTCAATTCATGGTGCAGGGAAGAATTTATCAATTCAGGGCTTTGTGCTTCGGCCTCTCGACAGCTCCTCAGGTGTTTACGGCGTTGATGAGGAACGTAGCAAGATGGCTACATTTGAAGGGGGTGAGAATATCGCTTTACTTGGACGACTGGCTCATAAGAGCACAGTCAAAACAACAGTGTTTGGAGGACTTGGAGATAACTCTGGAATTAGTCAGATCTCTCGGATTGCTCGTGAACCTCGGGAAATCTCAGACGATCCCCAGCCAGAACATCGTCCTATCTGGGGATTCGGATGGATTCTCGGGTTTTCGAGCATAGGCCATCCCAAGAAAGGATTGCGAAAGGGGTGGAAAAGATCTCCAGCCTTCCTAGAGAAAGAACGAAGCTCAGCGATGGGAATGGCTCAGTCTTCTGGGCACCCTTTCGTTGCTAGAGCAGTTCGTTTCTCTGGGGAGGCTGCACATGAGACCCTTGCAGTTTCCATCTAAGGAGAAGTTGGAAACAGGAAGACAGGAGAACTGACGGATCCTTTCCCATAGACGAAAGCATCAAATACCACTTGCAATGGTGGTTAAAACCTCTAAGAGAGAACGAGGGAGTGTCCTTGTCTCTTCAGAACCCTCACCTAGTGTTGTTCTCCGACGCCTCGGAGATGGGATGGGGAGCAACACTAGGGACGAAGGAGGTGTCAGGCATCTGGACGGAAGAACAGAAGACCTGGCATATAAATGCAAAAGAGCTCATAGCCGTACATCTGGCACTGAGACATTTCGAGAACGAAGTCAGAGGCGTGGTGGTCCAGGTCAACTCGGACAACACCACGGCTCTGGCATATATCAGAAAACAAGGGGGGACACACTCTTTCTCCCTTTACGAGCTGGCAAGGGATCTGTTGGTCTGGACGAAGGAACGAGGGATAGTGCTCCTGACGAGGTTCGTTCAAGGAGGGAGAAATATAAGGGCGGACAGATTGAGCAGAAAGAACCAGGTCCTTCCAACAGAATGGACCCTTCATTCACAAGTCTGCCAGCAACTATGGTCTCTTTGGGGGAAGCCTCAAGTAGACCTATTTGCAACGTTCCTCTCCAGAAGGATGGAGAACTTTTGCTCGTTGGGGGACGATCCCAGAGCCCTGTCAGTCGATGCCATGCTCATGAACTGGACGGGCATAGATGCTTATGTTTTTCCCCCATTCAAGATGCTGGGGGAAGTAATGAGGAAGTTCGTGTCCTCGGAAGGAATGAGGATGACGTTGATCGCTCCCTATTGGCCTGCAAGAGAATGGTTCACAGGAGAGGTACAGGAATGGGATAGTGGACTTCCCCAATCTCTTCCCGAAAGGACAGATCTGCCCAAACAACCCCACTTCGAGAGGTACCACAAAAACATCCACGCTCTCGCCCTGACTGCCTTTTGACTATCTTTAAGAACTGGTCAGAGCGAGAGGGCTTTTCTCGCAAAGCTGCAAAAGCAATTGCAAGAGCAAGAAGGTCCTCAACCATGCGGATATACCAATCGAAGTGGGGAAGTTTTCCGTAGATGGTGCAAGGCGAGTCCTCCTTCCGATACCTCTGTGACCGAAATTGCTGATTTTCTTTTATATTTACGTGAAGAATCTCAGTTAGCAGTGTCAACCATTAAAGGATATAGGAGCATGTTGTCTGCTGTGTTCAGGAATAGAGGCCTGAACATAGAGAATGACAAAGATCTTCATGATTTAATTAGATCATTTGAGACGACGAAATCAAGAACTTCGCTCACCCCTAGTTGGAACCTAGATGTGGTCCTCAGATATCTTATGTCAGAGAGATTCGAGCCTCCTGATAAAGCGTCTTTCAGAGACACAACAAGAAAATGTATTTTCCTGATAGCTCTTGTTACTGCAAAAAGAGTAAGTGAGTTGCAAGCTCTTGACTCAAGAGTGGGTTTTAAGGGAGACTCGGCAGTATTGTCTTTCAGGCCTTTGTTTTTAGCGAAAACCGAAAATCCCTCAAGACCTTGGCCTAGAACGTTTGAAGTAAAAGGGCTTTCTCAATTAGTGGGAAATGAAATTGAAAGAGCATTATGTCCTGTTAGAGCTTTGAAGTTTACTTGCAAAAGAAGAAACAGTTGCAAGGTTGCAATCAAAGCCTCTGGTGTGCTGTTAAAGACCCAAGAAGACCAATGTCAAAAAATGCATTAGCCTTTTTGTTAAAAAGTAATAACTGAAGCTCACATGAGCTCGTGATAGTGATTCATTTAAGACATTAAGGGTTAAAAAGCACACGAGGTACGTGCAGTTGCTACATCGTTATCGTTCAACAAGAACAGTCGATGAAGAACATTTTAGGTAGCCCCCCAACCACGTATTGGAGGTGCAACTCGGTGTTCGCCTCACATTACTTAAGAGATGTAAGAATAACATACAAGAAATGCTTCTCTCTGGGACTGATGTATCAGCGGATACAGTGCTGGGGAAAGGAGATACGACTGATCCTTAAATTTGTTTTTTATCCTTATATTTGGTATAGTGTAATTTTAAAATAATTTGATGTTGAGTTTTTAGGTTGTTTGAAAGGCGTTTGGGGATAACGCCTTTCAATTGTAAATACTAATCCACGGTTAGGATCGGGTGATCGGGATCAGTGTTGTACTCCTTTCTATGCCAATAGGCATAGGTATATTGTCATGTAAGTGGATAGGACCCCAGTGACAGTTGCCATCAGGTTCTGTCGAGTAAGTGGATAAGACCCCATTGACAGTCCTTTCAAGAGTTCTCAGCCATAGGTCACACCCTCGCTGAAGCTTTTGAGGCGAAGCAGACTTCTAAGCATAAGCTATGAAATCTTCCGCCTAAACAGGTAGGAACCAGGGTATTGTTAATTAACTTTTATTACCTACAACATATGTTGTTTACCTGTCTAATCAGTAACTAGCTGTCTCTTACCCTCCGTCAAAGGTGCCAATCAGCTAAGTACGTATATATCTGACAGGGAAGTTGAATGTATGAAAATGATATTGTTATTGTACAATAAAGTTTCATACATATGTACTTACCTGGCAGATATATACGATTGTATGGCCCACCCAGCCTCCCCTCAGGAGACAGGTGGAAGAGAAAATCTGTTTCAAGAATGGTAATGGTTCCTATTCCTGCCACCCAGCGGCAGGCGGGTAGATCACCTGACCTACCTGTAGTGTGTGCCACGAAATTTGAATTTCTGTTGGGGACGACGGAGTCTATTGCTAAGTATATATCTGCCAGGTAAGTATGTATGAAACTTTATTGTACAATAACAATATCATTTTTTTTATTATTGATGAAGTCATGAACGATCTTCAAAGTGTAAATTAACTGCATAATTAAACCTACCACCACCAGCCACTATCTACAAGAGATAAATCTCCAACAGAAGCAAACAGTCAGACCAGAGAACAGTATTCTAGTAAAGAAAGGACGAATTGCCTAAAACAGGTTGCATTGATTTTATCACTGTTATAAGTATATATCTTGCCTTTCGTACAATACTTCACTTTTGTGCAGCATTTGTTGACACATTCTTTTGATGTTTCTCAAAAGTTAGATGTGAGTCAAAAGTTGCACCTAGAATAGCTAAAGCTTTTGACTCATTCAGCAGTCCCTGTATCTTAGCCATCCACTGACATGGGTTTGATTACTAGTAGTACTACTAATGAAGCAAAGCGCCTCAGTGGTGTGATCGGTTTGGTCCTGACCTGCCACCTCAGTGCCCGCAAGTTCGATTCTCGGGCATTCCATTGAGGGGTTAGAGATGTGTATTTCTGTTAATAGAAGTTCACTCTGGACGCGGTTCGGAATTCATGTAAAGTCGTTGGTCCTGTTGCTGAATAACCACTGGTTCCATGCAATGTAAAAACACCATGCAAACAAACAAACAAACTAATGAAGCTGTAGCAAGGTCGGGGAACAAGAAACCACAAGGAATAAAAAAATGAGAAATGTGCCTAGTAGTTGCACAAGTTAAGTACTCATCAGTTACTTTGTAACAGAACATTCAATGTACTCACAGTCACATAGTATCAGGACAAGATAAGTACTAACAGTAATGAAATTGGCAGTGAGAATGAGAAACCACTTGGACTAAAAATAGATGGTAATATACACTAATATACACTAAGACTATATAAAACAGATTTGAATTAAAATGCAAAAATGCAAGTTTGTAGATGAGTGGCACATAAAAAGTGAAAATGGCATGACCATGAGAGAGCAAGCAGCAGAGATCTGCTTGAAGTGGAGTTGCAGAGAGAAATAAAGAGACCCCCTTTTAGTACGCTAGAACATGGTCTAGGCCTTTGCTATTAGGCCTTTAAATTCTAAACATCCATCAGATTAGTGGGTCTGGAGAATTTTTTGTACATAATAAGGCTGTTTTTAATTATGTACTAGGTTTGTTGAAACAGAGAACTGGTCATGCAAAGAGATGTATGCTCATCAACTTCTTGGAGTTTTGGGCCATTTTCTTAGGCCCCCTAAGCATTCCTGGCAATCTTGTTGGGTTTTTCCCTGCGGAATTGTGGTGGAAAAAGGCTAAGATCTTCATTTTTGCAAAAAGAAAGAGTTGTCACCTTAATTCCAAGGTTTATTCTAGGAATTTGCAACCTGTTGGGATACCCTTTCAGCAGGACCATTCAGATTATCCTTTAAGAGTGGTCCCTTTAATTGGACATTGCAAGGCCTCTCCTCAATCAGTTTACCTCATCAAACATAAGACTACCACAGCTGGACCCAGCAACTTGGGCAGTAGACATAATGCTTTAGGCCTGGGACAGCTGGATGTCTTGCATTTTTCCTTTTCAGCCTTCTGAGTCGGGTCATGGTGAAGTTCCATACTTTGTCAAACTCACTAATGACTCTCATTGCCCCCTTTTGGCCATGGCAGAAGGGGTTACTAGACCTCATAGATCTCAGCAGAGACAATGTCAAGAGTTCTTCCCACCTGGGGACCTCTTTTGAAGCAGCCCCACTGAACAGTTTAACACTTAAAACCCGAGCCTCTTCATCCTCTTGCCTGGAGGTTATCTAACGTGATCTCTGCAAGGTCCGTTTTTGGAAGTTACAGTAGCAGCTACTTCACCACTTCCCTTTACCAGGGCAAGTAGACCCAGTTCATTTCCTACGGTATGTAATGAACAGGGTACTCAACTCCTTGAAACATCTGTTTCTATGCTAAAAAATTTCAGGCTGTAGTTGGGGCTTGAATATAACACTGCTCTCCCTTACCTTTTACTATATCTCTTATGAGCACTCTGTGTAGCCTCACAATATCTCCATATGTGCCCTTGACAGATGAATCTTAACTGAATTTGACCCTCAAGACATTGTTTCAGCTGGTCCTTGCCACCTCTGAAGGGTGTCGGGGAGCTTCATACCCTGTCAAGTGAAGTTTCTCATTCCAGTCATTGGTCTCATTTTGGTCTTGTTAGCCCCTTAAGTTCATAGCCCAGACAGTCTTCTAGGAAAAATAATGGCACTTCCTTGGACTCCTTTACTACTCCTGTCTTGTTTGCATTTTCAGCACTGCAGTCTTCTGTATCCAGTGAGGATGCCTTCATATAGTCACAAGAATCTTCTTGTATCAAAACTCCTGTTTCTTCATGGACAATCTCAAAGGTTGAAGCACAAGAGGCCTAGACTTATTTCTTTTTCCTTGGCATTTAATATCAACCTTTGCAGTTTATTTTTTAGAAATATTACCCATAAATCATATTTTTATTGCAGTGTCTTACCGAACAATTATACAGCTGTAGGTTCCCTACGAATGGCAGACAATAGATTAAAAAATTCTGCGATGGCGCCGCCATCGCTGATGTAGGTGACGTCATCTCCCTCCTCTTGAGGGGGCTACAGGTACAACTGCCCAGGTAACATCAATCCGTTCTCTGCCGGCTTCTGATGAACATCGGTGGTCGGTGCAGACTTTTTCTTCATTTGTTGGGAAGTATATCTCTCCAATATCAGTGAAGTATTCAACTCCGTGTTTGTAGGATTGAAGCTGAATTTCTTTTCTGCAATTTTGTGGTCTTACCATCATGTCGGCCTCTAGTCCTTCAGTAGTTAGGTTTTGCGCCGGAGGGTGCAAAACTATGTTAGTTAAATTAATTTATTATTCGCACTAAGTGCATTAAGTGTAGGGGTTGTGAGTGCTCTAGAGAGTCTACTTGTGATGAATGCAAGGATTGGAGTGAACAACAGTGGAAAGTTTTTGTTTCTCACTGGGGGAAAGTAATTAAGGATAGGAAGAGGAAGGCGGCTCTCAGAGCTGAAAGTAAGACTAGTTTAGCTGCTTCTGCTTCTTCTATCGAAGAACCTGCTCCTATTCCTTCTCCTTCTCCTCTTATTATGTCTCCAATCTTGAGTCCTCCTACTCCTGCTCCTGTAACTCCCTTGCCAACTTCCCGTGGAGTTTCTCCTGACACCATTGCCAGTCTTGAGTCTAAATTTGAAAAGAAATTTGATGTATTAGCTGATATAGTTATGCAATTAGGTTTATCGGTGAAGTCTTTCATAGAAAAGACTTCTAGTGAAGTGAAAAGTGTCAGTGCAGTGCAGTGGAATCTGAGTGGGTGGTTGTTTGTCCCGATAGTTCTCCAAGACGAAGGTCCCTGTCCCGCTCCCCCGCCTCGGGGAGAAGACATACCGGAGGTCCAAGGGAGACTGTCGGGGTTTGCCCACAGACAGTCACTTCCTCCGTCGATCCTGTGGTGCGACAGCCGGGATTCGACTAAACACCATTGGAAAGGTGTGTCGTTCAGTAATCAGTTATCGACAGAGTTGAGTGATTCGTCGCCGATTAGACGTCATAAGTGGCGTGATTCTTCATTCTTACATCCGTTGAAGAGACATTTGACTGAAGAGGTGTTCTCTCCACCCCGTGTGAAGAGGAACAGAGAAGTAGATAACCCTCACCCGGCGTGTAGCGTAGCAACATTGACTTCACCTCGGATTCTCATGACAGCGACAGCCACCTTCGACTCGATTGGGGAATGACCGATTCTGAGTTCGTCGAGATCTTCGACTCATCAACCGTCTGTTCGTAGTCCCCAAGTCATCAGGGGACTGGAGGCCCTTACTGGATGTAAGCGCACTGAATTTGTTCGTTCAGAAGACCAAATTCAATATGAAACGACTTGTTCGGTGTTGGAATCCCTTCGCCAAGGGGACTGGATGGTATCCCTGGATACACAGGCTGCATACTTCCACATCCTAATTCACCAAGACTCAAGGAAATACCTTCGGTTTGTGTTCATGGGCAAGACCTACCAGTTTCGAGCTCTTTGCTTCAGCCTCTCGACAGCACCGCAAGTATTTACGCGAATGCTGACTCCACTGAGAAAGTGGTTACACCTCCTGGGCATCAGAGTGTCACTCTACCTAGACGACTGGCTTCTCCGCTCCTCTTCGGAAAGTCAGTGCATGAAGGATCTCAAGAGGACTCTTTCATTAACTCACTCGTTAGGTCTTCTTATAAACAAGGAGAAATCTCAGCTAATTCCAACTCAGAGCATTCTCTATTTGGGGATGACTCTGAACTCTCGAGTTTTTCGGGCATTTCTTTCACCAAAGAAAGTCCAGTCGTGTCTGGAAGTTGTACAGGACTTCCTGGACCGCAAGTCCTGTTCCGCCAACCATTGGACAAGTCTGTTAGGAACACTAGCTTTGGTGGAACAGTTTGTAAAACTCGTTAGACTACACATGACGCCCCTACATTTCTTCCTGAAGGCATCATAGTGCAGGAAGACTCAACCGGACATGACAGTATTCTCGATTTCAGACGAAATCAAGGAGGACTAAGCGTGGTGGCTTTCAAAACCAAGACTGGTAGAGGGTCTTTCACTTCGTCTGCTCCACCCAACCCTTCAGTTCTTTTCAGACGCCTCCGACGCAGGTTGGGGAGCCCTGTTGGGAAGAACGAAACGTCAGGGGAATGGTCGGAAACTCAGCGCTCTCTTCATATCAATGTAAGGGAGCTATTAGCAGTGTACCTGGGACTTCAGGCGTTCTCTCATCTCGTGAAGGGACAGATGGTAGCAGTTCACGGAGACAACGCCACAGCACTTTCCTACGTCAGGAAACAAGGGGGAACGCGCTCCTTCACCCTTTACAACATTGCAAAAGATCTGCTTCTGTGGGCAGAAAAATTTCAAGTTACGCTGATCCCTCGATTTGTTCAAGGGAAAATGAACGTGTTGGCGGACAAACTAAGTCGCCATCATCAAGTACTGCCGTTGGAATGGACTCTCGATGCGAAGGTCTGCCTAGACCTATGGAATCTTTGGGGAAAGCTGATGAAAGACCTCTTTGCAACTTCGAGGAACAACCACTTTCCTCTGTTTTGCTCTCCAGTCCCGGACCCTCTTGCTTGGTCAGTCAACTCAATGTTACTAGACTGGTCGGGCCTGGAAGTGTAAGCCTTTCCCCCGTTCAGCCTAATAAGACAGGTGCTGAACAAAGTGTCATTCCACAAAAATGTTTCTCTGACACTAGTCGCTCCATTCTGGCCAAGGAAAGAATGGTTCCCAGATCTCCTCGACTTGCTCGTAGATTTCCCCAGACTTCTTCCGTTAAAGAGATGCCTACTCAGACAACCGCACTTCGAAAGATTCCACCAAGATTATCCGCTCTGGCACTGACAGGATTCAGACTGTCAGGAGTCTCGTCAGAGCGAAAGGTTTTTTGAGACGAGTTGCAGAAGCTATCGCGAACTGCAGAAGAGATTCTTCTAACAGACTATACCAGTCTAATTGGGGAGTGTTTCGGAAATGGTGTAGATAAACTAAAGTCTCTTCTTCTGAAACATCTGTGAACGAAATAGCTGATTTCCTTCTATACTTAAGGGACGTTACGTGTTTAGCGCCTTCGACTATTAGGGGATACAGAGCGATGCTGACTTCAGTTTTTAAACACAGAGGACTAGACCTATCCATCCGATCTAATTAAATCGTTCGAGACTTCCAAATCGTCAAAGGGTTCAATAGCATGGAATCTCAATATAGTTCTTAAACGACTTTTGGGTCCTCCCTTTGAACTGCTACTGTCTTCGTCTATGAGGAATCTCACCAAGAAGACGTTATTTTTAGTTGCATTGGCATCAGCTAGATGAGTTAGCGAGCTACACGCGATGGACAAAAAGGTAGGATTTTCTCAAGGCGAAACAGTTTGCTCCGTGGAGCTCAATTTTCTCACGAAAAACGAGAACCCCTCTAATCCTTGGCCATGTAACTTCGTTTTCAAGAACCTGACAGACTTGATAGGCCAGGAAGAAGAACGGCTCTTATGTCCCGTGTGTGGACTTTTAAGATATTACCTCCGCAAAACGGAGAAAATTAAAGGTCAATCAAATCTTTTGTGGTCCTCTGTTAAAAATCCCTCTCACCCTCTCTCAAAAAATGCTATTTCCTTTTTTCCGGGAGAATTAATTGTTGAAGCACATTTTCAAGCTAACGACGCAGTGTTTCCGTTACTGAGAGTGAAAGCGCTCAAAGTTCGAACGGTAGCAACTTCCCTCGCTTTTCGACACTTGTCGCTATACGCTATCCTCCAAAGTACCTTTTGGAGATCTAAATCTGTGTTCGCTACGCATTATTTGAAAGAAATCGAGACAGTATTCGAAGATTGTAAGTCGCTCGGTCCACTTTCGGTAGCTGGCATGGTGTTGGGAGAAACAACATAGGGGGTTGCTCCCTCTGTTAGCCTATGTTTCGCCTTGTTATCAAGGTTGACAAGTTAAAGGGAAGTCTGGGGGTACAATGTACCTGGAGTACTCACCAGTCATTTTAGTGTTAGTTTTGGTGGGTAAAGTTTTTTATTTCGGTGTAGGTGACAGTTGTTTTTCATGTTGGTTATTTCTGGTCTTAGCCCAGGGCAAGGGCAATATTTTGTTGTATCTTCGTTGAGTCAGTGGTGAGCACCATGCCTACAAGGATATTCCACTCCATGTAGAAGCACCCATTGGTCATACTCCAAGCCTTCTACTACATAAGATGAGCACCGACCAGAGGCAGTATTCTCCTGCAGTAGCTCTCTTACAAGGTAAGGTACAACAGGCATCCTTGCAATGGGTAATCAGCTGTATAATTGTTCGGTAAGACACTGCAATAAAAATGGAATTTTCATTATAAAATAAAATTTTATTGCATACTTACCGAACAATTATTAATCAAAGGAACGAATTGATGTTACCTGGGCAGTTATACCTGTAGCTCCCTCGAGTGGAGGGAGATGACGTCACCTACATTAGCGATGGCGGCGCCACCGCGGAATTTTTTAATCTATTGTCTGCCATTCGTAGGGAACCTACAGCTGTATAATTGTTCGGTAAGTATACAATAAAATTTTATTTTATAATGAAAATTCCATTTTCTTTATCTTTTAGGACCATTTATTGTATGTATGGGTCATGTTCTACCAATTGGAAGGGATATTGGCCAATCATATTCATCTTTCATAAATGGAGAGATGTTTTCTGGGGTATCTGCAGTCACACCTTGTGTACTTGGCAAGTACCATATCTTTGGGAATGCAGACTTCCATTGCAAATCTTTTGCTTTAAGAAAGCTCTTATTGTACAACTATTGCTCTACAACCAGGCATTTTGAAAGGTGGATAGACTTACAGCATTATGGTCTTTGAATGCTTCTTTGTCTCTGTCCTCCCTCCTAGGTAGTAATTTAGGCTATTTAACCCACCTCAGGTAGACCTTGGTCTGAGAGACCCACCCCCCTAGTAAAACTTCTTGAACAGTCACTTCTGAATACCTGGGACACCTGGTCTTCCCAATAACTTCCTGACTTTGTGTATCCATGCAGGGGGTAATGGAGTTACCTGAAGGTCTCTTTCTATTTTGTCAGTACAAGGGTATTTGGGTCTGTGAGACCCTGTCTACCTGGTATGTGGCATTACAGTAGACCCTTGACTCACGAACGCATTGACCCACGTAAAACTCGATCCCCGACCAAAATTATAGGTAAAATTTCACCCTTGACTTACGAACTAACTTTGAGATACGAAAAAAAAAAATGCGGAAAATAAATATTCTGTTTGGGTCATGAACTAATTTTGAGACATGAACATTTGAAAAATGCTGGAAATTTCTGGAAAATAACAATTCACTTTGTTTCACAAACTAATTTTTAGACACAAACATTTGAAAAATGCGCGAAATCGCCCAGCACACGTGAGAGCGTTTGAGTTGCCATGGGACCAGCCATCCTCCAGCCGCCCACGCACGGCGTCACCCACGCATCGCTCTTTGTCTCATCTCATTGTGTACAAGACGTTCGTCAATTCGCTTAGCATTTTTTGCGCTAAAACTTGTGATTTTCTTCATAAGTGGGGCCTAAGAAAGTGAAGAGTGGTGGTGAAAGTAAGAAAGTGAAGAGTGATGGTGAGAAGAGGGTGCAGAGGAAGATAACCATTGAAATAAAGAAAGAAATTATAGAAAAGGTTGAACGTGGTGTTCGCGTGACCGATATCGCAAGTGAGTACAGAAACGCGCGGGACCTAAGTCCGACAATTTCCCGACAATTTGAAAACTAAAAAGCAAGGATGCCATTAAAGAAGCAAATGTTGCGAAGGGAGTGACAGTACTAACCAAGATGAGATCGCAAACCCTCGAAGAGGCAGAAAAAAAATAATTTTGAAGTGGGTACATGAGAAACAGATGGCAGGTGATAGTGTAAACGAGCCGATCATCTGCGAGAAAGCTCGGCAAGTGTATCAGAGTTTGCTGAAGGAAACTCCTTCTACTAGTGCCACGCCAGATGATTTTAAGGCTAGTAAAGGGTGGTTTGATAACTTCAAGAAGAAGAGAACTGGAATTCACTCTGAATTAGGCATGATGAGGCTGCTAGCGCAGACAAGGCTGCTGCTGAGGCATTCGTGACCGAGTTTGCCGAGTTCGTGGAGGCCGAAGGATACGTCGCTCAACAGATTTTCAATTGTGATGAAACGGGCCTCTTCTGGAAGAAGATGCCCAACAGGACATTTATCACCCAAGAAGAGAAGGCGCTCCCAGGCCACAAGCCAATGAAGGACAGGCTTACGCTTTTGTTATGCTCAAACGCAAGTGGCTACTTGAAACTAAAGCCGCTACTTGTCTACCATTCAAAAAATAACCCGCTTGTGCCTTTAAGCAGCACAACGTAAATAAGGCCAGACTGCCTGTAATGTGGAGGGCCAATACAAAAGCATGGGTGACACGGAGCTTGTTTATGGAGTGGATTGATGAAGTGTTTGCGCCGACCGTGAGTCAGTACCTAACAGAGAACAAGCTACCCCTGCGGTGCCTTCTGATCATGGATAATGCCCCGGCACACCCTTCGTACTTGGATGACTGCAGTGAACATGACTTCATTCAGTTCAAGTTCCTTCCACCCAACACGACCTCTGTTCTCCAGCCCATGGACCAACAAGTCATTAGCAATTTTAAGAAATTATATACGAAGGCGCTCTTCTCCAGATGCTTCCGGTAACTGAAGAGACAAAATTAACCTTAAAAGAATTTTGGAAGAAGCACTTTAATGTTTTTCACTGCATAAACCCTCATTGATAACGCATGGACTGAAGTTACGTACCGCACATTAAATTCTGCGTGGCGGAAACTTTGGCCCCAGTGCGTAACTGTCCGTGACTTTGAGGGCTTCGATGCAGAGATTGTGCAAGAAATTGTGTCCATGGGCAACAGTAGGGCGGGGTCTACAAGTCAACGACGAAGATGTTGAAGAATTGGTCGCTGAACATTCAGAAGATTTTGACTGCGGACAAAACTTGTTCAACTCCACAAAGAGCAGCAGGAGCAACTTGCTCGGGAGCAATCAACTGACGAAGAGGAGGCTGGGGAGGAAGTTACAGATGTCAGCAGTGATGTGATAAAAGCCGCATTGGAAAAGTGGAATGATGTCCAGTGCTTCCTTGAATTGTATCATCCGGACAAAATTGTTACGAACAGGATCGTGAATATGCTCAATGAAAATTTAATGAGCCATTTCAGAAGAGTTATGCAAGGAAGGAAAAGGCAACAGACATTGGATAAGTTTGTGATTAAAAGTTCACCAAAAAAACCTAGAAGAGTTGAATCTCCGGAACGAGATCTCCCCGACCTGGATGGGGGAGGGTCTCCTTCCGCAAAATAACCTCCTCCCCACCCACCACCCTCCTCTTCTCTTGTCCGTCAAGCCAGAAGTCTCGCCAGTCATAGTAAGTGTTCACTTTACAATCGTTTTTATAGTGTTAGTTTACCATTTTAAATTATATTATTAGATATATTAAGGTTTTTTACACTTGACTTTTACATTATCTGTGTAAAATAAGGCAAAATATACATAATATATATTGGTTTGTAGGGGTTGAGAACCAATTAATATTATTCCCATTAAACCTTATGGGGAAATTAGCTCCGAGTCACGAAAAATTTCGAACACGACCAAGGTCTAGGAACGGATTGTGTTCGTGAGTCAAGGGTCTACTGTACTTGTGTCTGTGAGACCCTGTCTACCTGGTATGTGGTGTTACTTGGGTCTGTGAGACCCATGTGTACCTGAAATGTTATGTTACCTTTATGTGAAAAAAATATATATAAATGTGATGTATATGAGTGTTTGTGGATGATCATCATTTTTATTGCAGTAATTGTCATTCAAACTAATCTATGTACATTCAGGTATAAAATTGTATCACTGGAAATTATTACATTTTCAGAGAAAAATAAAAGAAGAAAAACTCGGTTTATGCTATTATCACTTATGGGTAAGCGCATACAGAAGGGGTTAATTTACATTCATATAGATTGTTTTCATAGTTACTGGTGTCCTTTTACTTAGTTTTTTTTTCCAGGTTATTATAAATATATATATATATATATATATATATATATATATATATATATATAATATATATATATATAATATATATATGTGTGTGTGTATATATATGGTAATAATATATTATGTATTATATATATATATATATATATATATTATATATTATATCGATATATATAGAGATATATTATAAATAATTTTAAAATGCAAAAATACAAAAAAAATTAATTACTCATACATTGTTCACTGATTTCTGATAAGAATGCAGTGTCTGGCAGGCCATCTTAACAGCATGAAGTTTTATCCAAGACCAATTTTTAGGACCTTGCAAAAAACCATTATTGATTTATTCATTTTGTTTATGATACCTTGAAAATAATTTATTTGTTATGATTTAAAAAAAACAAACATATTTGTTTAAGATATTAGAGTAGAAGAAAAATTTCATCTTTCAAGATTTATTAAGTTGTTCAATCTGGGAAAATGCTCAACACAATAAAGCCATTTATGATTTTATAGGTTTTTAGAAAAATGTGCTTATTGTAAAAAAAATTTTCACATGAGAATTTTCTTCGTGGAAGAATATTTGGAACATTCAGGACCACTTATTTTGGTTTAAATAAGAGTAAATGTTTATCATGACAAATAGTGATAATTGGATCACGAATCCTTTTGCTTTTATCAAGCTTGTAAATTAGACTGAGCTTCTAAAATGTTGAGAGGTTATTTTTAAAAAGTATGTGGTTTTCACATGCACATGATGTTTAAAGTGCACAAAAGAATGCCCATCTTACATTGTAGACTATTCTTCTTTTCAGTGGTGCAGCCCTATTTATCAGCATACTTATTCAAACTTTTTTTTCTTATGGTTATTGTCCTTTTAAGATGTGGTTATCTTGTAACTAAATTTATTGGTTAATCAAACATACCTGGGAAAAGTGTCAAGCATTATTTGTCTTTTGTGTGTGTATGTTTTTAAGTTTTTAATGTCCTTGCCAGAATCTCATATCCAAAATTGCACTGAAATTATTAGATTAGCTTATTATTGAATAGTTTGAACCCTTAATTCCCATTGGTTTTTGTAAATATATTTTCATTAGAATGTTTGTAAGAATATTATAGAATTTCATCAATATTTAACAAGAGTGCATAAAAGTTTCTGATAATTACACCTTAAATAAACGAAGTGCTGTAGAAGTGCATGAAGAAGTTACAACTAGGCATAGTTTATAAACCTATTTTATGTGACATTATGATGCAATGCACTGATTATTTTTTGTTTCCAGAAATATGAGTGTGATTTATGTGAAGAAGTCTTTGATAGATTAAAACGCCTTATGTCTCATCGGAAGAAACACCATCGGGCAAGCCTTTCTTGTAAGATGTGCTCCAGTAAGTTTACTCATTACGCTAGTTATAGAATTCATATGAGGGTTCATAAGGGAGAAAAGCCATATGTGTGTCAGGAATGTGGTGCAGCTTTTGTGCAGAGTGGTCACCTTAATATACATAAGCGAACCCACACAGGTGAAAAACCATACACGTGTGATATTTGTAATAGTAATTTTAAGCAAATTTCTCACTTAAAGACCCACGTTAGAACACACACTCAGGATAAACCTTATCGATGCGAAGAGTGTGAAGCTTCTTTTACCCAGAACAGTAGTTTGAAAAGACACAGACGTTCTCACTCAGGAGAGAAACCCTATAAATGTGCATTCTGTGATATGACATTTGTAGTTAAAAGCAATATGCAAAGACATCTTTACACTCATACTGGTGAGAAACCATACCAGTGTGACCTATGTCCAGCCTCCTTTGGACAAGCTATAGATCTAAAGAGACACAAAATTAGTCATACTGGTATTAAACCTTTCAAGTGCGATCAGTGCGATGCAGCTTTCAGTCGCAAGAACAATCTGAAGTGGCATCAGATGACTCACAATGGCAATACTCCATTCAGGTGTGAGATTTGTCAAGTTGGGTTTTCTTCTTCTGGAGATTTGAAGGTTCATAAACGAATTCATGCTCCTCCTAAACCTTTCCGTTGCGATTCTTGTCCAGCATCGTTTCAGCAGTATAGTTCCCTTACACGTCATAAGATGATCCACACAGGTGAGCGACCATTACGCAAGAAGCCAGAAAGCAAACCTGGATCATTTAAGGAGACAGGAATCAAGCCATATGCATGTGAGATTTGTAATGCAACATTTTGTGAGAAAAGAAATCTGAAGAGACACATCATTTCTCTCCATGATGATGTAAGAAAAATTATGGGTGGGGGACCTCTTGATGCAGATGTAAAGGATGATGGAATCATTGAGAAGTTTATCAAATTGCAACATCCTGCACAAGTAAAGAAGAAGGTACCCGAACAAGTCACTTACACAATCAATTATCAGAATCCTGTTGTTATTACTCAACCTCAGCAGCAATTAGTACAACCACAACAGATAGAGGGGACAGCACAAGAACTTCAACAAGGTATCACCTTGCAGCATGTTGTCATACAACAGCCTTTAACAGCAGAAGAAACAGTAGCAGCAGCTCCTCAGACTATAACACAGATGCCTCAGTTAATGCTTGCCCAAGGTCCTGGACAGGCTCCAAAGCCAGGTAAGCCAGCAAACAATTGTCAGAATCACCATGCGCATGTTCTTACATTTATTGAAGGTAGCTACAACCAGTGGCAGACATGGTGTTTTTGTGACCCTCCAAATATAGTGGATCAACCTAGTCAAATTATAAGCACCGTCCCAACGGCAAGTGCCATCATAACCGCACCCCCATCCACAGTCATCCCTCCTGATGCTAATGCTACAGCCTCAGTCGCTTCAGCTGTTGCAGTAACTTCCGTCACAAATTCTTCCTGCACAACTGTAGAGCAAATTGAAGGGCAATTAATGCCAGCACAAATACAGGTTCAGCTCCCTGTCGGTGCAACCCAAACCACTGGGGTCATTAGAGAAGATGTCTTAAGGGGGTGGTTAGGAGGGTGGAATAAATGTTAACTTAAATAATAAATATAGCCATTCTTATGATAAGGAAAGTATTATTTTTTTCTTAATTATATTTTATTGCCTTTCGTGTAGTATAGTAATATATATTTTATGTATCTTTTGCAGTCTTCTCCCAAATTAATTAGTCTATATAATATGTGCCAATGTAGACAAAATAGTTACTGTGGATATTCAAAAGATCTGTTCTTCAAACAATATCGCTTACTGGAATTAGGTACAATATGTTAGATAAGATTGTAGTGGTTATTTACCCTAATTACTTTGTCATATGCACTTAAGAAGGTCAGTTATTATTTTAAGAAAAATACTACATGTGTGCCAAGAGGAACAGTGTTTGTTATATGGGGATATTGTTATACTTTTAGAAGAGTTTAGTATGTTACTTTTTATTTTTGTTGTCATAAACATCAGTTGGTTTTTAAAGCAAAGCACTTTTAACTGAAAGTTTGACTTGATCTGTAACCAGTAGGAAATTTAGATGGTTTTATTCAAGTTATTCTATTTTAACTGTGATGGCTGTTAGATATTTGCTTGGAATTAAGTAAAAAAAAAATTTGGTTTACTGTTTGGTAATAAATCAAAAGTTTATGGTATCTGATACAGCGGAATCCATGACACATACCATTCCCATGTTAAAAGTAGACTTACGAAGTCTTAATTTAAGAATTGTAGACTTAAAACACTTGGTTTAAGGGACCTATCTTGTAGCAATTATTTTATTTTGCTTTTATATTTTTTTAATTTTCATGAGCAACAAGCATAGTGACCTGGCCGAGGATATAATTGCTGAAGTATTTCAGAATTATTGTAGATGATGTTTCATACTTGGATCCTTTTATACATGTATATTACAGTATTGCTTTTAATTCATGAACAAAGGGGAAGTAGTATAAACCACGAAAGTAGGGATATGTTTCTATCATGAGGTCATTCATTATTTCACATGAGAAATTATATGCAAAGGTACTGTTGTAAAATTATTTGACCTTAATATATTTGTGATGATCATTGTGTATGCATTGCAAGCATTGATCTTTTATTGGATGTTGAAGATTTTTAAAAATCCTTTTGGGATATTGGGGACCTATTGTTCGATACTCCTACCAATCATTCAGGCACATCCCTTGCCTTCACCTGCTTTCTCCCAAACCAGCCCTGTGAGAGCTAAGAATTTTGACTCACTTTTAGATTTAAACTTATGCTAATATTCCCAAAGTCACTTTTCTGTTTTCTACCTATCTCTACATGACCATTTACCTATATTGTTAAATGCCATTGTAACTTACCTTTTGTTATTGTGGACAAAATAAATTTCAATGTCTGGCATTGAGTGGATGAAGGTCATTACTAATTGATTCTGCAAATATTCCCTGAAATCTGACTCACTGCATTGTTACAAATTTTTCACAAGATTTTAGGGGCAAGATATTATTAGATGTTACGTACATTATTTGCTTCATGGTATTGCAATGTGTTCCAGGCTGTTATCTCACTATGGCATATTGTGTAAAGATGAAAGTAATATAGTAACAAATTTTTTTCACATGAATTCAAAAAATTATTAAAACATTTTGGAAAACTTGATATCAGAGTTGCATAATAAATAGTTCATAATACAGTATTTCAGGTTATTTTTGAAATATTTTTAGTTACGCATTATTATTACTGTACAGTATTCTGTATCTTATTCACTGTTAGAGACTGCCTGGCAGCATAAAGGATATTCAGAGATTTTTTAACTAATGACATATGGAATGCTTCCTAAGTAAACCTTCCACATAACAGTATTATGCATACAAACACAATCAAATTTTCATTTTTCAAGTCGGTTACAACTTTGCAATTAAACAAGTTACTTGAACTATATACTGTAACATGCAAGTAGTGAGTTTGTCTGCTCAGAAACTCCTTTTCTGAATCTTCCTTGTCTCTCCAATTCAGGGTGGTTTGTTCGATTATTTGTTGTAGGTATCAATGTAGAAGTGAACACATTTGTTGTAGGTATCAGTTTAGAAGTGAACACAAGTCTCATTTCAGAATCATAGGATCCCTGAGAGTCGGAAATGTTCTTAAATGACCATTTAGGCAAACAATAAAGGAACACATAAGTAGTAATTGGCAGATAGCAATATTGGTGGGGCCAAGGGTCACTAAAAGAACTTTCAGTGCCACTTAGTGTGCTGCTGCCATGTAGGTGGTACCCCCTCCCCACTGGGTGAAGAGTTTATCAAGTTTATTTTTAAGTGTATATGCATTTATTAAAGTTTGTTCAATATAATTTTCCCCATGTCATGTACCTGTATTAGCATGTAATACTTTGTTAAGCCTTTTTTTTTATTGTTCATTACAGTATTGTATTTTTAAAGTAACCTAAACAGTTACAATAATCATTTTATGATTATTCTCTCAACTGTAAATCATATGTTTTTTATTCTGTGAATATTTTATGATATAAAATAAGAATTTATGACTGTTAGGATTCATAGTTCTTTAAAAACATTATGTAACCTTCACTTATTATACATAGAATTTTGTTAACTGACATTTGTGACTTAGCTTTGTAAAAGTATCAATTCAAGGAAGATGAAGTGAAAATGAACTGTCAGAATTTATGCTGATGATACATATACATTTCCATATAAGTTTAGTTCTAAAACCCTTACCTAGAAGTTTTTATGCTTGACAGTAATGTGGTATGTTAATTTGGGACTTGCTGATTTCAATTTTAGAAATTTTGTTTTAACATTCCAGCTGAAAGGAAGAAGCATTCCACAGCAGGGTAAGCTCTGTTGCCAATTTCTTTATATATTACGATAAAGAAGACTGTATTCTTTAAAAAGATAACATCTTTGCTACACTCTTGGTCTTCTGGTCAGAGTTAAGCAAATTTTGGTTTGATAGATAAATTCCAGGCTTGCTTTACTACTGGTATCTTAACTATCTAAGTTAAGCAGCATTATGTCCAAGTCATTTTTGAAATAGGTGAACATCAGTGAATGCTGGATAACATTGGTGCAAAAGTAAATACTTGAAACTTACAACAGACCTTAGTAATCTGGTGTGACTGGGAAGTAGTTGCAATGAAGATTGTAACAGAGTAAGAAGATTACTATTCTAAAACCAGTGAAAAGGGAGAGCCAGGAATAATTACTGTTGAAGAGAAGCATCTGTTCATAATTTGTGAATTATCCAGTCCTTTATTTTTATTTATTGTATATACACTATCCACATGTTAAATTGTTGTTGAGATACATTTACATTTTGGCATAAAGAGCAGTAATTTTTTCCAACGGAAATTCAAACCATTGCCTTTTACAATATGTATCCTTAAGCACGAGCTGGAAGAGTCATTGAACTTAGTAATGGTAGTTAACTCATGGTGAGGGGGAGGGGTGGTGGAATACCCCCCTTTGCTCACTGACAAAGCCACTTTTCCTTGAGCTGCTGTACAGCACAGGTGTGCTCCCAAGTCTCCATGTGGTTGTTGGACTAGCTGAGTAGCTTGCTTTCCTCATTTCTTGGCATTTAATTCTTTTTTTTGTTTTGCTAAATTTTTTCCCCTCCCCCACTTGGTCTTCCTTTTCTTTGTAGAAAACCACAAGTAACATGGGTACATGGGGTTTGAGGATGCAGGTGGTTGCTTCATGCCACCATATTGGTAGACTTATAAATATTGCTAATTTTTAAGGATAAGAATGTAATATCTTTCCCATTATGTATGTGCAATGGCTCTCTTCCCAGTGAGAAGTCAAGTGCTTCAAAAAGAGAAAGTAACAGGTGGTCACCAGCTTCTGACACCACTTAGGTGACACACTGCTGTTGTCACGTTATGTGCCATAGCTTCTCCATCATCTGCAAGACAGGGAATACTGATTGCAGTAGCTGAAACTATGGCAGATGTTTACATATCTCTTCCAGACTAGCCCTTTGATGTGGAAGACAATTCCAGAAAAAAGGAGGAAATGTTCATCTTCCTTCATGCCCCCTGACTCACATCCTCCACTTACAAGAAGGAAATGTGGAAGTCAAGCATCATGGAAAAAATTCAAGAGGACATCTCTTACATTCTCTTCCTTGTTGCAGGTAAACATAAATGTCAAATTGGTTGCCTGTGATCATCATACCTTTGCCAAGGCCATTGACTCTACACATTGCCCACTTAGAAAAGACTCATCCCTTCCATGTGTACCCTCGGATTTAACTGGGAAGGGTCACCACATCCCCTTCATTCTTCCTGTACTGGGTCCGTTAACCAGTTGTGTTTTGCAGCTCAGGGTAGACGGACTTGCAATCCCCCCACCCCAGACACAGACACAAACACACATCATTAAGGAGATGCAGAAGAGCAGACTTGGGAAACCTGTTTGGTTTAAGCATGCAGTCTCTCCAGACTACACATGTTCTAGCTACAGGACAGGTTACTTCCTCTGCTCTCTCTGAGGGGGAGACCAGCTTATCCTACTCCTAATCGCTCTGCATGTTGCTCTTTTCAGATCTGAACTACCACTTTTCCCTTGAGTGCAAGATACAGATGTGCTAGCACAGTGATAGGCTGGCCATTCTTTATGGCTATTGGTTGAGTGGCATCCAGTGCTGCTGACTCTTGATTGAAGGTCTCCCTCAAGTCAATGTCATTTCAGCAGGTCATGGACTCGGTGTTCACCCTTGCTGAGGCTATCTGCTGTCAGGCTTTCACCCACAAGTCAGTCTTCAGTCTGAAGACCTTGGATTTCCCCTCTTGGTGGGGTTATCAGTACTATACAGGTCATATAGGACTTTTTCTCCTTTGACAGTGTTGTTCTTTAAAATGGGAAGTAAACCATTCCTTTGCAGCCTAATCCAAGCGCTATAATAGCTCTTAGACAAAGCATTAGTCAAGAGTTCTGTAACAGGACAGTCCATTTCATCAACACAGTCTCAGTGAAGAGGATAAGGGAGCATTTTGTGGTGCTCTCTCTCTCTCTCTCTCTCTCTCTCTCTCTCTCTCTCTCTCTCTCTCTCTCTCCTCCGGCCCTCTCTCTCCCTCTCTCTCTCTCTCTCTCTCTCTCTCTCTCTCTTCTCTTCTCTCAAGACTACAGGATTCAAGAGTTTTCTCTCCCAGCAAGACTTCAAATGGGGTTTCAGATAAGATGCTTATTGTGCTCATTGCAAGCCGTAAGGTACTTCATGAAGGATCCTGGCTCGTCTGTCGAATTACTGGTTCCTATTTTTTTTTTTTAGGCTGCATAGGAGGTAGTGCCCAGTAACATCCTTCTTCCTTCTCTAAGCACTCATTCAGATAAACGAAGTCTGGTTGTTGGACCAACCTCAGCCAGATCGGATGATTATTGCAGTAATTCTGGGGCAATGAGGGCTGGTGTCTGGGTTGTAGGCTTCTCTTTCCTCATTCTACCAGAGGAACATCGCCCAAGATTTTTTCTTGGCACCTGTGGTGGTCACTTGACAGGTGATGTGGGCACCCAGCTCTGCCTAGACAGACTGCTATCTTACCTGAGTACTGTAGCAGAATATAAGTCTGAAGGATAAAAATACTGACCTTACTCCTTTTCTCTCCCATGTTTCCATTGTGGGTCAGCATCTATAGTCAAACCAAAATGACTATCGACACAGTACGTTTTCAGCGTTGCAGATTTCTGAGATTTGATGAATCAAATCCATAACCTAAGTTGGGATGTAATGTAAATGTGGCAAAAATGCTGCCATATCTTCCTTATACCTACCTGGTCAAAAAGGGTAAACATCTTGAACATAATTGTTCTGCATTTCTAACATTGAAGGCATAAAATGAGCGAAAGAATTGAGATTTGATGAGTAAAGGATGGCTTAAAAGAAAAAAGAAAGAGCAGCAGTAAATAAATATTCTATATTATTCATTAAGCTGTTTTGATAACAGTCTAGGATAAAGAAGATTTAGTTTCTAATCATCTAAATCAATTAAGCGCCTCAGTGGCGTGGTTGGTATGGTGTTTGCGTTCCACCTCGGTGGTCGCGGGTTCCATTGAGGAGTGAGAGATGTGTATTTCTGGTGATAGAAGTTCACTCTTGACGTGGTTCGGAAGTCACGTAAAGCCGTTGGTCCGAAAGTCACGTAAAGCCGTTCCATGCAACGTAAAAACACCATACAAACAAACAAATAAATCAATTATTTAATTTTAAAATGCCCAATATCTAGGCCAAACTCACTGACGAAAGAGTCAGAGGATTTAATAGAATTAAAGAACCCCGAATAGTGAGATAGGTCAAGAGGATGTTTGGCAACGTAGCTAATGACAGCAGTCTTCTGACCAATTGATTTATAGACTTTTGGCATACATGCCAATACTAGGACAGCTACAGCCATTCAGTGATGAAACTAAAATTGACAGTGAAAAGGTTTGAAAGGTGTAACGGAAGGAAAACCTCACAGTTGCACTATGAATCAATTGTTACAAGAGGGTGGACAGTAAGATGGAGGAAAGAGAATTTGAATGGAGGTACAAGTAAAAGGAATGAAAAGGGGGTTGCAGCTAGGGTCTAAAGGGATGCTGCAAAGAACCCTAAGTAATGCCTACATTGCACCGGGAGCCGCGTTCGTAGTCATTACGATTTTACTGTAGGTCAAAGTATAAGTTGGGTTAGGCTAGATATAGGTGCCTGCACATACAGCATTTAATCATAGCATAATGTGTAAGATGCATCACCATCACCCTCCACTCTCCATTTGCAAAGGTAGACCTATTTTGGATCTGACCAGGAGTAGCAGCCCTCTGCCTCTTATTCCCTTACAGTGGATTTCATGGTTGTTCTTTGATGTTTCCTCTTGAGTACAACTCTGTAATGGCCCACTGCTCTAATCAACTTACTCACCAAACTGAGAGATACAGGAGTCATGACATAACCTTATTGCATACATAACCAGAAGCATAGTATTTCCAGGTGACTTTCCACTCCAGTCAGCTGACAGGACTACATCCCACCTAATGATTAAGTCTCCTGCTATAAAAGTCAGTGGTTTTATTTCTGTAGAAAAAAAAACAAGTTCAAAGAAATATTTGTATTTTTCTAGGTATACAAACCAAAACCTTTTTAAACCCACCTCTGCTGCCCCACTTGGTCCTCGTGGCCAAAGGAAAAGTGGTTAGTGTCAGTAGGTGAATATAGGGATATTCCCCCTGTTCATTCCCCACCAGTTAAGTACTACCATATTGACAAGTCCAAAAACCATCCCAGCTTGGGTTGAAGGATATCTATTATAAAAGGCTCTGTTTTGTATACTTAGGGAAGATAAAAGTCCTTCAACCCCAGAGCCAATTATGTTGGCTTGCTATTTTTAGCAGTTTTCAACCCAGAGTCAGTTGTGATGTTTTGGTGTTACATTCAGTGGTATTCTTATTTTGACCTTTCATTTTCCCATTTTTTAACACAATAAAATAAGATTAAAGTTTTACAAAATGCGATTTAAAGTTTTTTTTCTCTCTCTCTCTCCTTAAAATGACTCCAGAATGAGCACCATAGCACAAATAGTTTACATTACAAGTTATAGTCACAGAAACAGTTAATATTGCTGTTTGTCATAGTTCCTTTTTGTCATTAACTTAAATGAAATGATGAACAATTATGGGGGCCACTTTGGTAAGAAAAATATTTATGGATCACAGGACAGCACTTGTGCTGTATATCATGAAAATTGTAGGATTGGAGTTGTGTAATATGAGGAATATTTGCTTTTAATTGTAAACAAGAAGTTTATTTGTCAAACAGTGCATAACTGCTGTATGATGTCCAATTGTAATGTGTACATTAGGAAAATTTATTATTTTGTTTTAAGAAATCTCAATAATTTAATTTACTCTTTTGTACTTGTGCAAATGCATAGTTTTTATGGTTGAATTCATGTTACACATAATTGTGCAAGTAAAAGTCTTCATGCTTTTCTCATCTTTATTTCCTATCTTTAAATTGTTTTTCATAAAATTTATTGAAAAAGTTTATTCAGTGTTTAGCCTATTGCTATGAAGTACATTATCTACATAGGTATTTTAATTATCAATTTTCTTTCATTCTTCATAGTCCCTAAAAATAGCATATAATAGTATTGTCTATTGTCTATTTTTATCTTTGTTTAAAGCTATTTACTTTCCATATACAGATTGTATAATATTGTAGTACCTTGCAACTGATTTTAAAATTTAAATTTGCAGTATAAGCCTAATGATTACCATAGAGTTTACCTACTTTATCTCCATATTGCATTATGACTAACTCGAAATACTAATTTGTTCAAAGTATGTTAGAAAAAGTAAAAGATGGTGATTGTGTGGGTAATAGAGGAAGTTACCAGTAAATTTAATACTACTGTATTCCAAAAGTACGGGAATCACTGTGTAAGAAAAGGGAAAAGTAAAGCTCTGTGGTCCAAGAATCAAAATGAATTTAGCTTGTTTAAGCTGTAATGAATCATTTTGTTGAAGAGCAATGAAAATCTCAATGGTTTTCCAGTTTTGGTCTGTGTTCATTTACTACCTTGTTATTTTCCTGTATAAACATTTCCATGGAACATAGGTGGTCATTAAGGTAGGCATAGGCATATACTTCATTATTGAGATAAAAAAGAAAAAAAAAGTGTTGGTGTTCCTTGTTCTTCAAATAATCGTGTTGTTGTTCCTTGTTCTTCAAATAATCCTTTCTTTTTCCCTGTAGAGTTATGATTTTTCACACCTATGCAAATAAAAAAAACAGGTATTGACATGAAGTAAGATATGGGCTTTGTATAACATTTTTTATGGCAGAATTTCATATTCATAATATTTAGCCATGTGCTTTATCATGGATATCTTGTGCTTCTGATCATAGGAGACAGTAATTTGTTTTTTTTTACTTGATGTTGGGCATTTTAGTAATAGCATGTATTCTTAATTGCTACATAAGACCTAAAGGTAAACACTATAATATTCATTTTGTATTACCATTGACATTAGCCCTTTTAAGTTTTGTTATTATTGGTTGTAATTTTTCTCTTGGAAGGAATCTGCTACAGATTGATTGACTACACATTAAAACTTGCCCCCCCCTCTCTCCTCTCTTCTCTCTGAGAATATTTTGTTGCTCTAATTGTTTACAGTAAAAATTTTAATGTTTGGCTTATATTTTAACAACACTGATAATGCAAAGTAAAAAGAACAATAGCATTCCATGGATGTCTATCTCTTGGTAGAGTAAACAGCTTTCACTAGAAGGTGATTATTTAGCACAGATGGGTATTTTTTAACAATAAACTTCTCCAATTTATACTAATTTGGTTAAATTTTGTCTAAGTTATTTCTAAAATTGTATGAGTAATACAAGGTGCTGCTATGTCAAGCCGTTATTTCCGGAGTGCTCAAGAGCTAAATTAAAAGTCTTCTGAGGTTTTTCATTCAGAAGGGATTTTGTAACAGACATGCTCGGATTATTTCAGAAAAGTTTTATTCCTGTAGAAACTAGACTACTGTTCTTGGAAAGCATTTTTTTAAAAAATCTGCACCTATGTGAAAGTGGCAGGTTATATCTTAATTTTTTACAAATGGAACAAAGTGTGGGTTACTTGCATTTTCTGTCAAGTCAAGGATAGTAGTCTTTATTTCAGTGGTGCAGGATTACACAGATTTGAAATTAAGTTTTACATTCAACTTGTTACTACTTCAAGGAAAATTAAGTTTTCCATTCAACTTGTTAATACTTCCTTGAAATGATGTTTACATGCAGTTCATTCATTACATGCACTCTTTTGTATTTTTGGATTTTTCATATGCTAAATTGTGTATGTTTTGTACTTTTTAGGATGTTTAGCATGTTCTCAAAGTTTTGAAAATGAAAGCATAAGACTACGCTGATATGGAAAAAGCTGTTTTGTCTGTACTCCAGTATGCTTGTATACAATCATAGAAAATTTGTTTACATTGCATTGTAATTATTTCATTGAAATCACAAACTAATTTTGAAATAGCAGTATGTATGTATATACATTTAGCACAGCAGCCTCCTTTACTTCTGCACCCTTTGAAGTGTAAGGTATGTTGTTTTTCATTTGAATGTAGGTCTTACATTGAGTTAGTTATTGTCTTATAGGTCAATCTCATTTGAAGGGTACCTTTTGGCAGTTTATATTTTAGTATATTTTATACAAAAGATAAAAAGCTAGGGTAAACAGAATCATCCTGCCAAGACTTTTGTATGTAATGTATGGTTTAGATATTGTTGTCTAAGTAGAGTAGTAGCCATTGTTGTAACCTTGTTGTACATGATGATTGTTGTTTGCTGTTAGAGGTCTGCAGAAATGGTAGGCGCATTGTGTTCATAGAGTCAAAGCGTAGAGAAGCTTACATTTATGTATGATATGAGTTGTTACTGAATGTAGATGCAAAGATCAGTTAGGCTTACCAGAGTTGTTAATACGTAATAGTTGGCCAAAGTTTAAATTGTTTTGTTGTTTCAAGGGACATTTTTCTAGTCATCAAGATGTACGTATTGGCATTCATAGGCTTCTACTTTATTTGCAGAAGCTGTAGAATAAAAAAAATGGGCAAAAATTAAATACTGTAATTTTTGTTTTTGAAAATGTTCATTTTATTATTACATGCCCTTACTTTTGAAGTGTTTTCAATATTTTTAAATTTTAGCATGTCTTATGTACTCATGAAAGACTCTGCCTACTTGTGGTGTCACTGGTAGGTAAGTCTTAAGCACTGTGATATTTTAGCATATTCCATATATGCTTATTGCTTATATCCATACAAAATATTTATTGCTGCATATGTTCAGGGGTCCATTAGTCGAACCCTTGATCGTAGAACTAGTGTGTGTAAGTAACCAAAGAAACAACCAAGTTCAGAGACAGACTAAACACTGAGGTGTTTCATTTTCACCTTTTGTCATTGATACTGGATTTCAGGCAAAGCCATATGTGTTCCAGATAATGTAATGCTGTAATATGCACTTTTAAGGAAAAATAAATGTGTGAATTATAATACAAACATTTCATTCAAAACCACTTTCACTTTACAATAGATGTTTTGTTAAGAATTGCAAGAACATGGGATTCTTAAAAGTATTTCCTAAATTATTTAACTACACCACCAAATTAACAGTAAAAATCTTACCTTACACAAGGATGGCCTGAAATGTAAAAAAATCTAAATTGATCCCTATGTTAAATCTATATAGTATTAGACTGAAAATATTCAAGATTCCGACAGTCATAGAATATTTGTCAAATAAATATCAATCACTGTCTACTGAAATTTTGGTATTTAAAATACAGTACAGTATATTGTTGGTTAACATTGCATTTATCTTCAGACTGTTAAGGGTAGCCATTTAGCAACCATGTGTTGAACAGATATGCCTGATCCACTGAAGGGATAATATTCCTTCTTCACCTTTCTTTTAGGACATATTAGTGATTGCCACAACCATAATCTGTGTTTAATATCCTTCATTTTTTATCGTTTACACATCCACTATTTGTTATACTGATTTCTGTGAAATTACAACCATGTATGGGAAATTTTATGATTGATCTTGTTATAACTGCTGCAAACCATCTAGATTACTAGATGATCTATCTTCATCTTAATTTCCTCCATGATACTGTGAGCTTTGACCCAACATAATTTAACATTTCTACAGTCTTCATGTCATGTATGGGAGTACTAAACAGTATATGATGTTTGACAAAGTATAATTTTTTTAACAATCTGATACCACCTTAGGTGAGTTGGGGAATCCCCCACCAACTATAAGCTAGCACATTTTTCTTTGACACTAGTAACTATAAGGAGTGGTTGATTTTTATAATAAATTTTATATATTCTTACCAAGTATTTACATAGCTATTAACATCTACTTAAATGGCAGCTCAAAAACTATATCTTTTAAAACTCGCAATAGCGTTCTTTTGTTTTGGGTGTAGGTAACTAGTCTCACCCACTGGGGAATGAATGGCACAACATAGCTGAAAGACTCAAGTTGTTTGTGGCCTGTGTCCACAGGAGGGGAGGAGGGAAGGCTCCCATTATGTAATTACTTGCCAAATATATATATAAAACTTTATTATAAAAATTTCATTTTTATGGAAGTAACTAACCAAGTATTATTCATACGCGGAACAAACCTTCGGTCTTAATAGGATAAATCTTCTAGTGCCAGCTGGAAACCTGTTAAAAACAATCAGAAGATTGTAAATGCAAGGAATCTGTGGCATCTGATGCATAGATGAGGTGAAGTATGTTGAAGATATTTCGAAACATTTGTGTTAAGGCATTGTTTCTTTTCATTTTAATTTTATCTTGTTACACATTTTCTGGGAACATGTTATGTAATGTTTTAGCCTTTCAGAATTTGTGAGATTCGAGACATTCGAAACATTAAGAGGTTTGTGTTGCAGACTAGGTTAATATGCTAGAATTCAGCTTTCTAGCATAGGAGTAATCCTGCACTTCCTCAACACAAATTTTAATGGCGGACAACCTCCGATTACGTTGATCCCATCTGCTTGCAGGACCAGTCATGATTCCCGTCTCATCTCTCTCTGACCATTTTGCAAGGGAGCCATATGGCTCACTCCCTTCCTTTTATTCTTATAGGTAAATTCTTTTCACTCTCAGGATACAAGATATCTTTTTCCTGACGGAGAGCATATCGTTTCTTTACAGGACCTACAGTTGTCACCCCTATTCCTTGCCTTGAAGTCTGGCGGCAGCGGCATCTGCTCAGAAATTGAGAGCCTCTCACATCACTTCCCTCTAACAGATGCCACTTCACCAATTCTGGTATGCTCGTTGGTGCTGTTAAGAAACGGAATTTGGAACCCAGTCAGTCCTGTCATTGGTGAGTTCGTTGTTATCCTCGGAGCCCCTTTTTGCTGACTGACATTACCGCGTCATCTTGCGGGTGGGTTTTCCGCGTGGATATATTCTCCCTCTGATTTTTAGTCATCCAATGATGTTTGACTTGGTACTCCCTTTTATCGTATGAAATAAATTGTAGTACCCATTGTTTTCTCTCTCTATAGTATACGTACTGCATGACGTCATGGATGGGTGTAAAGCATCATGCCTTCTTGATGGTGTAGTTTCGCTGGGCACTGCATTCAAGTGAAGAGTGATTCATCTTCAGCTTGCTTTGGCGATGGGTTTTCTTGGTAAATTCTTAGCTTTTCTGCATGTGCACATGTACTGGGAAGGCACTTCAGTTGCTGTAGGAGACCAAAGAAGACCTTTTTGACCTCTTTGCCGTCAACGAGGCCTTCGTCTCCGGTTGCCAGTCTGAATGCCGTGATGTCACTACCAGCACTTCTCCGCCTGCGACTTCAGCTTCGGTGATGTTTCTCCCTCTGCCTGTTGCTGTGACGTCACTCTTAGCCTTGTCCATGATGTCATTGTACGTAGTTGGTTATCAACCCATCGGAGGTGTTCTTTCAAGAATAATTGGCTGGACTCTGTGTTTAGTAGGAATGTCCCGGTATTTCAAGCGAGAACCGTAGCAGGCCAACCCCCTCTTCTTCTCTATCGGCTTCTCCTCCTCCTCCTACCCCTCGTTCTCGAGTTGGACGTTGTAGGATTCGGGGCTTTGTTGCTTCTTCTGAGAGTGAAAGAGGTGTTTCTCATCTTCCCAGCATGGACGTAATCTCCCTTCAAGTACATGGACATGTTCCAGTCTGTGATGTTCTTTCCTTGCATCAGAGCTCTCAGGATGGTTCTGCATCTCCTCAGCCTGCTGGAGTTCATCGCATAGTGTCATGCATGCGTTTTGTCGCACATCAGTGTACGTGATGGAGGTCCTACTCTCATCGGTGTCCCACACTGACAGGAGGTAGGATATATGGCCATAATACAACTCAAAATAAACATTTATAAATCAAATGAATTTGAAATGTAGCTAGCCTCTGGTCGGAGCTCCTCTCAATTCAACCCGTATTGGTGTAGCATAAGTACCCTGGATAACCTCTACCATAGTGGTGCTTTGCAACGAGGGAGAATTACGCTGGTTGCCAAAGCTTAACAAGTAAATGCCTTTGCCCTAGGCGCAGTACAAGAAAAGATCAGAAAATCACCTACACCACATTAAGAATAAAAACTGACTGGAGGGCACTCGGGTACACAGTACCTCCAGGCTTCCCAAAACGAACTTGCAACCTTAAACAAGGCAAGGAAATAACAAAGTGGCGACTGCCCTCATTTTATGGGCTTTAAATAAAGGAAAGACATCTTACACTCTCAAATGAGATTCCACAATCACATCTTTTAAGAATGCCATAGCATTCATGGACAAAGCACAAAACAACTTCTTAAAGGAAAACCCTAGATTTTGGGAAAGGCCCCTAATCTCCTTTGTCCTTTTAATACACTGTCTCACGGGTCTCACAAGACAAAGAGTTCTCTCTTGATCTAATGGACCCAGAATATCAATAGTTTCTTCACAGAAAATGAATGTGGCCAGGTCTTGGAAGGGTTATTTTTTCCCAAGAATCCTTAGGTAAGGGAATAAATTGCATTCCCTTGACAAAACCCAACCTTTTTATCCATGCTTGTAACTCACTGATTCTCTTGGCAGTAGCCAGGGCCATTAAAAATATATAGTCTTCCTTGTCAGCTCCCTTAATGAAGAAGAGACTAAAGGTTCAAATGGAGGAATCGAGATCCATTTAAGCATAATGTTTAAATTCCAGAGACTGTTGAAGATTTTTCTTGTTAGTTGTACCCAAATATTTACTGAGGTCCAAAATATCTTGGTTTGAGGACAGGTCTAAGCCTCTATGTTTCCAAGCTGAGGATAACATTGCCCTGCAATTTCAGCTACAGATATTTCTGAAGAAGAGATGTTCTCGACACCAGGTTCTGAAAACTGACCACTTTGCCTAGTAGAGGTTAGCTGGAAATTGGCAGCTACAGTTAACAATTACATTTGCAGCTTTTCTTGAAAAACCTTTTGCTCTGACAAGCTTCCAGATAGTCTGAAGCCTGTCAGAGCAAGAGTGGTTACCCTTGATGAAATTGAAGAAAATGTGGCTGTATGAGAAGCCTTTGTTTCTGAGGTAAAAGTCTCGAGTAATCTACTAGAAGACCAAGGAGATGGGGGAACCATTCCTTCTGTGGACAGAAAGGTGCAATCAGGGTCATTGTGGTGTACCTGTGAGAGCTTAACTTATTCAATACCCCCTTCACCATGCAGACTGGAGAGAAGGCTTAAACATTTAGGTTCGTCCAGTCCTGAAGCATAGCATCTGTTGCCCAGGACAGGGGGTCTGGGACTGAAGAACAATACAGAGGCAGACGACGGTTCCCTGACATTGCAAACAGGTCTATGGATGGCTTCCCCCACCACCATTTTCAGGGGTCGGTGTACACCTGTGTATTCACTGTCCATTCCGTCGGTAAGACCTGTTTGCAATGACTTAACTCATCTGCAAGGTAAAATGGATGAGAATCTTGATTTGATTGCTTTCTGCCCATAAAAGAAGGTTCTCAGCTTCTTGGAAAGAGAGAAAAAGATCGAGTCCCTCCCTGAATCCTGACGTATGCCAGTGCAGTCAAACTGTCAGAATGGACTGTGACGGTTTGCTGTGTGTCGTTGCTCTCAACTCTGTGTTTATGTGCAACTTCTCCTCTGCTGGAGACCACGCTCTTTAAATTTCCTTGTCGTCTAAAAGCGGCCCCCAACCCAGATTGGACACATCTGAGTACAAGGGTAGTTTGGAATTCAGATGGCTTAGCGACTTTCCCATCAGAAATCTGTATTCTTTGAGCCACCATCGAAGATCCTCCTTTATTTTGGGAGTGATGGGGAAGACAAGAGAGTGGGAGAATCTTCCTGGGGCAACTTGCCTTAAGGAAGAGTTGTAATGATCTGGTGTGCAACCTCCCAAATGGCACAAACTTCTCTATGGAAGAGAGGGTCCCTGACAGACTCATCCACTTGTTGGCAGAGCAAGAGGGAGACTTCAAACTTTCTGCTGACAGTTTTCTATTCTTTGAAGGAACAGAAAAGCCTGAAAAGAAGAGTTGTCTAGATATAGACTTAATTTGATGCCCATGAGATGGAGCCACTTTGGAAGAGGGGCCAGGACCTGGGTGAAGACTGAGGGGCTGTGGCTAGGCCGATGCACAGTGCTTGAAATTGGAAGACCTGTCCTAGAAAAACAAACCACAGATACTTCCTGGAATTTGAATGTATTGGTACATGGAAGTATGCATCTTGCATATCCACAACTACCATCCAATCCCCCTTTAATTGGCAGACAGGATCGACTGGCTTGTCTCCATTCTGAACTTGGTAGTCTCAACAAAACAGTCCAGAGGACTGACGTCTAGGATAGGTCTCTATCTTCCTTAGGACTTTGGGATAATGAAAAGGTGATTGTAAGAACATTTTGATGTTATGTCTTCAACTAATTCTGCAGCTTCTTTCTTTGAAAGGGCTGAAACAATTTACGACAGGGCCAAAAACTTCTCTGAGCCCATCAAGTAGGCCTTTAAGTTGATGGGTGAGGATGTTAAGGAAGGTTTTCCCTGAACGGGATGGCATAGCTCCTCCTTAAGGAATTTTAGAACCCAAGGTTCCACATTTCTGGCTTCCCACTGACTCCAATACTTGGGAGGCCTTGTTCCCATGGATGCACAGAGAATCCACTTCTCAACTGCAAGGTGCTGGCCAAACTGAATTCCTTTTTTCTCTTGGTTGTCCTGACCAGATTGGCATAAGAATGGGAGAGGAAACATCCTCTACAACCTTGAAAGGGCTGTCGAGACAGAGGAGAGATTGTCCTGGCATTGAGAAGCAGAGGGAGGTCTTCTAGGATCCCTAAGATGCTTTGCAGACTGCGCTAGTAGGTCTTGTGTCAATTTCTTCTGAAGTTCCTCAGACATTCGTTCTAGCGTTAACTTCGGGAACAAACTGGACTTATCCAGAGGAGTGAACAGAAGAGAGAATCTTTGAGAGTGAGTAACTCCCTTGCTGGTGAATGAACACCACAGTTCCCTCTTTTTAAGAACCTGCCGTAAAAGTTTATGCTAATTATTGTGCGTCGTCCCTGATCACCTTATCGGCACACGAAAGTACTCCTAGCCAATCATTAGCAAAGTTATTTTAATGGACTTGCAATCCACAATTTTCTTTGTTAGCACCCTTACTGTTCAGTCAAGGAAGTTAATAACCTCAAACATTTTAAAAACCTCTTTCATAAGATGGTCAAGCTCAAATGATGAAAATAAAATTTCAACCAAGGAAAACCGTCGAAGTCCCTTTGGGAGGAGGCGGACACTCCCAAGGAAGGCACTTCCCCAGTATGACATGAAGATTTTGTCTGTGTCGAATTAAATGAGAAGGTGTACAAAGCACTGCCTTTCAAAGCTCCTTCTTCTCTGTTAACCAGTTGTCAATCCTGGCAAGGGCCTTAGAAGAGGACGATAGCACCATCCTGGCCAGTCCTGCAGATTCTGCAGGTTGACACATCATGAAGGCTGAGCATGGAGATGATGGAACAGTCGGTGAAAAGAATGAAGGCAAGCAGACCAGAAAATATCTCAAGAGTGCCTGGAAATTCGAGGTTGGTTGGCCTTGATCCAAGTGTTCCTCTTCTGAAGAAATCAAAGAAGCATTGGTGTCTGGAGAGTTTTGAGTTGTTGAGGTGGGACTTTGGAGAAGATTCAAAATACTGTCAAGTTGAACTAAACTTTATGTTATACTTATTCACTTAAACAAAACTTAGGAAAGTAATTTAAACAGCCTTAACATACAGATTAATTTAATTAATGAACACCTTACAATTAACAGCAAACACGCTGAAGGTGGCAAGCCAAATAGTACATTCGTATGTTAGACCGCTTTATAGTTAAATGGAATTCTGTCGACGAAAGGACCTCATCCAAAACGTAGACGAAGCGAGAAAGTCCTATTCAGTGAATATGTTTAGTTCGTAACCACTCTGTCCTAAAAATATGAACAATATCACTATTAGTGACATGGAAACAGTAAGTCAAATTAAACTAACCCAGAATTACTCAAAATTAAGCTGCATAAATTTTTACAGGGCTTCGCACAAAATAAAATTAACCAAAGCCATAAACTTCATAACAATGCAACCTTTAACACAAATAACCCGGAAATTTTATAGAATAAATTGACTCAAAAGGACCAAGAATAGTTATTTGATAATTAAGGGTTTAGCAAGACCTTTACTTAAATATAAATGAAAGTACTGGCAATAACAAGGAATCGAACTAAAACCCGCTTCCTTCAGTTGAACCCCATACCTGTTATTGTCCAGAGAGGCATATAAGTGGAAGTGACGACGACGTTCACCACAAGAGCAAGTTGCAGATAAAGGAGCCAATTATACGACACATCAAGCTAGGACTCCACTTGGGCTCAATCACACACAACGATGCTGAATACATCAAAGTAAACCCTTGGTCATAACTCGAGGGACGAGGTACTTCAGAACTGCAATATGTCTCGATGTGGCACATGGTCGTGGCAAACCAATCGAAGAAAGCTATCCAGTGGTCCAGTGAGGGTTTTACAAAATCCACATATTGTTTATATTCCTCACTGTATAATTAACGACGAATAAACGCATCTGCGAAAAACACTTGAACACGAAGATTAGTAATTTCACAGGAGGCTTAGAGGAATGGAGGAGGAGTTGCTGCCATACTGCGGACGGAGTGAAGTCTCTGCTTCTGTCTTTCAGTACATAACCATATCGGCTTGTATAGTTATAACAAGGTAATAAGGGAACCAATGGAAGAGGGTTAAAAATGAAAACAAGCTAATTCAATACCAACTTAAATCAAACAACTACTTACTCCCTTTGAGTCAAAATATGCGGTTAATACAAACAAAAATGGAAAGTTACGAATTATATTCGTAATTTTCTGGACACAAGTCAAGTTGAATTGGAGCTAAGGAAGGATCCTCAATTACTTGGAGATCTGTCTGTTACACTGGCAAGAAAATTGGCGTTTGGACTGAGGCACTGAACAGTGTTCTTCTGGCACTATATGAGCAGGACAGGCCAAGACCAAAGAATCTTCATTCTCAGACACTGAACGACCATGAAGAGAGCATTTATCAAAAACTGAACAACTGACAGCCAAACACTCAGCAGGCACTGGGCGGTCCACCTGTGGGTGCTGCTTAACACTGAGTACTCCAACATTGGCCACTCTGGGTACTCGGACACTAGGCACTCGGATAATACACCTTGTGGGCGTTCATACACTGGGCGCTCCGAACACTGGGGAGTAGGGCACGCTGGGTACTTAGACAGTGGGCACTCTGAAACTGTATGCTTTGTGCGTTAAAAAACTGGGCACTCGGTGGCTCAGGTCTCTACTTAATAGAAGAGGAATGTTTAAACTTTACGCTCGAAAACTTGACAGGGCCTCTTCCAAAAACTACTGGAGGGGAGCGGACTGGGTTCACGCTCCTTCAAATATTTACAAGACGGAGGCGAGTCTTCCAAGGAGGAACTGTGCCTTTTCAACGGCCTCAAAACATTAGAATAATGCAGATGGCACCCTTCTTACACACCACTGTCCGAATAACTAGAAAACAAATTATGATTATCCAAATGGATGCCTTTCCAGTGGCCATCCAACAAGTCCTGAGAAAGACAATTGACAGGCCCGTTTGAGGGGGGGGGGGCCAACTAGCCCTGGGCAAACTCCACCAACCTCCCTTGGACTGCCAGTATGCTTCCTCCCAGGTGCAAGGGAGTTTAGCAGGGACCTTGCTTTAGGAGCACTGGTGGGATAGATAGCCACCTCCTCCACTGCACTAGCACCGACACTGTTAACTTTATCCATCAGGGCTTTTACCAAAGACCCAACTTGGGCAATGGTGTTGACTAACAGACCAAAGTTTTGATCTTCCAGTGGAGCCTGGAATCAGAGTGGAAGGAAAAGTTGGAGGGCTGCTAATAGGCGGAGAGGCAGTGGCATGCATCGAAGGTACAGGTAAAATAAAATCATTATCAGAAGAAGCACTCCGACTGACATCCCTAGCTTTGGCGTGCACTCCTCACACATACGCAACACATCGTATGACAGTCATACTTTGCAGAAGTCAGTCTTGTTATGCAGCCTTTGCTGCAAAACCTAACACTGGATAAAATAGTAAACTAGAGTCTGACATGATAAGATGAAATCAAAAGTCTCAATTGGTAAATATGTCAAACCAAGCTATGCTAATCTAATTAGCGCTACCAAAAATATCTGCATGTATCAACAAAGATGCCAAAAATAAGTATAGTACTAATCATTTGGTGACCAATAAATCCAAGAGCTGCTCAACAACCTACGTTAACTTATTGACCAGCATAAACAAATTTGAGCCTTTCAGCTTTGTTGTACCTATTCTTTCCCAAAAGTGGACAGAACTAAACTACACCCAAAACAAAAGAGCACTACAGCAAGTTTTAAAAAATTTTGATTTTGAGCTGCCATTTAAGTAGAAACTAATAGCCAAGTAATTACTTGGTAAGTTACTATTACAAAATGGGATTATTTCTGGGCTCACCCTGTGTCGCTCCGTGAAATACTTCCTTTAGTGGATATTTCTAAGGTAAAATATTGCTGTGATTACCAGAGAAAAAACTAAAATAGTAATGCCAGAATAGACTGGCTTGCTCACCTTTAACAAAGGTGTCGGTATGGTATCTGGGGCGAGTGGAAGCCACTACCAGAGGTCCCTTGCCATTTAGGTTCTCCTTTCCTCAATATCCCTCGTCTACCAAGGAGCCGATGCAAGGCCCCGCTACCCGCAACTACTACGACTAGCGCCTTTGTTTGAACTGAGCTGACTGGATCACGCAGCGCTAATGAGTATTTTTTTGTCTCAAAGTTATTAGCTCACACCACACGTGTTTTTTCCTTGTGCTGTGTTTTTCGCTATTTTGGATTTCTTTCATCATCAACATGGACCTTCAAGCTTCTGCATCCAAGTTAAGTACTGCGTTTAATGTTTGGTATCATTTTGAGACGGTTTTTGACATTTTATGCCTAATTATCTTAGGTTATATGTACAAGCTATAACACTTGCGTTGCCGGTCCCGCGCCGCCTTCTTGGCTCACCAGCTGCGTGATGATTCCCTGCTTTCTTGCACCAATTGGTCTCCTATACTAATTGGTCTCGATTGCACTTCAGCAGTACTTGATGTATATTTATTTTAAGATGCATTTGTCATGTTGTTTTATGTTTTTTAGTCCGTTCACGGGTGATAGCCTACTTCCAAACCGCATGCTTTCGGTCGTGGCGCTCGCTTTCCTTTCTTGCATGGAGGTCGTTTTATCAACCCTTGTTTATCAGTAAGATAGGATCTATTGTCTTGTTTGCCTTACGAAGGACCCTAGTTCCTTTGTAGCACTCCGTCCTTGAGCCACCCTGGCCGCTTGCCCCTCGATCATTCGCTACGGTATCTAGGCTAAGCCGCTCTGAGTTTCTAGGCTAGCATTTCCTCCATTGGATTTCGCTTAACCTAGCTTCTCAAGGACCTTCTCTTTCTCTCTCACTCCCCTTTTATTCCTCTTCTCCCCCCGTGTTAGGACAGAATATTTATGTTATGTGTTCTCCCTATAGCCGGCACCTAGTTGGCCTAGGCCTTCTTAGATCGACTGGCCTCTCACACCGCGTGATTGTTCACCCGGCTGAGTGTGTCCCCAGCCGATCGCATACGAGCCACCCTGCTACCGACCCCTCCCAGCTCTCCCCACCTCCCCCCCTAGCTCACCCACTTCGGTGGAGTGACGACTCGCTCCCATCAGAGTCTCCTGGGGGAGGGGGGAAGGGATTCACTGGGGGGCACACTCGGTGAACAGGCCTGCCTACTATGCCGCGCTGTTAGTGGAAGGAGGGGGGGGTACCTCGCTCGACCGAGCCATGGTTGGCCACCAGGCGCGGGAGAGTGGGACACCCCTCCACCCACTAGGTAGGGTATCCCTCCCACTATCTAAGAAGCTCACCCTTCCCCACCCCACTTCGGCGGCCTCAGGACTCCGGCACACGCCAGACCCGACCTCGGGATAGCGCTGCTTCATTAGATATGTGAAGGCTCCGACCTATCTTTGGGATTTCATTGCATGCATATTTTATTACACATGACATCCACCTTCTATTATATGCTCCTTACCCGACGGAGTACCCAACTCCGCCAGGTATTTTAACCATTCCACCCTGTTACGGCTTGCTCTTCACCCTGTGTCTGACTTGGTTTATCCCTCACTCCGACATATGGAGGACAGCTTGAATCCACTTAATCGGTCAGATTTTTTAGCTCCGGCGATTCTTAGTTCCCATTATCTGCCTAGGATGTTCCTATAAGCATACACAGGGTGCCGGAGGTAGTAGTAACAGAGTGATATGTTATCTTGCATGATATATGCTGACACCGGAGTTACTCCGGCAGCATTAGCGTACCGCACACAACCACGGACCTAATCCGAAAGGTTGTTGATGATACTCGTGTATCATTTGACTTACAGGTTACCTGTTGTCTGGAGGGCACGTGGTCTGCTGGGCCCATGCCGGCTGTGCAGTTCGCATGGAGGACTACGTGGTTTGGCGCCTTGAGAACTGCGCCATCTGCTATGCTTTGGTCAACGAAGCCTCCTCCGGGGTATGTAACACTCCGGCCTTTTCATAATGATAAAATGAGAATCAATATACTGTAATGTACACTTTGATACTAGGTTAAGTTTATTTCTAGTGTTAAGTATTAATAATAGCCCTGCTTACAGGGAGCGCAAGCAGTCCGGGAAGCCGCCCTGTCCACCCTGAAGGTATGGGTTGGCGGGTTCGGTCGCAACTCCGCCAAAGGCCAACCTTACATCCTGGCCCAGGACATGGCCACCCTTATCTTCCCAGGGGTGAAGAAGGGATCTGTGGTGGATTTGGAAGTGGCCACCCCTCTGATCGCCAGGATCCAGGAGGCAGTTGCAGCTTTCACAGAGGAAGGCATCGCAGAAGGAGTAGCGGGGGAAGTAGCAGCCCTCGACCTGGACCGCGAGCCCATGGCTATAGACGACATGGGCAACAGTAAGAATGGTAGCGAGGCAGGTTTACTAGGGGCTCAAGGGTTTTCCTTGAGCCCATCTTTGTCTTCTTCTCCTTCTACTACTACTTCCTTCCAGGGGTTCACCGATAGACCACAGAAGGTTAGACCGAAGTCCTTGTCGGCAATCCCTAAAGTTAAAAGTAAGAAAGATTTCAAGTCTAAGCAGAAGTCCCTGCCGAAGAGGTCAGGAACCAAGCTTTCCTCTACGCCACCGGCTCATAATCCCGGGGCGGTCAAACCAAAAGTCACTCTCCCACCAAAGGGATCGAGGACCAAGGTTCCCAAGGAGAAGGCTCAGCCTTCCTCCTTTGACCCTGATACTTTCTCGGACAATATCATGCAGCGGATGGGCAACATGGTCGGGGACTTGGTCCAGACAAGTTTTAGGAAATCCTGACCCAGCTGTCAACTACGCTGGAAGCTTCGGGACAAACTATCCAATCCTTGTCGGAGAGGATAGTAGCCCAGGAGAACATGATGTCTGGTCTCCGAGAAAGTATGGCAGCAGGGCAAGTACAGCCCGGTCAGGCAACTCAGGCTTTGCTGATGCCGGACTCATCTAACCTCCCTCCGTTCAAATCATGGAGGGTAGCAGCCCACGCCCCCTTCGCAGAGGGCATGCTAACCATTGAGGGTTGTGGAACTCGAAGGCTAGAGGACTTCGAGTTCCACCCTGAAGGACTCCAACTCCCTTTCTTTGGCTATGTCCATCTAACGGATGCCGCCATGAGCAGGGAGGATAAAGTCCCGAAGGAAACTGTAATCCTCCCCCGGGACCAAGCTCAACAAGCTTGGCGCCGGAACCTTGATGAATGGGAATGCGTTAATACAAAAGTTACAGCATTCAAGAGCCCATTTACAATGTTCACGGTAAATGAGGACACTCCGTTGCCATTCATCTCAAAGGTGTCAGAGGCAACAGCCCAGGCAGTCCTGAAAGACGAGCCTATGCCTATGCTCCGGGAGACGGAGCCGACTTCCCTTCTGTTCCCCGGTTCAGAGGAGTTCTACTCTGATGCTCCTGCCACTTTTTCGGTGGGCAAACTCAAGCCGGACTGCGGTAACACGCTGTTCAGCGAGAGGTTGCCTAGACTGTCAGATGCCCTAATTCAAGCGGAGTACGACGCTAGGATGAGGCTCAGCAGGTCCCTCAGTTCGCTAACGATGACCGAAATGGCTTCTCTTATCTATGGACAAGAGACGCTATTTAAAATCATGACTAAGTCTCCACTGCATACAATGCAGTGCGACTTGTATGATTTTATGGTAGCGCGGCGTAACTGTCGGAAACATGTTCTGGTGGAAGCTACTATCCGCCATGAACCAAACAAATTGATCGCCTCATCCATATGGGGCACGGACCTCTTCCCCGCCACCGCTGTGAATGAGGTTCTGTTCGAAGCGGCTAGGGTAAACCAGAGTCTGAAGCTTTGTTGGGGACTCGTGCCTAAACGCAAGCCCAAGTCTACTGGATCAAATCCCAAATCAAAAAAGAGACCTAGGAAGTTCCAGCCCTTCCAGGCTCCCCAACAGACTCTAATGCAGGCGGTTCCGGTACCCCAAGTACCTCAACTGTCAACATCCAAGGCACAGCCGCAACAGCAGTTTGTGCTGTTGATCCAACCAGCACAAACCCAGGCTTCGACCTCTTATGCAGTCTCTCCAGCCTTCAATGTGACCTATGAATCGCAGTCTTTTCAGCCGTTCAATAGGTTCGCTAGGGGCAGCAGAGTTAGAGGTCCCTCCCGTCACCGGGGCGCCGGAAGAGCCACCAACCGGGGCAAGGGCTTTCTGGGAGCACAAGGTGGTCGCCCCTCAGCAAGCCAGTGAGAACCCCCAGGTAGGAGGGAGGCTGTACCTCTACCGACATCGGTGGGGGTTCAGCAATTGGGCATAGAGCATTGTGACCAAAGGTCTGGGGTGGAGTTGGCTTCAAGGTCCTCCTCCATCCAACACCTTTTACCAGAAACCAACAGCGGAGTTGGTAGAGTATACCCAAGAATTTCTTCAAAAGAGGGTAGTATCAAGAGTCAGAAACTTAAAGTTTCAAGGGCGCTTGTTCAGCATGCCAAAGAAAGACTCAAACATATTAAGAATAATTCTAGACTTGTCCCATCTAAACTCATTCATTCATTGCGACAAGTTTCGAATGCTGACCGTTTCGCAGGTGCGGACCTTACTTCGCCGTGGTGCCGTCACCACCTCTATAGATCTTACAGATGCCTACTATCATGTCCCATTAGCAAGACACTTCCGTCCATTCCTAGGCTTCGAACTAGGAAAGAAGGCTTACTCCTTCAGAGTAATGCCATTCGGGCTCAACATAGCGCCCAGAATATTCACCAAGTTGGCAGAAACAGTAGTACAGGAGTTAAGAACTCAGGGAATAATGTTAGTAGCATATCTGGACGATTGGCTCGTATGGGCCACAACTGTCGAAGAATGCCACAAGGCGACGGTCAAGGTAATTCAGTTTCTGGAACATTTAGGATTCCAAATAAACAAAACCAAGTCTCTGCTAACACCGGAGTCATGTTCCCAGTGGTTAGGAATCCAATGGGACTTGAACTCTCATACTCTATCAATTCCGCCGTTGAAGAGAAGAGAAATAGCCAAGGCCACGAGGCAATTTCTCAAAAACAAGCAGACGTCCCGGAGGAACGAGGAAAGAATCCTAGGATCACTCCAATTTGCATCGGTAACGGACGTCCTGCTGAAAGCCAAACTAAAGGATATAAACCGGGTTTGGTGAAAAGCAAACCGGAGATCCCGGGACAAAATGGCTCCCATCCCAGCGATCTTACGCAAGAGACTCCGCCCTTGGACGGAAATCAAGAATCTGTCAAAGACAATGCCCTTGCAGTTTCCTCCACCGGCCCTAGTAGTCCACACAGACGCCTCTTTAAGCGGCTGGGGTGGGTACTCTCAGTACAAAAAGGTACAGGGAACCTGGTCTCTAACATTCCACGAGCTACACATGTACTGGAAGCTATGGCAGTGTTTCTCACCCTGAAAAGGCTACGACCAGCCAAGAAGTCTCATATCAAGTTGGTATTGGACAGTGCAGTAGTAGTCCACTGCATAAACAGGGGTGGCTCCAAATCGAGCCACGTGAACCATGTCATGATAGCCCTACTTGCCTTAGCAGACAAGAACAAATGGCACCTGTCAGCCACTCACCTAGCAGGAGTCAGGAACGTGGTGGCAGACGCCCTATCACGATCCGTCCCGCTAGAATCGGAGTGGACACTGGACAAGGAGTCATTCAGATGGATCTGTCAACAGGTACCAGGACTTCAGGTGGATCTCTTTGCCACAAAGTCGAACCACAGACTCCCTTGTTATGTGGCTCCCAACCTGGACCCTCTGGCCTACACTACGGACGCTATGGCTATAGATTGGAATGTATGGGAGAGAATTTACCTTTTTCCTCCAGTTAATCTGCTTCTGAAAGTCCTGAACAAGCTCAGGACGTTCAAGGGTCACATTGCACTGGTAGCCCCCAATTGGCCTCAACGGATTCCCAATCCCAAACTGACGCAGTTGGTTCAAACGCGGACCTCAGGAATTCAGAAAGCCCTAACTTTATGGACTTTATGAAGTTTGCAGCTCAAAAAGATGCGTAATGGATGGTGCAGCCGAACTCAGCGATGGCTGCCAGGTGCCTCTGTTGTCTCGCTGACCAGGCGTCGCCCACCTTGGTGAAGGCATGCACCAAGGGGCGGTGGTCTGTCCTGATAGTGAAGGGGGCGCCCTCGAGGAGGTAGCGGAAGTGGCGCACTGCTTGGTACACCACCTGGAGCTCGCGGTCGAATGTGCTGTATCTCGTCTCGGCGGGCAACAGTTTTTTACTGTAGAAGGCAAGCGGCTGGGACCCGCCCTGGACCACCTGCTCGAGGACAGGCCCGCAGGCGAGTTGCTGGCATCAGTGGTGAGGCGTAAGGGCGCAGTAGGGTCCTGGTGGGACAAGGTTGCGGCTCTGGCGAGGGCCATCTTCGTGTCGTGGAAGGCCTGCGCTTGTTCTGCTTCCCACGTCAGGTTTTTTGGTTTCCCCTTCAGGACCTGTGTTAGAGGGGACATGGTGCGGGTGATGTCAGGGATGAACCGGCGGTAGTAATTTACCATCCCGATGAATTCTTGCAGAGCCTTGACTGTAGTTGGGGTCGGAAACTTCTGCACCGCGTCCACCTTCGAGGCCATGGGCTGCACGCCTGCTGCGGAGATCTCGTGTCCGAGGAAGTCCACCCTCTCGGCACCGAAGGTGCACTTGTCGAATCGGACGACCAGCCCGTTTTCCTGCAGGCGTTTCAGAAACGCTCGGACATGGTGTAGGTGCTCCTCTGGGGACCTGGAAAAGATTAAAATATCGTCAACATAGCAGACGCAGAAGGGCAGGTCCCCCAGGATGCTGTCCATCAGGCGCTGGAAGGTGGCCCCTGCGTTTCTCAGGCCGAAAGTGGAGTATTGGAAGATGTAGGAGCCGAAGGGCGTGATGATGGCGGTCTTGGGAACATCCTCGGGATGCACCGGAACCTGAAAATAAGATTTTAAAAGGTCCATTTTTGTGAAGATTTTTGCTCCATGGAGGGCCCTAGTCAAATCCTGCATGTTTTGCAAGGGGTAGTGACCGGGGATCGTAGCGAGGTTGAGTCTCCTGTAGCTTCCGCAGGGCCTCCAGGTGTCATCAGGCTTCCATACCATGTGTAGGGGCGACGCCCAAGGGCTTGATGCTTTCCAGCAGATACCTATTCGTTCCATTTCCGAGAACGCCCTTTTTGCATCCTGAAGGTGGCCCGGAGGGAGTCATTGGAACTTTGCGTGCGTCGGGGGCCCCGTGGTGGTGATGTGGTGGAATATTCCGTGCTTGGGCGGTGTTCCCGCCACCTGACGAAGTTCCGGTTTGAAAACTTTGGGGAATTCCTGCAGGAGGGGGAACGGCATGTCCCCGTGTCGAGGAGGCGTTTGCTACCCACGTCAACCAGGAGGCCGTTATGCGCCAGGAAATCCGCCCCCAGTAGTGGAATCCTGACGTCTGTGATGGTGAAATGCCAGACGTAGTTGCGCCCCAAGATGGATATCTCGAGGGACTTCGTGCCGTAGGAATGGATGGGGGTCCCATTTGCAGCGACGAGGGCGGTTGGGTTGTCAGGCCCGCAGCTGCAGTCTTTTCCTGACGGCGGGAATATTGAGTGCATCGCCCCAGTGTCCACCAGCATCCTCCGGCCGGAGATCGCTTCACGGACATAAAACCCTACGGCGTGTGGTTCCGACGAGGCCGCTGCCACGGACAACTTTGGTTCTGTCTGCCGTCACTGTTTTTTGGCTCCTGGAAGGTGCAGGGGCTTTCACATCTCTTGGAGTGCCTTCTGAACACCGGTGGTAGTGGCCCCAGGAGTTTTCGCCCCGCTGCGTGTGGGAGGACTTCCTCTGGGTCATGGCGCCGATCTCTTGTGTTGGGTTGTCTTCTTCTTCTCCCTTCTCTGCAGCTAGGCACACGAAGGATCGGGGAGCGGCCAGCCTTGCTCGACAGCGTCAGCTTTTTAGCTTTCTCCAATAGTTCGACGTCGGGGAGGGTATATGCGTCCATTAGCTGTCCTCGGACATCTGGCTCGAGTTGCCGCAGGAATATTTCGCGGCTCAGGCAAATTTCCTTTTTCTTTCCATTGGGACCTACTTCGGGCAGGTGGAGGAGGCCCATCACTGTGTCCCAGGCATCCTGTGGGTCGGCGCCTTGCATCGGGTTTGTAACTAGGTCGAGGGCCAGGCGGCTTTCTCAGTGATGGGCGTGGAGTAGGCTGTCACGAGTCTTGTCTTTAATTCGTCGAGTGTGACAGGTTCGGTCTGTGCTCGACCGGTCAGCCAGGGGGTTATTCGGTCGAATACCTCTGCCGGGAGGATTGACATGACGAGGTCAGCCTGCAGTAACTTGTCCGTGTGTCCCGCAACCCGGAATTGCCCTTCAGCTCGGATGAACCAGGCAGTTGGGTTCGCTGTTGTGAAGGGGGGCAATTTGACAGCTTGAGTGGCAGCTGTGTGCGAGACTGTCGTTGAGGCAGAGGAGACCTGGGTCTCTCGCGCGGAACTGTCTGCGTCCATTGTCCATTTTCACAAAACGGTCGACAGGGGTCGTAAATGGCGGGCCAAACCGTTTGAGGAACACCTGAACACACCTTGGGAAGGTATGCCGTATTTAGTCCGTTAGAGGCGTTGGTTTTTTCCACGGTAGGAGCTTTCAGAGATCTAAACTGAGGCGCCGTGTGAGTCCGCTAAAGATCTCTGAAGGTGAGTAGCGGTAGTTAGTCCCTTAATGGTTGAGCCAAAACCGCTTGGGTCACCAGTTGTGAGGTGTCAACAAAGAGGCAGGTAGAAGCGTACTGATCTTTATTATGTTGCAGGGGGAAATGTGGTATCCGACCCACAAGAGAGTAAAAGTGGGTCGGCGAGAGCCGATTTATGTTTCTTGTGAGACATATAACTTAGAATATAAAAGTACATAAAATATGATCTTATAAGATATATACATTGGCGGAAAGCCCGCTGAACGCTCTCGAGGAGGGAAGTAAGGACAACGCGATTGTAGAATCATATACAGAGGAAATTGCGATAAGGCGTTGTCCTTACAATCGAATCGGCCCTGAAAAGAACTCCGAAGAGGAGATTCAAAGATTATATATAAATATATATACACTACCATCGTACCTTTAGTGACTTTCTCGGCCCTTTATTCTGCCCGACATCGGCAGTTGCAAAGGGCCGCCTTTATACACTACAATATTCTTTTAATTCACTTCATTGGGTATTGCAGCTGTCGGAGAAGACGATAGAATTTACCAGCTGGTGAAATGGCAAAATTAAACAAAATTTCAGCACTATTCCATTAAAATTGGGATAGTTTTGTTTATGTAACACAAAAAAGCGGAACAAAATTCACAAAAGCAAAACAAAAAGGGCGGGTGGCATTTTGCTAACTAAATAAAGGGGTACAGATGTTAAAAAAGCGGACTGTCCCGCCTAAAAGCCGAACTCTGGTCACATAATACAGTATGATTAGCAAACTGCATGGTAAACGGATACAGCTAACTGCCTTACCTACAGCAAGTCAGGAGCGCAATACGGCACCACTGACAGAATCTGCCGTACCCCCACCACACTATGTTATTTGTACGGCAGGATGTCTGAAATTGACGCATGCGCAATTCACTGCCGTACCAATATCTACTGCGATCGGGATACGGCTGCCGTACCAATATCCTGTGCCATTTATTTTTGTGGTGGGAGAGGTCATCATTATCATTATCATCCAGGTGCCATACTATCCCCAAGGACGTCGGCAATCATGGTTCGCCATTCCTCTCTATTTCCGGCTCTTTGCAGCAACGGAGCTGCAGACATTCTCCCTCCAGTCATTCTCACCAATCCATCCATATATTTATGTCTAGGTCTTCCTCTCGGTCTCCTTCCATTGATTTTACCAGAGAGAGATGCTGTAGTTCTTGTCTTCTCACTATGTGACCCGCAAACGGCATTTGTCTACCTCTCACTGAGGGCAAAAGCTCTCTTCTTTCAACGCCTATTCTCTCTAAATATTTCCACATTAGTTTTCCTTTCTGTCCATGATATATTTACCATCCTTCTCCAAAACCACATTTCTGTAGCCTGTAACCTCTCCTCGTCTGCCTTCCTCTAATGTCCAAGTTTCACAGCCATACAACAATAAAGACCAAACAAAACATTTCACAGACCTCCTCCTTAGATTCATAGATATTTTCGAGTTGGTGACTAATTTCTTGATCTTACCAAATGCATCTTTTGCCATGGATATTCTCTTCTTGATCTATTTTTCGCATTTTCCATCACTTGTGTGACAGTGCATCCCAAATAATTAAAACTGTCGGTTTGTTTAACTGTTTCAGCATTATTTCTTATATCTATTCTAGATTTTTTCCTTGGTGATAACGATAACTTCTGTTTACTTGATATTTATTGACAGACCTCTTTTTCTGGTTGATTGGTGTCAAGTACTGATTAAAGCTTGACGTTTATCATGGTAGTCCGCAACAAGTGCTGTATATTCAACATATCTGATATTATTAATGTGGGAGAGGTAATTAACATAAATGTTTAACATATAGAGCTTTGCTCTTCAATTACCAAGCAATACTTTTATAATAATGCAACAAGGATATTCATGCGCAAACCGTATCGCTAAACACTGCAGTCGGGGCTAACCATTTATCTAAAACAAAGCAGCAGTATTTTCTTACCTTGCACTGTGATGAACAGGCCGTAATTTCAATTATGTTAAAAAAAAAGTAATTCTTAACAATAGTTCCGCACGGACTGCAAAGAACGTAACCGCGGATACGACATCCGCTAGGGATTGGGGTGTCCAATGTATTTCGCCGTGTTTAGCTGGCCCTTGGTGGTTAATTACAGTCGTCCGAATAAATATTACTTAAAATTCTTGTTCAGGAGGTAAAACTGCATAGAAAACCGCAACTGCCATATATTCTACGCCGCCGCGGAATAGTACTATAGATCTACCAAAAAAAAGTTAATCTCCCTGCAACAGGGCATAAAAATATGGCGTGTGAGGCTCCTCTTCCTCACAATGATACTTGGGTAATTGTTACAATGTGTCATGGTGAAGCTTCCATCCATTCTTGAGTTTAAGGTCAAGTTCTTGGGCAACTGTCTGGCTGAATCTGTAATAGGCTTTTGTAATGCGTTTAATAGGTTTATTAAGAGTGAACTTTATGAGAATCGCCTTTTGATTAAAGAGCTCTTCGTGTAAGCCTGAAGCTTGGAAATCTTAACTGTCTTGAATCGAAACAAAGACTTCCGGTTTCTTAGAAGTCATGACAGTTTCACACTTGAAATTTGAAAGTTGTCACTAATATGAGTCAATGTCTTTGTACCAAAGCATAAATACTGTAGACTGGATTTTTTTTCTTTCGTTTTGTTCTGATTTAGTTACATTTTCATATTTCTTTACACGGCCATCAAGAGATAAGATACGCAAGAATGATTCTACTAGTAGGGACTGAATTTTGAGGATCGTATAACACTTACATACTGGATGCCCCAACGTCCTTCCCTCCCTCCAACCTCGCCCCTCCCTTCCCACCCTACCTCCTCCACCAACGGACACCAATTAAAGTTTCTCAGCATCCCCCTTGAACTGCTGGCAACAGCCTACGGCAAATAGAAAAATAACTAATTACTACATATAAGGCATTTATCAGGTTTGAACGAAATCCTCCACCGTTAAGAGTCATTTTTTGGCCAACTGTGATAAATTCCACCGCTTAACCTAACAAGTGCGTCTCATATCGCGTGTCAAAACGAAAGGCTACACGTAGAGTACCTTCGATATGAACATTCACACCAGCCAACCCGAGCTAAGCTTTTAACTGATGAAGGAAAAATGACGAATCAGAATAAAAATCGCCATTAATACTACAATGTCGCTTGAGAGCATGATGCTCCAGCCTCCAGTCATGTGGGTACTAATTAAGATGTACTCAAGTAATATTTTGCGAATACGATGGAATTTTGCCCTCTTTTCCTCCTCGAACTTTATGACCAAAACTACGAGTGAAAGACTATTATGTGGTAATTAACTGAATTCTTAAAGAGACAAATCTACTTTTCCTAGACGCGAGTGACAAAAGGTTATAAAACGTTCAGAAGAAAATATCTTCATATCCAGTCCGTCGTATAGAGCTACGCACTTGCTGTAGCTACAAACAAGGCTTCGAGTTAGATAAGATAATCAACGTGCATTTCTACCTTTTCGTAGTCTTAATTCAAACTCATGTGTTTCCTGCCATCCTAAGTAATTATGAAAGAAAGCTTTTGTTTAATACAAGCTATTTTTGTTTACAAACCAAAGAGGAGGCGTTCAATTAAGTAAAAAATAGTCTCACAATTTGGCATGGTAGCGAGAATAAGGCTCACCGTATAACACAAATCAATTCCAGTCACTGGCTGATCCAGGAGGGGGCCAACTGGGCACGTCACGGAGCCTCCTTGAAAAATTATGACAAAATGAATTATATTAAAGATTTAGATAACAATATAAATGAGAAATATAAAAATGGAAAAAATTGAAAATCTATGAGAAAAACAAATTTTACGAATAAAATAACCAATTATCTTAATGGAGTCTGTATAGAACAGGCAATTGCTGTCCATTTCATAATTTCTACTTAAATACTGCAAAATGCTAATGTTGGAGGAAATATATTACACTATACATACATATATATATATATATATATATATATATATATATATATATATATATATATATATATATATATATAATATATATATATATATATATATATACATATACATATATATATATATCTATATATATATATATATATATATATATATATATATATATATATTATATATATATATATATATATATATATATATATATAAGTATAAGCCACGAAGGAAAGATAAACAACGGAGTTCCGCAAGATCTTTCGATTCAATGTCCTTTACTTAGAAGACAAACTGACTTACATGAGAAATTGAGAGTACAGGAAAGGTCGTATAAGAGACAGATAAGGATTATAAGAAGATTAGTACCTAGAATCCAGCACACCTGGAGAATGAGTAATCTTTCTAAACAAGCATAAACATGGGTACAATTTAAGATTAAGTCCAACTGCTCAGACACAGGGACAAGACAATTAAAGGATTATGCAGAGCGGTAGACAACATCCAGTTCTTTTGTTAAACAAAAACTTATTCACAAAGCATATTATACATACAAATACAAAGCAACAACATAATATATAAAATTCCATGTATGGACTGCCCCTCCTTTTATCTCGGACAGTCAAGTAAGGGCTTAGAAGTAAGATTAAAACAGCATAAGTATTCTGTCAAAACTGAGCAAACATCTAATGCAATATTCATTCGTTTAAGTGAAAACAACCTCCAGATAAATTGTATTGGTAGTTCAGTAATTGCAAGATCAAAAGATGTGTTATCAAGAAATCTTTTAGAATTTGCCATAATACAACTTACTTCCCATTGTAATTTTAATATTTGTCGTGGCCTGTTTCATTTAGACCCTTGTATTTGTAACATGTTTAAGATGACCTCAAAGATATAATTACATACTTAAATACAAATTAGTTGCCTTAGAGATTTTTTTTCTTTGTATATGTATGTTTAATATGCTTTGTGAATAAGTTTTTGTTTACCAAAAGACCTGAATGTGGTCTGCCGCTCTGTATAATCCTTTAATTGTCTTGTCCCTGTGTCTGAGCAGTTAGACTTAATCTTTTTGTTCTTAAATTGTACCCATGTTTATGCTTGTTTGGAAAGGTTACTCGTTCTCCAGGTGTATTGGATTCTAGGTCCTAATCTTCTTATAATCCCTATCTGTCACTTATACGACCTTTCCTGTACTCTCAATTTCTCACGTAAGTCAGTTTGTCTGCTAAGTAAAGGACGTCAAGTCGAAAGATCTTGCATAAACTCCCTTATTTATCTTTCCTTCGTGGCTTATATTTTTATTTATGGATTTATCACGTTCCAAACTTTCGTGATTCAGTTACACACACACAACACACACACACACACACACATATATATATATAAATACCACACACACACACAAACTAATTTAAAATTATAAATTATATTATATATACATATATATAGATATATATAATATGATATATATTATAAAATGTTGGGTGGACCCCCTATCAAAATTTTGTGTTTTATCAAGAAAAAAACATTGATTGAATTGCTGGTTACAATATCTGTATGTCCAGGTTCTGTCATTATTTCATTCATCCACAATTATTCCGGCAGTGATGAATGCGTGAACATAACACGCTATTTTGTCTCATTTTCCATAAAAATAATTCTTTGAAGGAGCCGTTTACAGCAATAATTAAAGAAAAAATAGTTATTAAAATTATTTGTTTGTATTTTTATGTGCAACGCCAATGGTTAAGCTTTGTATTTCTCATATTATGTCTTCACTTATTCATGCTTCTACTTGTGAATTCTGTGCCCCAGTAGGGAGTTAGTGCCGTCAGTGCACCTCATGTAGTGCACCGTAGGCATTACCAAGGGGTCTTTGCAGCGTCCCTTCGGCACCTAGCTGCCACCTCTTTCATTCCTTTTACTGTACCTCCGTCCATGTTCTCTTTCTTCCATCGGACCTTCCATCCTCTCTAACAATTGTTTCATATAGAGCAACTGCGAGATATTCCTCCTGTTACACCTTTCAAACCTTTATCCTGTCAATTTCCGTTTCAGCGCTGAATGACCTCATAGGTCACAGTGCTTGGCCTTTGGCCTAAATTCTATATTCTTTTCTTTCTACGATCCCTTATTAGATGACCAAAGTCGCTGAGAAGCCACTTGGTCTTGTAATGCTTGTATAAATTATTTTCCCACTCATTTGTGCTTCTACTTGTGAAATTCTAATACCTTGTTGATGACTATAGTCGCTGCAACGCCAACTAATATGCATGAATCAATTATCCGATTGTTACGATCGCAATGCGGGGGCACCCATGGAAAGAAAAAAAATTACCTTTCTGAATCATTTGCTCAGTTGCACACAATTCAGGTTCTTGGCAGATTCCCTTCGGCCACTAGGCGCACTGCTTTCTGTCTTTTACTTTTATTATTACCTCTTTCACGTTTTCCAACCCGGCTGTCCAACTTCTTTAACTTTAGCCTGTTCCGTTTTTTATTACTTTTTTTTCGTTTGGGTACAAATCCATCCGGGAGTCTGGAAATGTGATCTACTGACCTCGTGAGACTAATAGTCTTATCTAAAACAACAAAAGTTGACGAAAGTAAGTACGAATTAATTTCTCTGGCTGTTATCAGTCACGGGCGACCTTGGTTGACAAGCTTGCATAATTGCTTGAGATACGGCGAGAAACGGACCAGGCAAACGGGTAGGTACGTCACAGGAGACCCGTCACTGTTTAGTTACTGCATCCTTTCCGGTCTACCCGAAGCCGAAGCCGAAGCCGAAGTCGAAGCCAGTTTGGTCAAATCGTCCAAGCACCCACTCGATGGCGGCCGTCTTCACTAATAACGAATAGCGATCACTCGGAAGCAGAATTTCAAGAATTGTATAACCTCTCATTGGGCTACTCGCTCAACTGCCTGTTCTAAATTCACTGTCAGAAAAAAAAAACCCTCGATTACGGATTATCAGGTGTGAATGTCACTTGACCGTCAGCTGACGGTGGCAAATGTTGAGTATACGTAAAATCTATAAAAAAAATAACGCGTGAGAGCAGGTTAATTTCTATCGTCTCTTCCTCGCAGATGTGTACACTTTTTCCTAGCGACTCAAACTGGATTGTATAAAAGAAATGAGTCCCTTCACCCGACCCATCCCCTATCGGAGGTGACGAGGGGGTGCCTATAGTAAGGGGTTTACGAAATCGCTTCTGTGTCAGACTTTGGCTGGTAAATCGAGTCCACAATTCTCGTCCGGCCTAGTGGCGCCAATTTTCAGATTAGGCTAATGCATCGCGTTTTTGTAATCGCGGCCTTTCAGGTATTTTAATTTGAGGAAACTTCAACCAAAAATCGAGCGTGCAAGAAACTCGTCCGCAAAAGTATATATAGTATATATATATATATATATATATAGATATATATATATAGATATATATATATATATATACACACACACACACACACACACGCAACTGAAAATGAAGAAAAGGTTTTATTTTTATATACTTTGGTGACTGATTGTCCCTATTTTTGGTTTACATTACTATTCACTTGTCACGACCTCAATAAACGTCAAGCGTGATACCCATATCAAATCCTCTGGCTATTAGACGAAACTTATGATAACCAATCATTAAATGGTGTAAAATACTTGCAGTTGGTCCTGCTGTCCAGGTTTTTTTAAAGAGGAAAACAGACTTGACTATGACAGCAGAAAAAAATAGGCTAATGCAAAGAACAAAAACGCATCGTTTTACATAATCGGGAAGACTGAATATTGTACTGAATACCATGAATTAAGCGCCTCAGTGGCGTAGTTGGTTTGGTGTTTGCTTCTCACCTCGGTGGTCGCGGGTTCGATTCTCGGCCATTCCATTGAGGAGTGAGAGATGTGTATTTCTGGTGATAGAAGTTCACTCTCGATGTGGTTCGGAAGTCACGTAAAGCCGTTGGTCCCGTTGCTGAATAACCACTGGTTCCATGCAACGTAAAAACACCATACAAACAAACAATACCATGAATTTATTATTACGCAGATTCACAAAAATGGACGTCTATGTGAAACGAAAACATATTTGAAAGAAATAAACGACTGCTTGCTACCTCCATATAAAGAAAAAAATGGATTCTAGCACAAAAAAAAAAACAGTTATATATCATTAAAACCGAAAAATGAACGACTGTATAACATACATGAACCATTCTTAGTGACAACAATTACTGAAACGAAAAATCTATAGCAATTTTTTAAAAATCGACTAATGAATGACGACAAAAACTAAAAACAGTAATGTGACAAAAACGTGAATTAAAGAACAATTAATTTTAGAAATTAGCAAAAAGGAAATTGTTAAATTCATCTATTTAACAACAACAAAAGTTCCATTACTTTTCCCTCGTCTCCAAAGTTCATTGCAGGCAAAATCATTTCAGTAGCTGGGAAATAATTCACTTAAAATGCTTAATAATTTAAGTAGGTTCTGCCAAGTGACTCATTGGAATTTTTCTGTCAAGTCTTTTAGAATTTAAATTTATATATATATATATATATATATATATATATATATATATATATATATATATATATATATATACACACACACACACACATAGACTTAGGTATTCACTCAATTACCTATTTAGCTTCATTAGACTGTCAACCTTTTCTGTTAGACGAACTATGTAATAGACAATTTATATTTTATATTATCCTGTAACAGTTGTAAACATCATTAACCATTTTTACTTGTTTATGCTTCGTGTATGTCTTGAAGTCAAATGTAAACATATGTTCAGTATATTTTTCAATAAAGTTCCTGGAAGAGGCCTGATGGAAGGCGAACTATATGATATATTATATATATATATATATATATATATATATATATATATATATATATATATATATATATAATAGTTGGTTAAGATTAAGATGGGTAAGAAAATAGGTTTAGCATCACATTTGTCACTCCGTAGTATACGACGCTCAAGAAATATTAAGAACCCTTCAGTACAAAGTTGCTTGCAAGAGACCTCGAAGATTGCATTGGCAGCAAGAATGCCGTCTTATTTTTTCCTGTTTAACTCATTGTTTGCTTGCTTGCTTGCTTGCTTGCTTGCTGCTGCTAAGGAACCGGAAGGCCGAGCAGCCATTCCTGGTTTGGTACGACAACTTTCTCACACTCAGCCGTCACGTGAGCCTCACGTGTGGGCCAATAAAGTTGCTCGTCGTCCTCCAACTCGGCATTAACCGAGACTTGAAGACGATTGTGTGACATCGCCGTAAGAATGTTACTTAACGCTGGGTCGTTGATCTAGACGGCCTTGAGAACGATACTACTCCAGAGCTGTAACAATACACGCAGCTTTTAACATTGACACGGCCTAATTTAGACCTAGTGTGCGTAGCTTTAGCTTATGTATCATATACGCAGGATCCATAAGAGACTCTGTATGGATCCTGCATATACGGAACATTACCACGCCATGAACAGTAATGTCCGGCAGAGCTAATGGTATTGTTGAGTAGGTCAGGAGTGAAATCGATCACAAGGACACAGATCAACATCAAACGTCAAGAACTTTTATATATATAGTACGTAATCATATGTCTCTCTGTTTTCTCTTTTGACGGGCATTCTGTTTTGTTGAAGCTTGCTTTGCAGACTAGTGGCTTTTTGTGCTTGTTCTCTCATTTGAATAAAGCGATTATGGCATCACGGGATCAATAAAACTGTAGCTGAGACACTATCCTAAAATTCCAGTATCTTAAACTCAATACGGAACACCTTTTTCAGACCTTTCCAGGCTCTTCCATAGGCCTTTCGTAAGCGCCACCCCCCCCCCCCCCCAACAAGAACAAGAAAGTAGTTTGTAGGCTTACTCACCGAGTAAGCGAAAAGATGACATTGTTGCTGGATCCTCACTGGGTGTCCTCTTCCCAAATTTACTTACGTATAGACTTCAGATACACCAGCAATACCTTTGTCAGGGCGGGCGACGAAGTTAACCTTTCATCACAAACTTTCGAAGAATGCAGCATGCTTTTTCTACGCTCAGCGGCTCAAGAGAGAAGTACCGACGGGGAAAATCCCACTTGGTGTCCTTGTCTCCCAGAATTGCCAACGCATAATAAGGACAGTGTAAACCAATGATACCAACCTAGGCCTAAGTCTCAATGGCCGAAGTGCGAGCCCCGAGCGTTAAAAGTTGAATTTCATCGACATAATACTATATTCGGAAAGCCTTTCTTATTCTTCATTTTCGTATTCCATAGACAATGAAGGTCTAACGGAGCGCCCTAGCCACCCCTAAAGAAGTTGAGCCTCATGATGAGAAATTATCCAGCCATGCCAAGGCGCGACACCCTTAGAAAGACGAATGTCGTCTACCAGTTGTTATGCCCTGTCCATTGATGACCCGGCACTTACACTGGGATGCTCGCAATGCGTCTTTCCTAAATTTCGTACCATATCGAAGAAGGTACCGACCGAACGCACTAGGAATAGAGAAATGCCGACCGGGAGGAAATAACCACGGGTGCCACCTGCTACGCATCCCTCGATGAGCCGAGTATTTTGAAAAATAAAAACTTTCCAAAAATCACGCATGAAGTTTTCCCTTTGCCTATACGAGAATCAAGACCTATACTACTCAATCTACATTTCTCGATTTCGATGATCGGGACCAACCACTTCCGTAAATGATAATCATAACGTAAAGTTCGAAACCAAGACCCTTTTACTTACTCTTTTGGCCTCTCGGTCTTCATTGTGAGGCATAAAAAATCATACCAGATTCCGAAAGCCTGTTTAATCCGATTTCAGGGGTAACGTGAATTGGGAGGGGAGCCGTTTCAGAGGGTGCCTTCCTTCCGTTCTGAGAATTCCAATCTGGAATGAGACTGCAATCACCCATCCTACGCCCCACAAACTCTTACGACAGCTATTTTGTTGTTCTAGATTTAACCGGCTTTACGCTAGCACTGGCTGCTGTTGCTCGTCTAGAGAGCAGCCCGTAAGATGAGTTCAGGATACACCGGTGGGTACCAACCCATGTCTCGCTCAACTGCACTGATCGAGAGACCACCGCTGCTGTATGCTGTAGCCAGAGTGCATATGACTGACACCAGAAATCTAGACCTACCCAGATCAAACAGCCCCAGTTGACTATGCAGGTGCTAAGTTTGGAAACTCGTGTGTAACACTGATGCACCCTAAATTGTAGTCTATATCGGCCATCTTCAACTGACTGCTTCATTTCCGCTAACTTGAATCATACGATACCGGATAAATCTAGAATCAATTTTACATTCAACGGGTGTAACGGTACCCTGGAAGAGTTGTTTAGCCGAGAGAAAAATACACGAATAGAAGGTTGATTCATTTATGACAGCGATTTAAACGTCACCGTAATAGGCATATACACCAATTACCGGCCGCCATACAATGGGGTGGCGGATGGTGATAGCCAAAATTAATTGACACTTTGTTCTAGAAGGGACGTTGGGATAATTTATTCCATAATAATAATTTTAATTGGAATAATTCTGTGATCTCTCTCTCTCTCTCTCTCTCTCATACACACACACACACACACACACACATATATATATATATTATATATATATATATATATATATATATATATATATATATATATATATATATTTATTTATAAGTCAAGTCTAAAGTAAAAGCTAAAGCCCTTCTGTTGTATTTCTTTGATTACTGCCTGGGAAATTCACACTTGGCTTACCAGTAAAACACGAGGAAAAAACTAACACACTTAAGAGTACGCAGAGAAAGAGGAATGACATTCTTTCAAAATTTAAAAGCGCTTAGCTTCCAATTGAGCTTTAGAACGGTGCATAATGAGGTTGGCAAACATCCTTACAAAGTAATTTCTATCCTTCAGATTGCCAAGAATCACGTTCGAAGGATTCTTATGCAAAACTTTTTTCTAATGCCATATGTTAACGTCAACACGAACCCCACCCGACCCCCACCTCTACATTTCCTTGACATTAACCTCCCACCATACGTCCCTCATCCTCCCCCCCCCCTCCCCCCTACAGATTTCATTATATATCCACAAGGAGGAAAACCATCCACAAAATCCTGTGGTGGGACTTGGGCTAATTCCTGGTACTGGATGGAATTTATAGAGAGAAATTTCACTTCTATTTTTCTTTAATAGCTTTTACCCTCTACATCTCGCTGGCTATTACCGTTGCAAAGCCGGCCGGATTCCGCTGCGTAACCGACCAGTCAAGTCGTCCTTCCGTGTCGTTCAATATTACAAGCGTTGCTAATTTCCTTTCCAACTTGTCCCTCCAGTTGGAGGTTTTTGTTTAGGAATAAATGTCGACGAAGACCTTTATGAAATTATGCTAAGTGTCTGTTCTGCTTCATTCTATTTAATTCTATTTTCTTTATAAAAGCACATCTCTGAGACTCAGGGACCTCAGTGTCTAATTTACCAGAAATTATAATTATTGCAAGCAGCCCCATAAATCTACTGTGATAAAAAAATGAATGAAAAACACGTCTTTTAAACATTATGGCTGGACAATTTTGAGAAAAGGAAGAAAATAGCAGTTTTTGAACTAACTCTCCATTATGGACAAGATGTGTGTATGGTGACTGCATAAAAAATATGTAAGCTTCTGAGAGGAACAGTTTTTGTAGTACATATAGAGAAAAAGGGATTGAAAGAGTGATGGATATGGAGATACAATAAATGACTGGGAGAAGCACAAGGATGGAACAGGGCACTCTGAGGATGTGTGGTATAAGTGGACTGTTTTGGTAGTTTTGAGTAAAAGCGCTACTTGGAATTGGTGCTGGAATAGATCTCAAAGATTCAGGAAGTACCAAAGCTTATAGAAATGGAAAGAAAGGTTGCACAAGTGTAGGTCTTGGAGTTAAGTATATCTTAGTTTAACCAGACCACTGAGCTGATGAACAGCTCTCCTAGGGCTGGCCCAAAGGATTAGATATTTTTACGTGGCTACGAACCATTTGGTGACCTAGCAACGGGACCTACAGCTTATTGTGGGATCCGGACCACACTACATCGAGAAGTGAATTTCTATCACCAGAAATAAATTCCTCTGATTTCGCGTTGGCTGAGCCGAGAATCGAACTCGGACCACCAGATTGGTAGCCGAGCGCGAAGTTCACTTGTCCAACGGGAAACCTCGGCCTTGGAGCGTTCTGCACGAGGGGTTCATCTGTGATTCAGAATTTAAAACTTAAAGGTGACCGCTACAGTTCTTACGGGCTGCTCGGTGAGCAAGAGCCCGTGCTGACACAAGGTCAGCTTAATCAAAACAACAGTTCCCCTTCTGATAAACACCCAGAAATAAGATCACGATGTTGGTCATTTCAAGGTCCGTGTATGAGTCAGGTGGATGTCAAAAGGTGACCACAAAATTATGAACTCACTCACCTTGAAAGAAGCGCTTGTGTTTGTTGAAGGGGAATCCTAGGAAAGGAAAAATATATATTTGATGACTAATAATAATCGTTATGAATATAATTTTTCTTATTCATTCATTATAGTTTCCTTTTACTTAATAGAACCTTCAGTTAGTAAAATATTTATCAGTAATATTTATTCAAGAACCACAATTTAATTCAAGTTTTTTTTCTGAGTTTCCTACATCATCCCGGTTACGGATAAACTTGGAAAAAGTTCTTGATGCTCAATTCAGCGATGGGATGCCTTTTCAATTGACTGTGAGAGATAATAATAATAATAATAATAATAATAATAATAATAATAATAATAATAATAATAATAATAATAATAATAAACACAATAGAAGATGTAAAACAGAGGCTTAAGGCCAAAGCACATAAGATCCAACGGTACATAAACAGGAATAAGGGATACCAACAGAACAAACTATTCGGAACTAACCAGAAAAGACTATACAGCCAACTAAAAGGGGAAGACCAACATCAAGAAATTCCTGAAGCCGAACCAAGTTAGAGACTCTGGGAAAACATATGGAGCAATCCGGTATCACACAACAAACATGCAACATGGCTCCAGGAAGTCAAGGAAGAAGAAACAGGGAGAATAAAACAAAGATTCACAGAGATCACGGCAGACACAGTCAGACACCAACTAAACAAAAATGCAAAGCAAACTGGAAAGCCCAGGTCCGATGAAGTCCATGGATACTGGCTTAAAAACTTCAAGGCCCTACACCCACGAATAGCAGAACAACTCCAGCATTGTATCTCAAATCACCATGCACCCAAATGGATGACCACAGGAAGGACATCCTTAGTACAAAAAGACAAGAGTAAGGGAAAAATATAGCCAGTAACTACAGGCCTATCACATGCCTACCAATAATGTGGAAGCTACTAACAGGTATCATCAGTGAAAGGCTATACAACTACCTAGAGGAGACAAACCCATCCCCCACCAACAGAAAGGCTGCAGAAGGAAGTGTAGGGGCACAAAAGACCAGCTCCTGATAGACAAAATGGTAATGAAGAACAGTAGGAGAAGGAAAACCAACCTAAGCATGGCATGGATAGACTATAAGAAACCCTTCGACATGATACCACACACATGGCTAATAGAATGCCTGAAAATATATGGGGCAGAGGAAAACACCATCAGCTTCCTAAAAATTACAATACGCAACTGGAATACAATACTTACAAGCTCTGGAATAAGACTAGCAGAGGTTAATATCAGGAGAGGAATCTTCCAGGGAGACTCACTGTCCCCACTACTCTTCGTAGTAGCCATGATTCCCATGACAAAAGTACTACAGAAGATGGATGCCGGGTACCAACTCAAGAAAAGAGGCAACAGAATTAACCATCTGCTGTTCATGGACGACATCAAGCTGTATGGTAAGAGCATCAAGGGAATTAAATCCCTAATCCAGACTGTAAGGATTGTATCTGGGGACATCAGGATGGAGTTTGGAATAGAAAAATGTGCCTTAGTCAACATACAAAAGGGCAAAGTAAGCAAGACAAATGAAGGGAATTAAAGCTACGCAGAATGGGTAGCAACATCTAAATACATAGATGAGAACTGGATACAAATACCTGGGAATAATGGAAGGCGGGGATATAAAACACCAAGAGATGAAGGACACGATCAGGAAAGAATACATGCAGAGACTCAAGGCGATACTCAAGTCAAAACTCAACGGCGGAAATATGATAAAAGCCATAAACACATGGGCAGTGCTAGTAATCAGATACAGCGCAGGAATAATGAATTGGACGAAGGCAGAACTCCGCAGCATAGATCAGAAAACCAGGAAACATATGACAATACACAAAGCACTACACCCAAGAGCAAATACGGACAGACTATACATAACACGAAAGGAAGGAGGGAGAGGACTACTAAGTATAGAGGACTGCGTCAACATCGAGAACAGAGTACTGGCGCAATATCTGAAAACCAGTGAAGACGAGTGGCTAAAGAGTGCATGGGAAGGACTAATAAAAGTAGACGAAGACCCACAAATATACAGAGACAGGAGAATGACAAACAGAACAGAGGACTGGCACAACAAACCAATGCACGGACAATACGTGAGACAGACTAAAGAACTAGCCAGCGATGACACGTGGCAATGGCTACAGAGGGGAGAGCTAAAGAAGGAAACTGAAGGAATGATAACAGCGGCACAAGATCAGGCCCTAAGAACCAGATATGTTCAAAGAACGATAGACGGAAATAACATCTCTCCCATATGTAGGGAGTGCAATACGAAAAATGAGACCATAAACCACATAGCAAGCGAATGTCCAGCACTTGCACGGAACCAGTACAAAAAGAGGCATGATTCAGTAGCAAAAGCCCTCCACTGGAGCCTGTGCAAGAAACATCAGCTACCTTGCAGTAATAAGTGGTACGAGCATCAACCTGAAGGAGTGATATAAAACGATCCGGCAAAGATCCCTATCAGAACAGATAGGGTGATACGTGCAAATAGACCAGACGTGACGTTGATTGACAAAATCAAGAAGAAAGTATCACTCATTGATGTCGCAATACCATGGGACACCAGAGTTGAAGAGAAAGAAAGGGAAAAAATGGATAAGTATCAAGATCTGAAAATAGAAATAAGAAGGATATGGGATATGCCAGTGGAAATTGTACCCATAATCATAGGAACACTAGGCACGATCCCAAGATCCCTGAAAAGGAATCTAGAAAAACTAGAGGCTGAAGTAGCTCCAGGACTCATGCAAAAGAGTGTGATCCTAGAAACGGCGCACATAGTATGAAAAGTGATGGACTCCTAAGGAGGCAGGATGCAACCGGGAACCCCACACTATAAATACCACCCAGTCGATTGGAGGACTGTGATAGAGCAAAAAAAAAAAAAAAAATAATAATAATAATATGGAATATCTTGTATTATTTTCCCAGTGTCCTTTCTACCCTTGTAACCAGGCATCAGGTCATTCTCTTAAGGAGCCAAAATGATACGTTCGAGATAACACAATAAAAAAAAAGGCTGAACAAAATTAAGGCAAAACTCTTAGAACAGTTAAGAACAAATTACCAAAACAAAGTTAAGAAAAAAAATATATAACAAAGTTAAGACAATTTCATTGTTAGGAAACAATTTTAGAACGAAGTTACGACAACAGTTTTTAGAACAATGTTAAGACAAAATTTTTTAAAAGAAAATTAAGAATAAATGTTTAGAACAAAGTTAAGAAACATTTTTAGAACAAAGTTAAGAAAAAATTTCATAACAACGTTAAGAAAATTTTGTTATAACAAAGTTAAAAGAAAAATGTCAAACCAAGTTAAAGCAATTTTTTTTTTACAAAAGTTCAGAAAAAAATTATAAAACGTTAAGAAAGATTTTTTAGAACTAAGAAAAATTGTTAGAAGAATTTTTTTTCATAAAGTTAAGAAAAAACTTAAAGAACAAAGAAAAATCTTTTAAAGTTATGATTAAATTTTTTGAACAAATCTACACAAGCCAGAGACCGGGTTAGTGTTGCATTTTTTTCTAGATTATAAATTTCAGTTTCTGCTAAGAGAATATGTTTCTCGGGTCCTTCTCTTGCGAGATAGATCCTAATAATCCCCGCAGGGCGGGCCAGTGCCGTCAACGCACCTCACGCGGTGCACTGTAAGCACTACTTAAAGTACATTGTAGCTCTCCTTCGGTCCCTAGCTGTAGCCCCTTTCATTCCTTTTTACTGTACCTCCCTTCATATTGTCATCTGTTTCATCGGACAACTGCGAGGTTTTCCTCCTGTTACACATTTCAAACCTTTCCACTCCCAAATTCCGTTTCAGCGCTGGATGACCTCATAGGTCCCAGCGCTTGGCCTTTGGCCTAAATTCTATAAGCCATTCCATTCCTAGTAATAATGGTATCAATCATTTCACGTGTTGTAAAGTCAACTAAAATAAATAATAAAAAAATTAATACGTGTCGAAGGACACCAAGTGTTTTACTATACTGCCCTCGAAATAAATATTCAACCAAACTTAATAGTTTCACTGAACATTCGGTCTGAGATGATAAATTATGTCTATCATATTAGGGGAATTTAACTTTGATCAATTCTCCAAAGGTCGACAACGCAAGTACCTGCAAAACTCACACGGAAACTAAAGGAATTCATACTGGTCCCATAATGCAACAGTTCATCACGCACAATACCCCTGGATCGTTTTGTCATTTTCTTTTCAATGCCCAGTGGAGTAAGTCAAGGAAAGCTCATTACAAACACTTAGTTATTCCTTTTTTACCGTTTTTTTTTCCTGTTTTAACCACTGTTAAACCCCTTAACTTAAGCAATGACACGTCTCTGATGTTCTTACCCAGTAGCGGGTTAGTACCGTCAGTGCAACTCACGGGGCGCACTGCAGGCATTATACTAAAGGGTCTCTGCAGCTTCCCTTCAGCCCCTAGCCGCAACCCCCTTCATTCCTTTTACCGTACCCCCATTCGTATTATTTTTCTTCCATCTTGCTATCCACCTTCTCCTAACAACCATTTTATAATGCAACTGCTTTGGGGGTTTTCTTCCTGTTACATCTTTTAAATCTACCTGGCCTGTTTCCTTTCCTCATAGTCATAGGTCTCAATGCTTGGCCTTTGGCCTAAACTCTATATTCCAGTTCGTTCCAAAGGTTCTTAATCAATGTTCTTAACCTACTAGATTGTTATGGTACAAGTCCCATTTCTCAGAGTCTTAAAGAATTCTATAGGCACATCATTCGTCTACATGACATATTATCTAAATGACTTATAAACACACGACCCGTCTACATGACATACAGTCTAAATGACTTATAAACACACGATTCGTCTACATGACATGCTATATAAATGACTTACTGGGAGGGTGACGTTGTGACATATTTTCCAATCTGTACAATTTAATATTTTCAACTAGGAACTCGTTTAATCAACAAATAGAATTATCTATAGGAACATTTTTATAGACGAAACGCCTGCAACGGAAAGATTAGTCAAGATTATGGAATAATGAAATTGTTGAAAAAATAACACCAAGTTATTTTTTGTTTTCTGTTTCTTTTTTAATATGGTCATTTGGTAAGCTTATAAATTATTGTTTTTATTTTTAACTTGATTTTTTGTATTTAAATATTTTTTGTTTACATAAAATGATGACAATTCCTTAATAACCTGTTAAAAATTAAGATGGTTTGGGTCGTTGAAGAGATTTGCTGCTCGTTATACATTTCTTACAGAAAGGAGAAGTGGACGGCTTTTAATGAAAATGAAGGTAGTTCTTAGCCATTTTCACCAGTAACAACATTGGATTTACTTACCTCTTTATCGTCATGGTGAAAAAATAAGTGATCGGTACCACGGATCCGCATCTTACGTTACCTTCTACTTGGAAGCCTTATCAAGATCCAGCACAGCAATTGTGATTTGTTGCATTTACAAACTGCATACACGGACAGTAAGGGTTGTGAGGTACGTCATCATTTTTAAAGGCCATTTAAATTTTATGATTTATAATCCATAGTTCATTTAATAATGCTTTGCTTTTTAGTCCCCACAAATAAATATACCCTTGGATAATATTTATATCATTTACAATTTTTATGGGATTGCCATATTATAATTTCCCAGTCATAGTTAAGAGATTCATTTTATCTTCAGTTACTTTGTGCTGGTTAGATAATTTAAGTGTTGTATCATATTTTGGTATCTTCTCATTTGCCACTTCTATGTTAATTAGACGTTTATTTACATTCGTTGTTTTTACTACTTAGGTGGTTATTCGTTCGGCCTTACTGTAAATTTGGCTTGTTGTATTCAAGTAATATACTTAATGCGCAAAGTGGACCATTGCCTTTAGGTAATTATTATGATAGTATTAAGTGAAATCCATTATTGATGCAATACATATATTTGAATGGCATTCCTGTTTAAATAATTTATTAGTGATTTCGATAGTTTAAATTACCATTTGAAGTGTAACTGAGATTTGGTATTTTATATTTGTCTAGGGATTCTTGAGAATGGTAATTGGAAGTTGGAGATGCTTGACCATCGCTTTGACCTCCATTTAAGCGTGGCCACCGAGGCCACGATTTAAGGCGATCATCTTCGACAGCAGCAACAACAGCATTGGTTTTAATTTGAGCAGCAATACACGAAACCATTTTATCATATCTTATTCAATTTCTTAGTTGAAGGTTTCATTAAAATAAGAAAATTACTCTTTGTATTAATTTTCCAATTACGTAATAAATTTTTCGAGATGGCACCCAACGTGGGGCATAAGTAAGGTGCTGTTTTTGCTGTCTGGTTAGCTTCCGGGTTGGGGTTTCGTTTGTTTGTGGGTCCATGGTCTATCCTTTCAATTTTATTGAAATGAGTGTAGAATTAAAGACTCTTAAATATATTCGTGGCCAAGTAACGCGGTTGTTTAAGGAACATGATAAATTCACGAGTATGAATAAAACTGAGTGCAAGGCTGTTCAAATTAAACTGGTTTCGTACAGGGATCAGTTGAACAGTCTTAATACTGTAATCCAGAAGTCTTTGTATGGAGACGGGAAAAAGGAGGAGGAGTTCTTATTAGAATTGCAGTCTTGTGATGATTACTCAGATAAATTAAATCCCTGTTTTGCTGTTTTGCAATTGATGGATTCTAAGCCTGAGGCCAAGGATTCTGAGACCGCAAGAAGTCTCTTGAAGAGTCCTGTAGTTCCACTTCCGGTTTACGCTAGCACCGAAAGTGAAAATGTTGAAAAATTTCTTGTTGAGTTTGAATCGGCTATTGCCACATATTCTTACACTGAGAGGGATAAACTATTACTTCTCAAGCAACAGGTATCAGGCAGAGCCTCAATTTTGCTTGGGAATCTTGAAATTTCAAAGCAGACTTATACTGATGCTAAGAAATTGCTTAAAGAAGCACTGGCTTCTCGTTCGCTGCAGAAATTCAATGTAATTAAGCAATTAAGTGAAATGAAGCTTGAGTACGGTACTGATCCCTTTTCCTACATTGGAAAAATTACTAATGTAACTGAAACTTTTTCTACATTGGAAATCAAAGTAGATGATATTTTGCAGTATTTCATTTGGCAAGGCATGAATGAGTCCTTTAAAGCTCAGCTTGTAAATGTGACTAATCATGTACGTCCATCACTTGAGGAGATAAAGGAGAAATTCTTTGAAGCATCTGAACGTTATATGGACGTCACAAGAAAGTTTAATGAAAGGGGGAGACAAGGAGGAAGATCTTCTACATCACTTGCAGTTAATGTTAAATATGAGGATAATGAAACTAACAGAATTAGTACTGCTGACGCCGCTTCTCCGAGGAAAAAGGTGCACTCTTTGTTTGCCAGGAAAAAAAAAAAAAAAAAAAAAAAACCATGCAACACCATAAGTGTATAAAATATAAAGAACCAGAGCATAAGCTGAGACGCTTAGAAGAACTTAATGGTTGCAAGAAATGTGCTAACATTGGACATACCACTGACAAATGCAAGTTTAAATTCTTTAAGAAATGCCATTTTTGTAAGGGTTGGCACTTTTCATTTTTGTGTGATCATCAAGGTGAAAAATCTCATGATGAAAAACTACAAGTGAATGGGACAGGTGGCAAGGAAGTAAAAACAGGTAAATCAAAACACAGGGAAACCTCAAATGATGTGATGATTATAACTCAGCCTTTGCATACCTCTGATGGCGCCTCTGTTTTGCCAACTTTTACCTGTGAAATGTTGAATGGAGCCCTTGTTAGAGGTTTGAAGGACTGTGGCTGTCAGACCAGTTTTGTAACTGAAAAACTTGCATGTGATGATTGGTTGAAAGTGTTAGAAGATAATGTCTCTTTAACAGTCAATGGTTTTAATTCAAGTAAGAAGTATAAATCCAAGATAGTTGAATTAAAGTGAAACTTTGATGATAAGGCTTGTGTAATACATGCATTGTGTGTGCCAAACATAGATATAAATTTGTCATTGCCAGGAATTTCAGAAGTGGCCAGGGCCTTTGCCAAAAAAGGCTTCAAATTAGCTGATAAATATTTGACCGATGGTAGTGATAAAATAAAGGACATTGACTTGATACAAATGACGCCCATTGTTTATTGATTTTTCTGTAAAATTTGGCAATGATCACCCATCTGTTTATTTGGGATCAGCGGCAGGAGTGATGTTAATGGGTAATGTCAAGATTATGCAACAGAATCTACCTTACCTTTCAAAGGATTTTTCTTGTTCTCGGTTTTCGGAGCATTCCTGCTCTGTTGCCGATTATGAGGAAACATGCGAGTTAAATGGAAACAAATCCCCTGTATTTGATGGCATAGATGAATGATATTGGATTTGGTAGTTCTATGGGTGAGCCAAGTGGCTTAAGTTTGGAATGCGAGGTATAGGTTCAAGCTAACTTCGCTATTCTAAATGAAAAAGGTATGCTTGAAGAATCAGAGCTGAGACGTGCAACTGATGAGATGCTGTGGTCTGTGTAAGAAATCTATTTGTGAACCAGACCATGAAGATGGAAACTTTGTCAGATTGTAATGGAAATTTGATTAAGTTTACCCTTGATAACGGAAGGAGAAACGAGGAAGGAAGGCTAGAGATGCCTCTTCTATGGAATGAAAAGAGCTGTCATTTGCTTGGACGGAAGTTCGACCTTGCAAAGGCAGTATTGAGATCCAACACGAGAAAAGTACAAAGGAACAAGGCAAATTTGGAACTTATGAATGAAAATTTTAAAGAACAAGAAAAACTTGGAATAATTGAAAGAATACCAAATCTAGACAGGTACATGGATGAGCATCCTGAGTGCAGTTTTTTAGCACACATGGGAGTTTTTAGACTGGATTGGGAAACAACAAAATGCAGTTTTTTTTCCTGTCCAATGTTTGTGAACCTAGCAGGTCCAGTGTGATGACGGTCAATCATAATCAGGCTATGTATGCTGGCCATTCACTCAGTCAGAAGATAACGTCTGCAATGCTTCATTTGAGATTCGGATCTAAATTACTGATCTTCGATGTTAAGAAAGCATTCAATCAAATAGCACTCAGTGAGCTTGATCAGCAGAAGTTACTCTTTTTGTGGTATAAGAATGTTAAGAAAGGGGATTTTCTCTATAATTGCCTACAAAAATGTTCGTCTTCCTTTTGGACTTCGATGCAGTCCTACAATTTTGATGTTGGCTCTTTTCAAAATTTTAGTACTGGATAGCAAGAATGATAATCCTAGACTAAGAAATGCAAAATGGATAATGTAGCAGCACTTCTATATGGACAATGGTGGATTTACTTGTGAATCATCCGAAACCTTGAATTGGATGTATGAGATTTTACAGGATATTTTTGGTCCTTACGAAATTGAACTACAGCAGATGTTTTCTAATGATTATACACTACAAGATAAAATTGATGGAGAAAACATGCAATCGGATGTAGGATGCAAGAAATCTGAGATGGAGGTGAAATTACTTGGGATGATCTGGAATCGTAGGAGTGATACAATTTCAACCAGGAGCTTGTGCCTTGATGAAAAGGCTACTACAAAGAGGGAAATTTTGCGATCCATTGCATCTAATTACGATGTTTTCAACATAAATGGTCCTCTTCTTAACAGAGCTAGACTTTTTATGCAGGACTTACAATGTGAGAGAACGCTCGGATGGGATGCACAACTTAGAGACTTTCAACAAAAGGAATGGAGAAATATTGCAAACCAAGTAAATTCTGCTCCTGTTTTTGAGCTTCAGAGATGTGTTGGTGAAAGGACAGATGAGTATAAACTTGAGGCTTATGTTGATGCTAGCAAAAGAGTTTATGGAGTTGTTGTATATTTATGCAATATGAGAAGCGGCGAAAGAAGCTTTGTATTAGCGAAAAACAGACTCATTGGATCCAAATTGCATGAAAAGTCCATTCCTTCACTCGAATTACAGGCTATATGTTTGGGTACAGAGGTTTTGTTGGATACCTATAATGAACTGAGTGGCACACAGTGCCTGGTGCCCATCAAAATAGTTGACTTGGAGCTATTCTCAGATAGTTTTGTTGCCCTGTCGTGGCTTAAGTCCTCTTCTCATAAGTTTGATAAAATGCAGAAAAGGTCAGTGTTCGTAATGAACAAACTGAATCATATAACAAAGCTATGTGAGGGGAGAAGTGTCGGATTCTCATTCGTGAGTGGAATGGACAACCCAGCTGACAAAATTACACGATGTCTGTCATTCAAAAGTTTAATGAAGTCTAATCACCATAAGGGTCCCAATATAAGTGATCTCGATCAAGCTAGTAAAAGTGACATTTTAGGTTTTAAGGTACCAATAATCGAGAATTTAGAAACCATTGAGTCATATAGTGCATCAACCAGTGTAAAAAAAAGCCAAACTGTAAAACTAGAGCACTTAATACCTCTAGATAGATACTCAAATATGGATAAGTTGATATCTATACTTGCGAAAGTTCTGGAATGCTGGGATCGATGGAAAGGGTTTATAAAAGTCACATGGCTTTGATAAGAAGGACCTCCGCTCTATGGCTTTGACTCAAATCATCTCTAGGGATCAACAAATAACTTTTTCCAGATGTTTATTGACTATTTAAGTAGCAACTCTAAAACCAAGATGGCTATGCCTAATTTGATATCACAGTTGAATTTTTATCCAGACACTCATAATTTAATAAGAGTGAATTGTAAATTTAATGAGAAGCGCAGTGTAACCAACCAAACTTATCCTATTCTTTTATCAAGAGAGAGCACTCTAACAAAACTTATTATATTGGATGAACATTTGCTTTTGAAACATGCTGGTTGCTATGCCCTTTTGACAGAATTACGTAGGAAATTCCGGATACCAAAATTCTTCTCTACAGTTAAGAGGATTCTGAAGGAATGTGTTGTATGCCGGAGATATAACCAAAGACCTGTCAAACTTAATCAATCAGCCTATAGGGAATGTAGATTGAGTCCATCTGATAAACCTTTTGGTAATGTATACCTTGATTATTGTGGTCCATTTTATGTGAGACAAGGGAAAGATAAAGTCAAAGTTTGGATCCTTGTTATTTCATGCATGTTCACACGAGCAGTTAATCTTAAGATCTGTATGGATATGACAGTGGAAGAATTTTTGCGTGCTTTGTCACTGCATTCTTTTGAATATGGAGTCCCTCAGTTTATAGTAAGTGATTTGGGTACGCAAATAGTAGCAGGAGCCAATATTGTTCAGGATTTCCTGAAGGATGCTGAGACTGTTCAGTATTTAACTGATAATAATGTTGAGAAAGTCCATTTTCAGCAGTACTTTAAGAGTTGTAGTCAGCTTGGAGGATTGGTTGAGAGCGTAGTCAAAATGACCAAGCATATGATACGGAAGTCAATCAGAAATAATGTCATTGATTTTAGGGATTTTGTATATCTTGTTTGTCATGCTGTACATTTGATCAATAGGAGGCCTATTGCGTTCAAAGAAGCATTAAGAGATTGTTCTAATAATGTACCAACCCCAGAGGAACTTATTCATGGATATTCATTGGTCTCTTTGAATATTATTCCTGCATTACAAGCTGACCCTGATTCTGACGAGGATTTTCAGGTTGATTTTGATGTTGTACATAAAATTAAAACATCTTATGAGAAGCTGAAACATGTTAGAACTAACTTGCTGGAAATCTATCATCGGGAATTCATGAACACTTTAATTAAACAAGCTACTGATAAGAAGGATAGATATGCTCCTGTGAACCAAAACAAATCAGTATCGGCGATATTGTGCTGATTAAGGATGATGGATATAAACCTGTTAATTATCCTATGGGAATTGTCATAGAAGTTTTCAAGAATATCAACGGAGAGGTAACTGCTGCAAAAGTTCTGAAGGGTAAAACCAATGAAATATCTAAAAGGCATGTTACTTCTTTAATACCACTCTTGAGGAAGGAGTCTGATGAGGATGCTGTAGCATCAGATGATGATGATGAGGATGGTGTAGCATCGAAAGAAGAGATTCCAGGCATGGACGTTTCTAGAAAACGTCCACTGAGAAAAGCTGCTGAGATATCACGGCAAAAATTCAAAAGCATTCTAAACGATGATATTTAAGACTAATTATATTTTTTTTTCTTTATTTGATCAAATTTACATAATTCTTATGTAAAATTTTATTTCTTCCCGGAAGTGTTGAAAAAATAACACTAAGTTATTTTTTGTTTTCTGTTTCTTTTTTAATATGGTAATTTGGTAAGTTTGTAAATGATTGTTTTTATTTTTAACTTGCATTTTTAGTATTTAAATATTTTTTGTTTACATAAAATGATGACAATTCCTTAATAACCTGTTAAAAATTAAGATGGTTTGGGTCGTTGAAGAGATTTGCTGCTCGTTATACATTTCTTACAGAAAGGAGAAGTGGACGGCTTTTAATGAAAATGAAGGTAGTTCTTAGCCATTTTCACCAGTGACAACATTGGATTTACTTACCTCTTTATCGTCATGGTGAAAAAATAAGTGATCGGTACCATGGATCCGCATCTTACGTTACCTTCTACTTGGAAGCCTTATCAAGATCCAGCACAGCAATTGTGATTTGTTGCATTTACAAACAGCATACACGGACAGTATGGGTTGTGAGGTACGTCATCATTTTTAAAGGCCATTTAAATTTTATGATTTATAATCCATAGTTCATTTAATAATGCTTTGCTTTTTAGTCCCCACAAATAAATATACCCTTGGATAATATTTATATCATTTACAATTTTTATGGGATTGCCATATTATAATTTCCCAGTCATAGTTAAGAGATTCATTTTATCTTCAGTTACTTTGTGCTGGTTAGATAATTTAAGTGTTGTATCATATTTTGGTATCTTCTCATTTGCCACTTCTATGTTAATTAGACGTTTATTTACATTCGTTGTTTTTACTACTTAGGTGGTTATTCGTTCGGCCTTACTGTAAATTTGGCTTGTTGTATACAAGTAATATACTTAATACGCAAAGTGGACCATTGCCTTTAGGTAATTATTATTTGATAGTGTTAAGTGAAATCCATTATTGATGCAATACATATATTTGAATGGCATTCCTGTTTAAATAATTTATTAGTGATTTCGATAGTTTAAATTACCATTTGAAGTGTAACTGATATTTGGTATTTTATATTTATCTAGGGGTTCTTGAAAATGGTAATTGGAAGTTGGAGATGCTTGACCATAGCTTTGACCTCCATTTAAGGCGATCATCTTCGACAGCAGCATCAACAGCATTGGTTTTAATTTGAGCAGCAATACATGAAACCATTTTATTATATCTTATTCAATTTCTTAGTTGAAAGTTTCATTAAAATAAGAAAATTACTCTTTGTATGAATTTTCCAATTACGTAATAAATTTTCCGAGAGAAATGGAATAAATTCAGGCCGAAATGCTAAGCGCTGGGACCTATGAGGTCTTTCAGCGCCGGAAGGGTGAAGAGTAGAAAAGTTTGAAAGGCGTAACAGGAGGAAAACCTCAAATCAGTTGCACTATGAAGTAACTGTTAGGTGAAGATGGAAGAGAGAGAATATGAACCGAGGTACAGAAAAAGGAGTGAAACGGGTCGCAGATACGAGCCGAAGGGACGCCGCGACGAACCTGAAGTCGTACCTACAGTTCCCCGTTTGCTGTGCACTGACGGCAGTACCACCTGCGGGGAAAGACTACAAAGTGATGGAAAGTATAAATCTCCGATTTTTTTCCTCCATATCTTAACTATTCTCAGGTCTATGAACTCTCCATTAGCACCATCCCTAACGACATCTATGGTAGGAACATGAAACCCTAATCATTAGGGAGCGTAGAGTAGATAAACTGCAAAACCTCCCTATTAAACGGCAGTTAGTAGGGAGGTGTTTCTGTATATCGTGATAATAAAACGTTCGGTCAGATCGTGCTCGACTCTTAACCGAGCGACACATATATACGACTTAATTCTAGTAGGTCAGTAATTAGGAATGAATCACTACTTTCCTCCAGTTAAGCATTAGGTCAAATGTACTACGTGGGGACACGAACTTGTGCTAATACTCAGATTTTATTCTGTTCGTCGGAGGAAGAGTTGAAAGGAAAAGAAAGCGACGTGGAACTAAAATGAAGATCGCAGTGCAGATTCAGAATAGCGACGTGACCTAATATGTAAATTAGTTGCAGTTGTAAACTATGGGTTTAAGAGGACTTACATATATTTTTTCGCACTTGCTGAGTAAAGGAAAGGTGGATTTTGATTCTGAGGAGACCAATGTTGAATATTCATCAATTAGCACCCGTGGTCATTATTTTTAGGACCAAATTATCAATTATATCTTGCAATCAATAGAACGTTCATGAGATACATTTCATTAGTCATGAAGGTTGAGGTGTCTTTTAGACGTTTCACCTATATTTTGATGGATATTTGCAACACTGTTGTCACTGTTTGCAATACAGTGTGGAAAACTTGAATGTAGGCACTGACCTCATTTTCCTTCAATTTAATTCAAATATTTTTTGGGTAAATTGAAGTCACATCTATTCCATACCAACACAGAGGGTAAACGAACGGTCAAACTTCCCTATAAAGTCTGTTAAATGTTTCAAAGTGGTTTGGTTTAGATACAGTAAGCTCCAAAATGTTTGGTCTTGGAAGAGGACCATGGGCAAGTGGAGGCCATTCTTCCCGTTTTCTATGGTTACTGCATCGCTACTGTGATGAGGAAGAAACTGAGCCAGAATGCAAAAGTAAGAAAAACTCTGAATTGTCTTGGGGAAAAAATGCCCCTTTTCTCAACATTCACATCCCCAACTAGTAACGGGACAAATAAAAATTTGAAATCAACGAAAGTTGAACTACGGGTCAAAAACCCAATTGTAATTTTTGAACTTTCCCTTTGTAATGATATACTAAAGGAAATTTGCAGCGAATCTAATACCGACTCTACACAGAAAAATATACGTGATTTGTACAGATTGCCAAGTAAACGATATTGTTGTTTGGTTGGAGACTGAAACTGAAGACTATTCGGAAAATGACGCCAAAAAAACGATTCCTGAAGGTCAGACAAGTCAACAGTATCTTCATTTTGCTCTCAATGAAAATGTAGGAATCTGCGTAAGAGATAAAGGATTTAAATGTATTGTGACGAAGTGCCAAGTATCTGGTTACTACACTTACCATTCATTAATTGTTACCTCACAACAGCCAGACACCTGAACCCTCATCACAGGTACTAAACGACTGAATACTCTAAAGGCAACAGTGATCCCTTAAACAACTTACCAGTATTGTAGAAAATCAGACTAAGTTCATCAAAACACGTGTAAGGTAATCTTGTAAGTAATTAAATTAATCAACAACTTTAAAAGTCTAAGTATTTCCCTGATTTCAAAAGTCTAAGTACTTCCCTGGTTCAAACTCACTTCAAGTAAATTGAAAGAAAACAGATCAATTACCACTCTGTTTCTACCTAAGCAAATCATATTTATACACTGGTTGAAATTAAAACTCATAAAAATTTTAAATACAAAAATTTATTATTAAACTCAAAATTTATAAGTGAAATTCACAATATCAGGGAAAATTAATGTTACTTGAAAACAAAGCAAAGTGTAATTAATTCTTGGATCAATAAGTAAAATTAAATCAAAATTAATTTATCACAAAATTCAAGAAAATTAATTCAATCAAAATTCAAAAGTGTTAGGCAATAATTGAAATTTGGAAATTAATTCACAAGTGCTAAACAACAATAAAACTTGAAAAGAATTCTAAGTAAATGCAAATTAATTCACAAGTGTTAAATTCAATTAAATATGCAACGATTAAGTAATCAAAATAACTAAGTCAGTTAAATTATGAATGCAATTGAAAACACAGAAAAATGTGGAAAATACTAAAATTGCAAAAAGTACTAATCTAACAGAATATAAAATAAAAACAAACACTTCAATAAGAAAATGGATAAACGCACTTCAAATGAAACAAACACAAAACACAAAAACTTGCAATGTGTAAAAATGTAAATTGTTTTTCAGCCAATGTAAATATTAGTTTAAATTTTTACCAAACCACTGTAACTATTAGTTATTAGTTGCAACTAACAAAAATATAACACACTTTACCTTGGTATACCAACTTCTTTCTTCAAAAAATCCACCAATTCACAGTATTTCACAAAATTAGGCGCCATTACACTTGTACAATGTCTGTTCAGATTCCACAACAAAAAACCCTAAATGGTAATAAATAACTCTAAGAAATATCAAATCTGAAATCTACAAGTTACGAGTGACCAATTTACGTTACGTTAATATCAGTTATGGCGAGAGAGAGAGAGAGAGAGAGAGAGAGAGAGAGAGAGAGAGAGAGAGAGAGAGAGAGAGAGAGAGAGAGAGATCTGAACGCTTTGAGGATTTAAGCCTGAATCAAATCCTCTTCCTTGTATGGGTACTTCAAGAGCCTGACGGGTTCAAAACGTTTTGGGAATGAGTAAGATGATGCAATCCTTCAAGAAGCTTCTAAAAATGACTTAACTTTACAGAAAAATCGTGAAATCTGCACGTGGTTTCGGCAAAGCCGTACGCCTATGAAACGAGTCAGCTCAACAAAGACACATATTCGATCGAAACAGACTCGAGCAAAAGTCCCTTATCACTTGCAATGACAGAATTCCCAAACACAAAGGAGACCTCGAGATCTCTCTAATCAAACATGTTGACAGATTATGGTAACAACTCCAGCTTCGAACGGACAAAGATAATCTCTCTCTCTTTCTTTACATTCTACGTTATATATTCTTTTACATTATGTTATGCAAAATCTGAACACACATTTTAAGACATCCTATTTCTCTAACTAGCTAAGGAATCTGAAAAATGTTGCAAAACTCTATATATAACACTTTATACAGTCAAAGAGAGGATATATGTGTTTAGAAAGTAGCAATATATAATATACCTCCCCCTAGGAGATTGTTTACCATGGTGTTGAATCCAATGATTGGCAACGAGATAAATAATCAGCAACTGCATTGTTTTTGCCACTAATGTGCTGCACTCTTAAGTTATACTGCTGCAGGCACAAAGACCACCTGGTCAGTCTTTGATTATGATTTTTCATTCGCTGGATAAATGATAGTGGATTGTGATCAGACAACACTAAAATTTTTTCATTCCTAGGTCTGTTTACATACACTTCAAACTTTTTCAATGCTGTGAGTAAGGCTAAAGTTTCCTTCTCGATTGTCGACTATACTTTCTGATGTTTTTTCAACTTTTAAGACATGAAGCACACAGGATGGTAGATATTATTTTCATCTTGAAGTAGAACAGCTCCAATCCCACAGTCAGAAGCATCAACTTGTATCACAAATTTCTTGTTAAAGTCTGGAGCTTGAAGTACTGGTCTTGAAGTTAAAATGGCTTTTACCTTCTCAAAGGATTCTTGACACTCTGGAGTCCAAACAAACTTAGCTTTGGGACTAGTTAAGTCTGTCAAGGGAGCTACTACGGCTGAGAAATTTGGGCAGAAACGATGATAGAATCCAGCCATGCCTAAAAATCTCTATAGCTGTTTCCTGGTAGTAGGTGGGGTAGCCTTACGGATACCTTCTACATTAGCATTTACTGGAGCAAGAAGACCTTTCCCAACTTCAAACCCAAGATACTGCACAGTTGCCTTTCCAAACTCACTTTTCTCTAGGTTGACTGTTAATCCTGCTTCTTGTAGTTTCTTGAAAACTTTTCTCAAAATCTTCAGATGTTCTTCCCATGTTGTAGAGTAAATCACTATGTCATCCAGGTATACACCTACTCATTCTATCGATCCTAGCAGTTGATCCATCACTCATTGGAATGTTGCAGGTGCATTCATCAGACTAAATGGCAGAACAGTATACTGATACAGTCAAAAAGGTGTATTAAAAGCTAACAGCAACTTCACATTCTCATCTAAGGGAATTTGATAATATCCTTTCAACAAGTCTATCTTGGAAAGAAACTTGGCTTGCCCAATATTATCAAGTAACTGATCTATAAGAGGCAAAGGATAATTGTCAGCCACACTGATAGAATTCAGTTTCCTATAATCAGTACACATTCTAAATGAACCATCTGGTTTTTTTCACTAATACACATGGAGAACTGAAGTGACTTGAACTGGATTCTGCTAATCTATGTTGCAGCAAATGCTCAACTTCTTTCTTCAAAACATCTTGATGATACGGTGATAAGCGATAGGCTCTTTGCTTGACAGGTTTTCCATCTTCTTGAATCTTGATTTCATGCTTGGTCAGATCAGTACGCCTAGGTACATCTGCAAAAATTCCTGGGAAACTTCTAATCACTTCACTTAAGTCTTCACCTTGTTCAACACTCAGATGTTTCAACTTATCCTCCAAATTTTCCAAAATTGAAGAATTATTCATCTTGCTTTCAGCTCCCAATTCGTAGTCATTATCGTCTTCTGTAGATGAAGTTGTTTGTTTTATCGACACAGTTTCAGTCTTAGTTTCTGAGAAATAAGGTTTCAAGAGGTTCACATGTACCTTCCTTTGTCTTCTTCTTCTTTCTGGTGTTTCAATCACATAAGTTCTATCACTTAACTTCTGAATTATCTTGTAAGGACATTGAAATTTATTAGTGAGGGGAAATCTCTTGACAGGTAAGAACACTAACACTTGTTGACCAACACTAAAACTGCTTAGCTTAGTCTTAGCGGCTTATAGGAGTTACTTCCTCTCCTCCTATACCCTTCAAAATAACTGAATCTCCTGTGAGACTCTTCTCCAACTGAGGGTGAGAACACGTACTACCATACTATGGTTACTCCCTGTATCACGTAATATCTTGATTGGTACCTGTACACTTCCTCCTTGAGTTGACAGCACACCCTCATAGATATATGGCTTAAAAGCCTCCACACTGTAAGCCACTCACTGCTTAAGGTTACATTTCCACTGGTTGCTAAACACTCAGCTTGTTTAGTTTCATTCTTCTCTGGAGTATGATTCTTTCCCACACTGCTCTTCGTAGTTTGTTTCACCTAGTCACCTTTCACAACTTGACCAACTGGCTTTGACAGCTGTTGATTCCGGTAACACTCTTGACTGAAGTGTCCTACTCTTCCACACTTGAAACAGACAACATTAGGTTTCTGCAACTGTCTTGAAAAATTAGATGAGGATTTCACATTAGTTTGCCGAGGTGTATTACCTTGTGTACTCTTGGTAGTATCACTTGTAGGTTTCCCATTAAATTTGTTCCTGTTATTTGGATAAGACTTAAAACCTGGGCGTTGTTGATTCTGGTACTTGACATTGTAATTGCGTTTGCTACTAATTATATTGTAATCTTCACTCAGTGTAGCAGCTTTGTCAAGTTTCTTCACCTCTCTCTCTCTCTCTCTCAAATAGGCTCTTAGATGTTCAGGAATTCCTTTAAGATACTGTTCAAGAAAAAGTAATTCTTCTAACTCATCAAAAGTTTTAACTTTAGCAGCTTCTAACCAACGTTTAAAACACCTTCTCACTTTGTACGCATAATCTAAGAATGTTCCCTTCTCATCTCTTCTTAAATTTCTGAATCTTTCATTGTAGTACTCTGAGGTCATCTGGTAAACTTGTAGCACACTGTGTTTAAGTACTTTGTAGTCTTTACACTGATCAGCTGTTAAGGCTAGATAAGCACTTCTCCCTTTACCAATTAAGACACTTTGTAGCAAAACTGACCATTTATCTTCTGGTCACCCCATACCTGAAGCCACTTTCTCAAAGTGATCAAAAAACTCATCTGGAGCTTCTTCTGTAAACTTAGGGATTAACTTCTGTACTCTTACTACATCAAACACAGGGTCTTGATTACCTTGGTTAGGGTTAGACAGTGTTACAGGTAAAGTGGATCTAGCTCTTATCAATTCCATCTCCCTTTCAAACCTTACTCTTTCTCTTTCCTCTTCTGCTGCTTTTTCTTCTTCTCTATTTCTTTCTTGTTTTTCTCTGTCTATTCTTTCTCTTTCAGCTTGCATTCTGTCTCTTTCAGCCAGCATTTTTAGCTTAATCAAATTCTCTTCTGCTTCAATGCGTCTAAGCTCTAACTCTGCATCACTTTTCTCCTTCTTTTCTGCTTGCTTATTCATAAGATCAGCACGTGCTACATTCAACAAATCTTGAGCCAATTCTAACTCATCTTCATCAGTTATTCTACCAGAGTCTATCAATGATTCCATAGCAATACATCTTATTTGTGCCTTTACCATACTAGTAGACACATAACCACCACATGCCACTGCTAAAGCGCTCCACTGTGCCTTAGTCAGAGTGGTTTCAGATAACACTTGGATGGAAGGGGCTGCTAAAAATTCCTGAACCTTGAACTGAGCCATTTTTTCTATGTTATTAACTAACAATTCAATACAATAAATGCAAAACAAAACTATATAGTCACTCTCCTAACAAAATATATCCCTAACACCACCAGTAATACTAGAGTGAAAATGAAATCTGCTTTCCCGGGTCTCTGGGCACCATTAATACTTGGGGGGAAAGTAGCCAAAGATCTGGTTACTACACTTACCATTTATTAATTGTTACCTCACAACAGCCAGACACCTGAACCCTCAGATCACAGGTACTAAACGACTGAATACTCTAAAGGCAACAGTGATCCCTTAAACAACTTACTAGTATTGCAGAAAATCAGACTAAGTTCATCAAAACACGTGTAAGGTAATCTTGTAAGTAATTAAATTCATCAAAGGGCATCACTCCATCAACAACTTCAAAAGTCTAAGTATTTCCCTGATTTCAAAAGTCTAAGTACTTCCCTGGTTCAAACTCACTTCAAGTAAATTGAAGGAAAACAGATAGATCAATTACCACTCTATGTTTCTACCTAAGCAAATCATATTCATACACTGGTTAAAATTAAAACTCATAAAATTTAAAATACAAAAATTTATTATTAAACTCAAAATTTATAAGTGAAATTCACAATATCAGGGAAAATTACTGTTACTTGAAAACAAAGCAATTAAGTAAAATTAAATCAAAATTAATTTATCATAAAATTCAAGAAAATTAATTCAATCAAAATTCAAAAGTGTTAGGCAATAATTGAAATTTGGAAATTAATTCACAAGTGCTAAACAACAATAAAACTTGTAAAGAATTCTAAGTAAATGCAAATTAATTCACAAGTGTTAAATTCAATTAAATATGAAACGATTAAGTAATGAAAACAATTAAATTGTGAATGCAAATGAAAACACAGAAAAATGTGGAAAATACTAAAATTGCAAAAAGTACTAATCTAACAGAATATAAAATAAAAACACATTTCAATAAGAAAATGGATAAACGCACTTCAAATGAAACAAACACAAAACACAAAAATTTGCAATGTGTAAAAATATAAATTGTTTTTCAGCCAATGTAAATATTAATTTAAATTTTTACCAAACCACTGTAACTATTAGTTATTAGTTGCAACTAATAAAAATATAACACTTTACCTAGGTATACCAACTTCTTTCATCCAAGAATCTACCATAAGTGAACCAGTTATAGCCGCCTTGAGACCCATATGATAATAAAATTTATATTGATAATTTTTTTCAGTCATAACCTGTTTGTAGAATTAAAACAATTCGGAATCAGTATTACATGGAACAATATGTTCAAACCTAATAGAGAAATGTACACCAAAGGATGGATGATAAGGGAGAAAAAAAAAAGATCATAGAAAAAAATAACTGTTCTTTGTGAAATGACATGACAAGAGCATGTTTACAATTGCTAGAACCATCAATCTCCCAACCCTTTTGGAAATGCAAACAGATGGTCAACCCGCCAAAGAGAAAGAAGAAATACTGGTTTCTCGACTATTTCTCTTTTCCGTTTTTACTAAATATATTTGAGGACTGGACTGGATTATTTAGATCAAGGTCTTATTCAGAACTATCGCATTCCTGTTATCTACAAGAAGTGGTATTTTAGTTTATTCACACTTTTCACTGATATTCAGATGGTTAATTTCTATTTTTGATTTATAGGTTTTAGGGATAATACCAAGCTCTGGGGCAACTAAGGCCATGCAGCGCTGAAACGGAAATGGACAGTGAAAAGGTTTGAAAGGTGTAACAGGAGGAAAACCTCGCAGTTGCACAATGAATCAATTGTTAGGAGAGGGTGGAAAGCAAGATGGGAGAAAGATAATATGAAAGGGGGTACAGCAAGATTAATTCCTAGACTATACAATTTCGCAAATGGAAATCAGGATACCATGACCCTTTTCGAATTTAGGAGATCAGTTACAAGAGCTCTTCCGCAGCTCTCTTCGGACTCGGATCCTAAAAATTCAGGATGGCCTGAAGTATCACCTCCAAAAGTTATCCCAGAAATTAGATTTTCTTCAGCAGGGCACACAATCTGGTCGAACAGAGCTGGGAGCAACGGAAGTGCGCTTGTTGCAAGAAAAAATATTGAAAGCAATGTCTAAGATGTAATGTTGCTCTTCACATTGGTGAACGTTTTACCAAATTAAATTCAAAGAAATCTGTTAGTCTTTTGTATTAGTATGTGGGAAAGAAACACCATTCTGTATTAATTCTAGTTTTTAAATCTTTTAACAAACATCTAGTAATTTTGGAAACTTCTTTCCTGAACATATGTACCCATAAGTGGCCATTGTCCTAAAATTGAAATCCACGAACACGTAGAAAAAGTAATGAAGTTAGGCTGGTATTCATGAAAACAAAAATTTTTTCTGTGGTATAATCCTTGGAGTTCTATTTCTTATTACTTGCTGTTACTTCTTTCGAATGAACACCATATTCATATGGTAGCTTGAATCTCAAGTCACTGGCCACTGTGGGCTTGTTTCATATGAATAGGTTTCATCTTCTCAATAATAATAATAATAATAATAATAATAATAATAATAATAATAATAATAATAATATGTCTGCTTAATTGCAAGAGACCAAGAAGAGAGAGATGAGACTCAGATATCAGAGGCGAGAATAGCTGTCTAAGAAGTCTTATGGCCCCCATACACTGAACGATTGGCTGAACGACTGTCTGAACGATTGTCGTTATCGACCCACACACAAACTATTCAGACAGTATGAACGATCTCCGCACCGATTTCAGTCTGAACAAAGATTTTGTCTCGAGAAGATATATGGCATCATCTCTAGAAGAGACGCGCGCGATACCGTTATAAGACAAACCCATACATTCAACGACCTGTGCATGACAGACTTCAGTCGCAAGCCAGCAACCTGGTCGTGACAGATTCCCGCTGAGATCGTTCAGACACGAAGCTCCGCCCACTTTTGCATTCAGACAAGCCCATACACGGTGTTTTTGCGAACGATACAGACAGTCGTTCAGACAATCGTTCAGCTTTACACCAAAGGCAGTCTTGTGACTCGACTTGCTGTGTGTTGAAGTTAATCACCAAGGTTAAAGAATGCTACTAGACACAGACACTATATAAATTGTTACCGACTGACTAAAATGATTTGTCAGAAACAATCACAACAGAAATAAGTTGAATATGCTGAACAAAAATGATAAACAGTGGAACAATGAGAGGCGAATTGGCACCGTGCGACAGTCACGTGACAATATTGCATCACCAAAACCAAGAGATGTTTACTGCTTATGCTGAAAAATTGGTACTAGACAGATGCAATAATTCAACTAACTAACTAACCACAGATATATATATATATATATATATATATATATATATATATATATATATACTATATATATATATATATATATATACACATAAGATGCTTGCGCGTATATCTGTCTGCGTTAACGAAAACTTTGTACGGATCAAAGTTAAGGAATATGTGGAGTACGGAATTCTCTAAATTTATATCGCCCAGATAAAGATAAGATCACTGATCGAGGCATACTTCAAAATAACCAATAAAATGACAGCTGGATATGCAAACGGAATGTATTGTAAGAACTCGTTACCAGTTTGACTTTGTATTACAAAATCCGGTTTCACGGGAAGCGGTGGCCAGGTGGCTTCTGAGCCAGACAACTTGACGCAATCAAGTTTTGTACTTGAGAGAAGAAATTGTCTCCCAGTTTCGATCTGGATTGTTGCAGGGATTTTATGAATCAAGAGCGTCCCAATGCCAAGTTTTTTATTATTATTATTATTTTTACTGCTATTATTGTTTATAGATTACGGAGTAACTCGTTGGACGAGTGATTTTTGCGGTCGGCTACCAATCCGGTGGTCCGAAGTTTGATTCTCGGCCAACGCGCCATCAAAGGAATTTATTTCTGGTGACAGAAATTCAGTTCTCGATGTAAAGTGGGTCGGATCCCACAATAAACTGTGGGTCCCGTTGCTAGGTGACCGATTGGCTCCTAGCCACGTCATAATATCTAATCCTTCGGGCCACCCCTAGGAGAGCTGTTAATCAGCTCAGTGGTCTGGTAAAACTAAGATATACTTATGTATTACAGAACTTCCCCGAAAAAATCTTAGTCTCATCAGTCTCTTTTTTTTTCTTACTTTTATTTAAAAATAAAAAAAATACAATATTTACATTTTTTCTAGTGTCTGAATCGTTCTCTAATGAATGGATGCTTCAGTGTCCGAGCGGTTTCATGGTGCGCGCAAATGTTCTACTGTCCCTTATTAAAACTAGTTTATTCCCCTGAGGCAACTGGTGTGCAAGTTTGAGAAAAACGTTTATCTAATCAAACCTAATGGGAGATGCATATCTCAGTCAAAATCTTTTTATTACTTATAAAGAAATACCTAAAACAAAACATTATTTTCTCTATATATTCGAGACAGAATCGACGGTTACTTTAAGTTCATTTACTAATGGCGACTTCCGGCAACAGAACCATAATAGAGAGAGAGAGGAAGTTATGTATCTTTAGTTTAACGAGGCCATTGAGCTGATTAACAGCTCTCCTATGGCTGTCCAGAAAGATTAGATATTTCTACGTGGATAGGAACCAATTGGTTACCTACAGCTCATTGTGGGACATACGGTTTATTGTGGGATCCGAAACACATTATATCGAGAAAGGAATTTCTAATCACCAGAAACAAATTCCTCTGATTCCACGTTGACAAAGCGGGGAATCGAACTCGGTACTAACGAATCGGTAGGCGTAAACCACACGTCCAATTAGGAACAGCGAGAGAGAGAGAGAGAGAGAGAGAGAGAGAGAGATTTTTATCTAAGAGGAACCTTTCTGCAATAAGAAACATGTGACATTGTGTCGTCACACGTACCGAATAATCACGGATAAAACTTCATCAAAATGCAAAGCATGATCTCTGGCCTCCCGCCCTCATTTTCCCCCAGCCATATCTTAATCACCAAAAAAAGAAAAAAAAAAAAAAAAACTGGTTGGCCGGGCCACCGTAACCCTACCCAGCCCGCTTGGGCGAACTGCCCAGGGTACGTATGTTTCGAAAGCCGAACTGACAAATTTTATTTCTGGTATTTCAAGAAATTTCGCATAAACTAAATACATACGAAAAGTGGAATCCGTTTTATTTTTCATCGAATCTAAGTCAGAATTTGCGAACGAAAAACAAACTAACAAATAAATAAAACCCACAAATAACAGAACGCTTAAGCCTTGGGAACGGTCACTACCATCACGAGACAACTAACCAGAAAAATCCGGATTTCACCGGTACGGCCGGCTCCCAGATTGCACACACTGAAGACCAGGATGTTAAAACAAAAAGCGGCAAAGCCTCCCCATCTTACATAAGGGATCTTCGGGGCTGGGTTGAGGAGGGGTGGGGGGTTTGGTAGGTGTTGGGAGTGGCAAAGGAGTTACTTCTTTTCCTAAATTACTTCTCACCGGATTATGTCGGGGTTAATGTTGCAATGGGTATGGTCTAATGGTATATTTATTCTGAAGCGCTCTGGATAAAATAAGCTACCACTGAAAAGCCTAAGAAAGGACTTGAAATTTTTGTTTGCTTACGTTAATTGTTCCTATATAGGACACAAAAACCAGCACTACAGTCTCTTCAGGGACCAGGTATAAGTGCTCTGAGAAAGCTGACTTTTTTTGAGTTTTTATCTAGAAAATTTTAAATGGGATAAGAATATTTTTGGCTCCCGAACAACTGATAAATTTTATTACTTTTTTGAGAGGGTTTTATTTATTTATTTGTTTCTAACCATACGACATTTACTACAATTTAGCTATTGCTCAGTTCTAAGCATGAATTTTTTCCCATTTGAAATTTTCTTTAAAAAATCTAAATTTTTTTTATTAGAAATCCTACAAGAGATAGGAAAAGATTCTGTTTGTTATATTTCAGATTTACGTAGCTGGATACAGAAACTGAACTTAGCTGGCAACCTTGCTCAAAGAAACAAACATACGGCCATCTGGAATCTGGATGGAGAAACCAACCTTGGATGACAGACAATCTGAGCTCAGAAAAAAAGGATGAAAATAACACCAATGGTAATAATAGCAGATTTTATTTCAAGTATATGGATGGCAAGATATTTGGGAATAAGTACTGACCAGCAAATTATTAAATGTATAAAGAATAGACTGTTAAATACATTTAATGTAAATATTATAGGATTTAAGTAATGTTAACAAAATTTTCACGAATCAGTATGTTTCTAATTTAAAAACATATTTAGAAAACTAATAAAATTGTAATATTTTCATATTATACATAGATCTTATAATGTATATACAAAATTGTAAAATATAATTTTGTAAAATAATATTTCTAAATAAAAGAAAGAAACAACGGAGATGACAGTGTGGACCCAGACACCAAATGACGATTTTGTCATGATACCAACTGTAGACCCAAGATCAAAATGAAGTACAAGGGACCTATCTGAGAATGAAACAGTAGATTGATTGAAAATAAAATTTAGGCCAAAGCCCAAGCACTGGTACTTATGAGGTCATTCAGCGCTGAAACGGAAATTGGCAGTAAAAGGGTTGAAAGGTGTAACAGGAGGAAAACCTCATAGCAGTTGCATTATGAATCAAGTGTTAAGAGAGGGTGGGAAGTAAGATGAAGAAAGAGAATATGAAAGGATGTACAGTAAAAGGAACGAAAGTGGTTGCAGCTAGGGGCCGAAGGTACACTAGCGCAGTGCGTGAGGTCCACTGACTGCACTAACCCCCTTTGGTGATAAACACAGTTGATAACAATATTTGGGATCTAGAAACCAAATTTGGATGCCAACATATATCCCGGAACGAATGTTCGTGGAAATCTTTCGTGAATCAAGTGTGATTCCTATAGAGCAAAATCACGAAAAATGGCTTCGGTCACATCACAAATATAGTACCAGTCAGATCCAGCTATCTTTGGAATCTCAGACTTCGATGTTTGCACACACTGACCCATTTATCCTTTTACTGCTTCTTTAATGATGTGTAAAGATTCCCTCATTACACAAGTGTTCGGTTGACATTAAGTTTTACAGCAGTACTGCCAAGCAATAATGCGTTATAAAGCGTTAATTCACGTGCAGACTTCTGTAATGTGGTAATCACGCAAATAAAGTTCTCTAGTGGCCTCTCAACGCTGCTATTTTTAGGAAAATCTTCAAGATCGTCTGAACTGGTCCCTTGGAAACAAATGCAATCTTAGCGCTTTTCTGGGCAGCATTGTGGCTTATAACATCGCATAAGTCACTTTATTATTATTATTATTATTATTATTATTATTATTAAAAATAGTCAAAGCAGCAAGAGCCTTTGAATGGATAAACAAATCCAGTTACGCAGGGTAGATAAATGTACCCATACATAACAGTGGATTTCTTTCTCCACCATTATCATTATTAAGAATAAATGAATTTGAAGGCTTCATAATCACGTCCTAGCAAATTTCCGTTACGAAATTAGATGCTGACCGGTACATTGCTAAGCCACGATAACGAAATCTTCAGACTCGTTCTAACTCGCCGACTAACGTCCGCAGAAGAGAATACACTAATATACGAACTATTAAGTAATAAGGTTTGTGACATCTTAAACCACAAATGAAGCTTAAACTAAGCACTAGGGACGGTATTCATTCCCCATACCTTCAAATGTAAGTATAGTACTTTACGAAGTAACAGGCCTTACGTCGTGTTTTAATCAAATTAAGGTTTCTGCATAAATGTAGAAGAGAGAGAGACTTGCAAGGATTAGGATGTCTCAAAGACTTATTAGTCCATCCGAGGAGACATCGTGTGCTAACTTACCTCTAGGAGCAGTTTTACTGGTCATTCACAGTGTCCTCATGATTTTGTCTAGCTTTCTTTTAACCTCTTCCACACTGTTGCTGTTTACAACTTCTGGTGGCAGTTTATTCCATGTGTCACATATCTTGTATGTAAAGAAGTTCCCACAGTGGAATGTATTGTATCTCTTCAGTTCTAGTTTCCATCCATTATTTCTTGTCCGGTTTTCGTTTAACGTAAACAGGTTACTGTCTTCTTGTTATGCCTGTCAGTATTTTGAATATTTCTATTAGTTGTCCTCGCAATCGTCATGTCTCTAAGCCATACTTGTCCATACCTCTGATTAAAGTACAACGAGAGAGAGAGAGAGAGATATGGGGGTGGGGGGTGTCTCTCCCCCTCTAGTCAACACGAGGCGGGCCGAATGCCTAGGATAGCACTGAGCACACGGCAGAGCACGTGTAACAATGCGGCCGGCTATCGATGGAAGGGCGGGGGGGAGAACGCAGGTTGTTTGTTGGTATATCCAAGTCCTAAGCGAGACCGATTCTGTTACTTTTTCATAACGTGCTTCGCGTTCACTAACACCCAAGATTATTTTTAAATCATATAATATATATTAATATATTATATAATATATATATATATATATATATAATATCTTATTATATTATCTATATATATTATTATTATATATATTATATAGTAAATGATATATATATAGATATATTATAGATACATATATATATATAACATATATATATATATAGATTATAATATATATTATTAATAAATAATATATATAATATATAATTATAAGATATATATAATAATATATATATATATAATATATATACATATTTGATTTTAAATCACGTAAAAGGTAAAAACCTGATGATTATACATGCTGTGACCATATGTCTTGGTAACAAGACGAAAGTACTTAGCATCTCAACTGTTTCAGTTTTCCTTCGTGACTGTAACTTTGTTTATATATATATATATATATATATATCTATATATATTAATATATATAATATATATATATGTGTGTGTGTGTGTGTGTGTGTGTGTGTGTATACATGTATATATATAAATTTTTTTATCCACAGTGTTTGTTGTTTTCTTTAGAATTAGAATAAAGCGTCTCTCCTCCATCTGTTTCCTCCCCATGTTTTCACCGACAAGAGGGATAGAATGGAACCAGTTGCCCGGTAAAAGTTGGGAAGACTAGAATGTACAGTACAATGAAATGCGAATAGTTGGCATAACCACTTGTTCTTTTGACTATCGTGTAAAAAAAAAAAAATTCAAAACATGAAAAATATAAATTTCATATCATATTTTTCATAACATGATAATAAAAAAAAATTCATAGTGTGAAAACTTTGTCTTCACATCATCGAAAATTTATCTTCATCTTATAAAGAAAAAATTCATAACACGGACAAATTTGTTTACCCACACAAAAATCTTTATCATAAAAGGAAAAAAAACTTGTTTTTATATCATGGAAGTTTGTTTTCATAATAAAAGAAATTCATAACGTGGAAAAATTTATTTTCATATCTGGGAAAATTGGTTTCATAACGGAAAACTTATTTCAAAACGGATTTTTTTTATAACGTGGAAAATAATGAGAATAACAATAATGATTGTCTGTGATTTCAATAACCCCTAGAATGTCGTCAGGTAATATTACCTGGTAGTGGAAATTTGGCAACAAATATTCCGCAAATAAATGAAAAAATAAAAAACCATAATTATTATCACTGTTCGCATAACGATAATAATGAAACACTCCGAAGCATTCCGTAAACAAAGGGCACACAGAAAATCCCCTTAAAAATACTTATGCTACAGCTAAACACTAACAATATTTTAAAATATAGATACAAATATTTTAATATTTCATAAACAAAAATATTTTACCAATATTCTTTATCATTAAACCTTTGGACGTAAGGAAGTTTCATGACGGGTGCATAAGGAAATGAACCGAAGCATGTTGGCAAAAATGCAAAAAGGAATCAGTTTAGAATTGCATGATGCAAAAGCAGCTTGCAAACTTTTTGTTTTTTTGGTGGGTTTGTTGCAGTGACTCGGAAGGCGCATTTGAAGTTATCATTCGCCATAAAGGTCATCGTGTGTTTGTTTGTTTGTTATGGTGTTTTTACGTTGCATGGAACCAGTGGTTATTCAGCAACGGGACCAACGGCTTTACGTGACTTCCGAACCACGTCGAGAATGAACTTCTATCACCAGAAATAACCCCCTCAGTGGAATGCCCGAGAATCGAACTCGCGGCCACCGAGGTGGCAGGTCAAGACCATACTGATCACGCCACTGAGGCGCTGTCATCGTGTGTTGCCAGTTTCGAACGTCAAACTTTGTCGAAGTTAATCGAGTTTGAAATGAATAAAAACAGTAAACATAATTGAATAATGATTCTCTAGATTTTGACAAGAAATATCAAATCACAGTGAAAGCGCGAGTAAGAATCACATCAGCAAATTAAACATCAAATAAACTCAGGAATTATTTAGCTATACATTGAATATCGATTTAAAATAGGCAGAATTAACCCAACTAAAAATGTTGGAAAGTAGCGCTTCGAAAAAAATATTATTACTCGAAGGCGTAGAATGCCGTAACGTAAATAATGCGACTCAAGTTCTGCGCATGCGTGAATCCAGAAATTCAAACGTACTAAAGGTTCTAGAAGGGATACAAGACATTACCAAAACAATTAACTTTTATGCTTTTTTTTTTTCTTTTTTGTTTTTTGTTGGGTGGGGGAGGTCACCCTTTTACGCAGTGGGTCATCTAAAAATGCGCATCAGGTAGCGGCGCTCGTGCGTAAACTCGCAAAACCACTCGCAAACTAAGATGAAATGTAATTTTACAATGCTCGTGGTCTACAACTGCGTATGATGCATTTGAATTTGTTTTAAAGTTAAACGCAATTTATTTATTTATTTTTTTTTTTTTTTTGCAAGACGATGTATATGAATGTGTTTTAAATAACTACATCTTTTTTTTTTTTCATTTTTTTTTTTGCGGGATTTTCGCAAAACCTTATTGCGTGTGTGGGTGAGCGGAGGTCACGGGAAGTGTGCAATCGTAGTTTTTGCAGGCTGCTGCGCAGGCGTAGTAGTGACTTGGAATTCATTCATAACTCCCGCTGCGTATCTATTATAGGTCTACATGGTTTGACCAAGAAGAAATCGAGGGATTTTAGCGTTTTGTTTTATTTCTTATCTCATGAGAGAAAATAACGCGTTAAACTACCTGTAATGATTCCCTTTTATAAGCGTTTGCTTGATGAGATTCGTTGAAATGTAAATTGTCTTATTCCTCTTAGAAAAGCCATGATATCTCTGGATTCTAAGTTGAAATCATTATTATTGAAAGGTGTTGCTGGATCAGCTGCATTTAACTTATAGATAATCTTCTCTATTTTTTCTAATAACTGCTTTCTCTCTGCGAGTATTACGCCGATATGATTCATCAGAGGTAAAATTTCAGGGATATTGTTGCATTATATTTATTACAGAAAGTAAATGAATAAATCAGGGTATAAGTCTTAAATTATTATAATTATTATTATTATTATTATAATTATTATTATTATTATTATTATTATTATTATTATTATTGTTATTATTATTATTATTGGAGCTACAAATCCGCAGTTATGTATATGTACTTATATTTCAAGATAATCTGTATAGAAAACTTTCCGGGAAACTGTTCGATTGGCAAAAGGGGAACCGAAACAGCTTCCACATCACTGTGGATTTGTTTCTCCATTTCAAGACTCGTGCTTTTTAAATTATTATTTATTTTATTATTAATTAATTTATTATTATTATTAATTATTATTATTATTAATTATTATTAATTATTATTATTTATTATTATTATTATTATTATTATTATTATTATTATTATTATTATTAATTATTATTATTAATTATTATTATTATTATAATTAATTATTATTATTATTATTATTATTATTATTATTATTATTATTATTATTATTATTATTTGTTATTATTATTATTATTGGAGCTACAAATCCGCAGTTATGTATATGTACTTATATTTCAAGATAAATCTGTATAGAAAACTTTCGGGAAACTGTTCGATTGGCAAAGGGGAACCGAACAGCTTCCACATCACTGTGGATTTGTTTCTCCATTTCAAGACTCGTGCTTTTAAATTATTATTATTATTATTATTATTATTATTATTATTCGCTCGAGTCATTTTGGTGTTTATTATTGCTTATACAATTCTCTCTCTCTCTCTCTCTCTCTCTCTCTCTCTCTCTCTCTCTCTCTCTCTCTCGTCCTGTTATTCCTGTTACTTTTCACCTACACCTTATCTTTCGAAGTTGATCAAGCAAAAGAAAAATATATTATAAAAGTACAAAATTTCATTTTGGCACACAAACACATTTTCCGGAAAAGCAAATATTTTCACACAGAAATATATATATTATTTATTTAGTATAATTATTAATATTTTGGGCTGTTTTTTATTAGGTTAAGTTAAACAAGCGTCTTTTTTCCAATTGATTGTTCTTCTAATTTTTGTCCATTAAGCACTTCAGGACCACCCTTTCTTAAATTATAGAGTAGTAATGCTCGACAGGTGACCAAAACGCCAGTGATCTTCTCTCTCAATAAAATTCAAGGCACTTTGGATGCCAATAACCAAACCTCGACTACCAACGACGAGAGAACCATTGCGCTTCTTAGAAACCCGAGAGGGACCCCACAGTTTACAAAAGAAATGACTCGTCGCTCACAAGGAGTCACTGCTCTTGAACGATAACTGCCTCCTTTTCAGAAGGACTGCGCAGTACGCCCGGCATCTAATAGGGCACTGTCTCCCAAGCGCCCACGCCCTTACACTACCCCGTACACCTCAAACCCCACCCCCATAAATCTTTAGCTGCAAGGAATGGAATGGTCCTTTTGTTGAAGGAAGGTAACATCATTTACATTCTATTTAGCAAGGGATCTTTTTTTATTTTTCTTTCTTGTATTGACCAGTCCCTCTCAGAAAACGAAACGTGTGGGACACAATGGTGGTAAAAAGGGATTGAATCCTGCGGTGATACAGCCCCAAATGCGAGGGACGTAGCGTCCGACAACGGCACGCGAAGGAAGCCTAGAAAGTTTGCGAATGAAAACGCAGTTTTACCTTGCAAGACGTTAGTTTACGTCTCAGACCACGTTCTATTAAGTGGTCCTCGGAGCAACTTTCACGAAGTGGCCCTTTTCAGGATGAGAAAATGAGTGATCTGTAGGATAACCATATTTTGTTCGAATATATTACCAATGCTCACATATTCTTTATACATATCAAGTATACGTAAAGTATTGATACTATATTTAACAGTTATGATTATATACATATAAATGTGTAGTTATTTTTATATGAAATTCTTTTTAAACATATTTTGTTTTAGTATTATATTGAATTAAATCTATTACGGCTTCAGTACCAATACCCAAATGCTGCGACGCCGTTTTGATAGGCATAATCACTCTATCAATCAGCTCCCAGAAGGACTGAAGGTGACCCCATATTCTCGAGACCGTAGGTTCATAACCTGGGGGTGCGCCCTCTAGTGGAAGCGTCAGCAATTTCCCGAGGAGGCGCGAGCCCTACGGAAAAAAAAATTCCAATTATACTCGTCATTCACTTTACAAAAGTAAGGAAGTAATATTCATAAGTATATGAAAAAAAAAATGCAAAGGTATCACCTTTTAACTTTAAGTTTCCAATAATCTACTCTAGTAGATTCACATCAACCGTGCATTTGATGTCTAGGCCAGTCCCTTACGACACTCCTGATTGGCTGTTGATAAACCAATCACAATCAATTCCACCCCTTCTGAAAGACGTATCCTTCAGGAGAGGTGGAGTATACATCCTGCCTATATGAACTCTCGAGAGAGACTGAGTGTTTCCAGCCCTGTGACTGGCTTATCAACAGCCAATCAGGAGCGTCGTAAGGGACTGGCCTAGACATCAAATGCACGGCTGATGTGAATGTACTATAGTCCAGTTAGACTCGTTGGCACTGTTGCCAATTGGTACGTGTTTACCCTCCAAAACCGTGGAAGGAAGTTAATTTAGCGTATCTATTTGTAATATATATACATAAACATTAGAGCAATTCTATCATTATTGCATTACTATGACAGAATTCATGGAATTTTGGAAACAGTTTGTTAAGGCGTACTATTGTGTCAAGCTCCGATCAATTGGCAACGATGCTCGTTGGGCTTAACATGTTTAGTATTTATTATTGACCTCCTTCCCTATTCCTCAAAGCCCCTTCTCTTTTTCTTCTTTTATTTTTTTATTTTCCTTTAAATCTGAGGGGGTGGGGGAAGGACCAACTCTTAGAGGGTGCTTGGTAATAAGAAGGTTAAGAAGAACTTCTCTGGGTCCTTGATCCCCAGGACCTTTGTAACGGCGCCTGAGGCGCGCGGGAATTCTTGGGAATCGCCTCCCTTTCATTTTTCCTCCCCGTCTACGGGAAATCCCCTCATTTCCCCGGACTAGTTTCTGGGAAATACATTGTACATTTCTTCGGTGTTGCAAAGGGGGATTTCCTTTCCTTCTTCCTATTCATCATTTTAGAGAGAGAGAGAGAGAGAAGCTAGTGGAAATTCTTTCTCCTTTCTGATACATTCACCAAATCTGTTTACAAATTCTCAGCGGCAAATTCTGAAAATTCTCTGTGGCAAATTTTCGAATTTCTCAGCGGAAAATTCTCAAATTTCCCAGCAAAAATGTTGAGTTTTCTCTGTGAGAAATTCTCGAAATTCTCATTAGCAAATTCTCAACATACTCAGGGGCAAATTCTCTAAGTTCTCAACGGCAAATTCTCTAAATTCTCAGCGGCAAATCCCCAACATTCTCAGCGGTATATCCTCAAAATTCTCTTTGGTAATTTCTCAAAATTCTCAGCGGCAAACCCTCAAGATTCGCGTTGGCAAATTCTCAAAATTCTCAATAGCAAAATCACAATATATACTATGGGATAAATTCTCAAACTTCTCAGTGGCAAATTCTCAATATTCTCATTGGCCAATACTCAAAATTCTTAGAAGCAAATTCTCTTTTAAATTTCACTGTCAGCCACTTGTCCAAACGTAAATACCTGGCTGTTTAACTCATCCTCTCCGTCGTAACCTTCTCCCGCCCTCTCAGCGCACCCCAAACCGACCCCCCCCCCCACCCCCCCTCCTCTCTCCTCTCTCTTCTCTTCTCTCTCACAAATGAGGGACCTGGGGCAACCCGAACAAGATGTAAGGTCTGTAAGGTCAATTGGTCTCTCTCTCTCTCCTCTCTCAGCTGCGTAAAGGTTAAAAGGCGGCGTCACTTCAAAATCATTTTTTCTTGCCAACTAAACATATCACAGCCAGTATCTTCTAGTTTCCGCTGGCACATAGCGGTATTAATAATCAACCCAGTCTCACCTCCTCGTCCTGCTGTTAAGCAGGCAACAGCCCAAAGCAGGCAGTAGTGCCGAGTAGGCGGCAGCGCAAGCAGGAAACAAAGTTCGCACGAACTTACCCTAGCGATTAATTGACATAACAATATGTCACATGTACTAGATTATTACCAACATGATAAACATAATAAATATTAAGCGTCGTGATGTTAAGAGAATAACAATCAAAGAATGCAGTGTGAGCAGTGGTCCTCTAGCGTTGTCAGACGCATGATTACGGCTAACTTTAACCTTAAAATAAATAAAAACTGCTGAGGCTAGAGGGCTGCAATTTGGTGTGCTTGATGATTGGAGGATGGGTGATCAACATATCAATTTGCAGCCCTCTAGCCTCAGTAGTTTTTAAGATCTGAGGGCGGACAGAAAAAAGTCTGGAAAGTAACAATTGCGGACGGACAGACAAAGCCGTCATAATCGTTTTCTTTTATAGAAAACTAAAATGAACATTAATTCTCATCTAAACAATTACTCGCTCATTAGGATGTTAAGTAAAAATATACCTTTATTATTTTCACTATTATTATTTACTGAATCCGAGTAAATTCGTAAGGTAAAACCAGCTACGTATCTAATAATGTTGGTATCTATATCAATATTTTCAAGTTCTATCCTATTTCGTTCATACAAGCATTCCTTAACAGTATCTTGTCATTATTTGCTGAAATTTACTTAAGAATTGAAATGAAAAATTTTGGTTGAAGTAATGTAATCACGATTATGACAGCAACATAATGAAGTTAAAAGATAGAATACTTCTTCTTCATATTATTATTATTATTCCACCGGAGGTACAAGGAGGACGAACAAGCCCTCAAAAAGATCATCGACGAAAACGTCAGTCCCGCCGACCCAGACAAAAATATCAAGTTAATTATCTATTATAAAACGAAGAAGACGAGCAGCCTGGTGATGAGAAACAACCCTTCGGCGCCCCTGCAGGATCCCTTGAAGAAGACGAGTGTGGTCTACCGTTACACATGCCTCGTCCGAGGATGCCTCGGCAAATACGTCGGTATGACCTCCATGCGTTTCTCCAAGCGAATCTCCTGCCACGCTCAAGAAGGAGCCATCTTCAACCACGCCAGGACTGCTCATAACAAACGGATAAAGAGAAATGATATTATTCCTAATATCGAAATAATAGACCATACAACGGATCCCGACGGTCTGCGCCTCTAGAAGCCCTCCATATAGGCAAGGAGAAAACCAAATCTTAACATCACCCAAGAAACGTTTCTCCTTCCCACCGCCGCCCGGAGAGCAGCGAACGACCCCCGACAATACCAGATAATCAGGAGCCCCCCACGGGATGACAGATTCCTGCTACGGACGGAATTCCTGTCGTTCATCCCCATGCGTACTACTGTGGCGCTCGGGCAAGTCCCCACGAGAGAATCCCCGAGTTTTTCCTTCGAGGCGAGATCCACGATTTCGTCCAAGACCGGCCCGACCAAAGAGAATGCAACTCTACGTCCGAGCCGCTATAAATACCGCCCCACAGACTTTCTTGATACAGTCTCTTCAAACGACTCGTCCGAGGATGACCTGCGAGAAGGTCGAAACGTCACGTAATACCAGGTATACCAGCTATACCCGCACCAATACCAGCCCTTAAACCGAAGACGAACCCGGCCCCGAACTGAACTACGCCTACGGAATAATACCAGCACTGACGACGACCCCTGCTTGACCTGGACCTGATATCCTGTTCCAATAAAAGATTACCTTCAGCATTTATGATTTTTTGAAAATTCCCAATATGAATATTGGTCAGTTACTCAGAAACATCGCTGAGCCTGAGAAGCGAATTGTAAGGAAAATAGAAAAAACAATATATAAAATCAACTCGCTTAATTCTGCCATTCTTTTTAACAGTATTTGCCTAAAAGAGGGTCTTCTACCAAAATACATATTATTATTATTATTATTATTATTATTATTATTATTATTATTATTATTATTATTATTATTATTATTATTATTTTATTCTAAGGGGTCCACAATAATAAAGAATGTTACGAGTCCGTGTATAATTTTTAAAACTCTTTACAAAGAAGCTTTCGAACCCTTCCCTGGGTTCATCTTCAGTCCAAAAAAAAATATTATTTTTTGGACTGTAGATGAACCCAGGGAAGGGTTCGAAAGCTTTTTGTAAAGAGTTTTAAAAATTATGCACGGAACTATAAACATTCTTTATTATTGTGGACCCCTTCGAATATATATACTCTCGCGATAGAGAGTTTTTCCCAATTAATTATTATTATTATTATTATTATTATTATTATTATTATTTTATTATTATTATTATTATTATTATATTTGAATGTACACACACACACACTCTATATATATATATATATATATATATATATATATATATATATATATATATATATATATATATATAGATATATATACATATGTACATACTATGTATTTTTACATATCATGCTCAAATCATCCTAGCAACATCAGACCACCAAAAAGATATACTAGACCTATAATCTGATATTTTGGATCTAACGATAAATACCGGCAGCTGATTGGCTGCTCATACAGCTGGGCACCCTCCATTGATTACAGTGATATCAGCTGAGGATAATAACCGTCAACCCCAAAGTATTAATTTACGTAACTAAATTATTGTATACTGGGTTGCAGGGTACACGTAGTTACAGTAAATAAGCAAAATGTGCGTTCGCTAACTCACATATAGTTACAGTCGATTAACAAAATGGTAAATCGATCAGTGAAATTTTGTGAGCAGCTTCAACATTTGAAATTAATCCAGTGATACAGATATAGAAAAATATAATTTAATTGATAAAATATAAATACAAAAAAATCCTTCGGGCAAGTCCTGGGAGGGCTAATATAATAATAATAATAATAATAATAATAATAATAATAATAATAATAATAATAATAATATGTGGTGCCGTGGCAGAGTGGGTTAGGTCGTCGATCGACAGGTTAAGCAACATTGGGGCTGGTCAGTCGTTGGATGGGTGACCGCTCTCCTCGGCGTTGATTCCTTGGGAAAGGATCTTTACCATAATTTCCTCAGTCTACTCAGCTGTAAATGAGTACCTATCCCTGATGGGGTAGGGTCCAGCTATTGGTTAAATAGCAAAACTCAGCAATGATGGAAAGAAATGAAGGAATAAACGACAACGACGTAAATAGAACCTCTGGCAACAGAGGAGCTTCGTCCGGCAACCAGGTATTCAACCCAATTGAAGGGGAAGACGGTCAGGTACTTGGAGGTCGTCATCCAGCAACTGATCACCACAACGACAGTAATCAACAGCCTGAGATTGGCGCTACAGAAGCAAAAAGGAAGAAATGGACAAGGGAAGAAAATAAGGAAATATGGAGATGCTACATCAAAAGCAACCCGACGGAGAGAGGATATAGAAGAAGATTGGTCAACATCTGGAATGAGAGGAATAACACCCCCCAAACAGAGCAGAGGCTGGCAGACCAAGTAAGGAACATAAAGAAAAAGAACTGGCTCTCCCCAACAGAAGAGAAGAACTGAAAGGGAAATGTCACACGACAACGAATTACACGAAGACGAACTGAGAGACGATGCCACAGAAGACGACAGGGAGGATGAGGTATCAAACAACGACACACGAAGAAACACCGACGAAGTAACAGAGAGGACGGAATGGGTAGAAAAGATTAGACAATGGATGGAGCCAGATACAGAGAGAACAAAGATCCCCTCCATGAAAGCTTACAACACCAAGAAATTAAGGGAGAAAACAAGTGAGGTCAATGAAATAATGGGCATAATACACACCACCAGTATCACAGAAACAAATAACTTGGCATATGCAGGAGCAAGATTAGTAGCAGAACTGATGGGGATACGAACACCAACACCACCAACACAACCAACCCAACAGAAACCAAAACAGCAACCTCCTTGGAAAAGGCGCCTGGAAAAGCAAATCATGGTGATGAGATCTGACTTGAGTAAACTGAAAGAGATGGCAGAAAAAAGGCTAAGAAGCAAGAAAACAAAGGAGGAACTCAACGAGAAGTACAAAGTACAAGAGAGGGGACTAACACCAACACCACCAACACAACCAACCCAACAGAAACCAAAACCGCAACCTCCTTGGAAAAGGCGCCTGGAAAAGCAAATCATGGTGATGAGATCTGACTTGAGTAAACTGAAAGAGATGGCAGAAAAAAGGCTAAGAAGCAAGAAAACAAGGGAGGAACTCAACGAGAAGTACAAAGTACAAGAGAGGGGACTAAACAACAGAGAAGATGTAAAACAGAGGCTTAAGGCTAAAGCACATAAGATCCAACAGTAAATGAACAGGAATAAGGGATACCAACAGAACAAACTATTCAGAACCAACCAGAAAAGACTATACAGCCAACTAAGAGGGGAAGACAACCACCCAGAAATTCCTGAAGCCGAACCAAGTAAGAGAAGTACAAAGTACAAGAGAGGGGACTAAACAACAGAGAAGATGTAAAACAGAGGCTTAAGGCTAAAGCACATAAGATCCAACGGTAAATGAACAGGAATAAGGGATACCAACAGAACAAACTATTCGGAACCAACCCCAGAAAAGACTATACAGCCAACTAAGAGGGGAAGACAACCACCCAGAAATTCCTGAAGCCGAACCAAGTAAGAGACTCTGGGAAAACATATGGAGCAATCCGGTATCATACAACAAACATGCAACATGGCTCCAGGAAGTCAAGGAAGGAGAAACAGGGAGAATAAAACAAAGATTCACAGAGATCACGACAGACAGTCAGACACCAACTAAAGAAAATGCCAAACTGGAAAGCCCCAGGTCCCGATGAAGTCCATGGATACTGGCTCAAAAACTTCAAGGCCCTACACCCACGAATAGCAAAACAACTCCAGCATTGTATCTCAAATCACCATGCACCCAAATGGATGACCACAGGAAGAACATCCTTAGTACAAAAAGACAAGAGTAAGGGAAATATAGCCAGTAACTACAGGCCTATCACCTGCCTACCATAATGTGGAAGTTTACTAACAGTATCATCAGTGAAATGCTATACAACTACCTATGTAGACAAACACATCCCCCACCAACAGAAATGTACTGCAGAAGGAAGTGTAGGGGCACAAAAGACCAGCTCCTGATAGACAAAATGGTAATGAAGAACAGTAGGAGAAGGAAAACCACCTAAGCATGGCATGGATAGACTATAAGAAACCCTTCGACATGATACACACATGGCTAATAGATGCCTGAAAATATATGGGGCAGAGGAAAATACCATCAGCTTCCTCAAAAATACAAATGCGCAAACTGGAATACAATGCTTACAAGCTCTGGAATAAGACTAGCAGAGGTTAATATCAGGAGAGGGATCTTCCAGGGCGACTCACTGTCCCCACTACTCTTCGTAGTAGCCATGATTCCCATGACAAAAGTACTACAGAACATGGATGCAGATCAACTCAAGAAAAGAGGCAACAGAATCAACCATCTGATGTTCATGGACGACATCAAGCTGTATGGTAAGAGGGCATCAAGGAAATAGATACCCTAATCCAGACTGTAAGGATTGTATCTGGGACATCAGGATGGAGTTTGGAATAGAAAATGCGCCTTAGTCAACATACAAAAACGGCAAAGTAACGAGAACTGAAGGGATAAAGCTACCAGATGGGAGCAACATCAAACACATAGATGAGACAGGATACAAATACGTGGGAATAATGGAAGGAGGGATATAAAACACCAAGAGATGAAGGACACGATCAGGAAAGAATATATGCAGAGACTCAAGGCGATACTCAAGTCAAAACTCAACGCCGGAATATGATAAAAGCCATAAACACATGGGCAGTGCCAGTAATCAGATACAGTGCAGGAATGTCGAATGGACGAAGGCAGAACTCCGCAGCATAGATCAGAAAACCAGGAAACATATGATATACACAAAGCACTACACCAAGAGCAAATACGGACATACTATACATAACACGAAAGGAAGGAGGAAGAGGACTACTAAGTATAGAGGACTGCATCAACATCGAGAACAGAGCACTGGGGCAATATCTGAAAACCAGTGAAGACGAGTGGCTAAAAGAAAGAGCATGGGAAGAAGGACTAATAAAAGTAGACGAAGACCCAGAAATATACAGAGACAGGACAATGACAGACAGAACAGAGGACTGCACAACAAACCAATGCACGGACAATACATGAGACGACTAAAGAACTAGCCAGCGATGACACATGGCAATGGCTACAGAGGGGAGAGCTAAAGAAGGAAACTGAAGGAAATGATAACAGCAGCACAAGATCAGGCCACTAAGAACCAGATATGTTCAAAGAACGATGACGGAAATAACATCCTCCCATATGTAGGAAGTGCAATACAAAAAATGAAACCATAAACCACATAGCAAGTGAATGCCCGGCACTTGCACAGAACCAGTACAAAAAGAGGCATGATTCAGTGGCAAAAGCCCTCCACTGGAGCATGTGCAAGAAACATCAGCTACCTTGCAGTAATAAGTGGTACGAGCACCAACCTGAGGAAGTGATAGAAAACGATCAGGAAAAGATCCTCTGGGACTATGGTATCAGAACGGATAGGGTGATACGTGCAAACAGACCATACGTGACGTTGATTGACAAAGTCAAGAATAAAGTAATCACTCATTTTGTTTATGTCGCAATACCATGGGAACACCAGAGTTTGAAAGAAAGAGAGGGAAAAAATGGATAAGTATCAAGATCTGACATAGGAAATTAAGAAGGATATGGGATTCTGCAGTGGAAATCGTACCCATAATCATAAGAGCACTAGGCACGATCCCAAGATCCCTGAAAAGGAATCTAGAAAAACTAGAGGCTGAAGTAGCTCAGGACTCATGCAGAAGAGTGTGATCCTAGAAACGGCACACATAGTAAGAAAAGTGATGGACTCCTAAGGAGGCAGGATGCAACCCGGAACCCCACACTATAAATACCACCCAGTCGAATTGGAGGACTGTGATAGAGCAAAAAATAATAATAATAATAATAATAATATAATATTAGAGAATACGAACTCCATCCCCAACCAACAGAAAGGCTGCAGAAGGAAGTGTAGGGGCACAAAAGACCAGCTCCTGATAGACAAAATGGTAATGAAGAACAGTAAGAGAAGGAAAACTAGCCTAAGCATGGCATGGATTGACTACAAGAAAGCCTTCGACATACTACCACACACATGGCTAATAGACTGGCTGAAAATATGTGAGGCAGAGGTAAACATCACCAGCTTCTTGAAAAATACAATGGGTAACTGGAATACAATACTTACAAGCTCTGGAATAGTGCAGACATTAACATATTAGCAGAGGGAACTTACAGGGCGACTCGCTGTCCCCACTACTCTTCGCAGTAGCCATGATTCCCATGACAAAAGCACTGCAGAAGATAGATGCTGAGCACCAACTCAAGAAAGAAGACAACAGAATGAACCATCTGATGTTCATGGACGACATCAAGCTGTATGGTAAGAGCATCAAGAAAATAGATACCCTAATCCAGACAGTAAGGATTGTATCTGGGGACATCAGGATGAGGTTTGAAATAGAAAAATGTGCCTTGGCCAACATACAAAAACGCAAAGTGACAAGGACTGAAGGGATAAAGATACCAGATGGGAATAGCATCAAACATATATGAGAGACAGGATACAATTACCTGGGAATAATTGAAGAGGAGGATATAAAACCAAGAGATAAAGGACACGACCAGGAAAGAATATATGCAGACTTAAGCGATGCTCAAGTCAAAACTCAACACATAAGCAGTACACCAGTTATCAGATACAGCTCAGGAGTAGTCGAGTAGACGAAGGCTGAATTCCGCAGCATAGACCAGAAAACTAGGAAAAACATAACAATACACAAAGCACTACACCCAAGAGCAAATACAGACAAACTATACATACCACGAAAGGAAGAAAGGAGAGGACTACTAAGCATAGAGGACTGCGTCAACATCGAGAGCAGAACACGGGGCAATATCTGAAAACCAGTGAAGACAAGTGGCTAAGGAGTGCATGGGAAGAAGGACCGATAAAAGTAGACTGGAACCTGTGCAAGACATACCAACTAGCTTGCAGTAATAAGTGTTACGAACACCAACCTGAGGGAGTGATAGAAAGCAATCCGGCAAAGATGCAATGGAACTATGGTATCAGAACAGATTAGTGATATGAGCCAACAAACCAGACGTGACTTTGATTGACAAAATCAATTAGTCAATCATCACCCATTGATGTCGCAATACCATGGGATACCAGAGTAGATGAGAAAGAAAGAGAAAAAATGGATAAGTATCAAGACTTGAAAATAGAAATAAGAAGGATATGGGATATGCCAGGGAAATTGTACCCATACTCACAAGAACTAGGCAGGATCCCAAGATCCCTGAAAAGGAACCTGGAAAAACTAGATGTTGAAATAGCTCCAGGACTGGCGCAGAGGAGGAGGCAAAATGCAACCCGGATCCCCACACTATAAAAACCAATAAGCCAAATAGGATGACTGTGATAGACCAAAAAAAATAAATAAACAAATAAAATTGATAATAATCATATGTTGACTCACTTGGTTACAGTTAATTTATAAAACATTAAGTAACTTAACTCACTGTTTGTAATGGTATACAAAATATTGTTACATAATTCAAATTATTAAAATTGATACACAAAATATCATGCTAAAGTATAGTTGTTATAGTTGATACGCAAAGTACCTCGTTACACAATTCACTTGGTAACAAATGTTAAACAGAAAAGCACATTGCAAAGTTCACAGCGTTACAGTTGATAAACAAAATATCTCAATGCAAAGTTCACTTGGTTACAGTTGCTATGATAAGGACCTTAATTATTCACAGACTTTTGATTCAGTAATGAACAGAACCTTCAGTGCGGATACATACCCCAAATGGACGTGTACGTTTAAAAATTACAAATGGAAATAATAAAATAAAAAGCGAAATCACCGTTTTCTTTTGAAATTGGATTCAGCGTTTATACTTTGGCCTTTGATTGTTACCGTTTGGGAAAAAAAAGACTGAAGTTTGTCAACTATGGATATTCAACATATCCTGGAATGATTACTTGGATCAGTAAGGAAATTTAGTCAAGATGAATTGATATACATATATACAAATATATACGTATATATATGGTGTGTGTGTGTGTATGTGTGTGTATTTGTTATTTCTTGAAGCATTTCCTTATATGTTTAGTGCCGACATTTTTATTTTTGTAGACACGATTAACTAAGAAAATCCAATCCTGGTGTCTCAAAAATATTATTTTTCACTTTTTAGTGCATTTTAAGGGTAGGCTCCACTTTGGGGGGTGCCGATCGTAAAAATATTTGCCAAAAATACACTAATCAAGACAGGCTAATGAAATTTTCAGGCATTATTAGCACTATATAATGCATATTCCCTGTGATTTTTATCATCCTACAGGGAAAATTAATGATTTTATGAAAAAAAATGTGAAAAAAACGGAAATTTCCGGCCCCTCGTACTGAAGGTTATTTGGTGATTGGTGAGAAACTACAGTCTTGAATAGGAAATTCGGTCTGACAAAATGTTGGTATACTCCACCTGGAACAGCACACAAAAAAAATGATCAAAATAGAACAGTAAATAAGCACGTAATAACAAAAAAAAGAGCAACAACTTCGTAAGTTCAGCGAAAGCCTGCCGAAAAATCAGACTATAGCTAGGAAGAAATATTCAGGAAAAATTCAAATCTCGATTTAGGGACAAAACCTTTTGAGAGTTTGTAGTTATTATGTCACTTGATAGCCTAAAAACATCTAAAAATTATTATTTAGGACAATCAAAGAAAAACCCACCTCCAAAAAAAAAAAAAAAAAAAAAAAAAAAAAAAAAAAAAAAAACAAAAAAAAAAAAAAAAAGGGGGTGGTTTTTTTCTTGATTGTCCTAAATAATATAATTTTTATATGTTTTAGGCTATCAAGTGACATAATAACTACAAACTCTCAAAAGGTTTTGTCCCTAAAATCGAGATTTGAATTTTTCCTGAATATTTTCTTCCTAGCTATAGTCTGATATTTCGGCGGGGCTTTCGCTGAACTTACAAAGTTGTTGCTCTTTTTTTTGTTATTACGTGCTTATTTACTGTTCTATTTTGATCATTTTTTTGTGCATGTTCCAGGTGGATATACCACATTTTGTCAGACCGAATTTCTATTCAAGACTGTAGTTTCTCACCAATCACCAAATAACCTTCAGTACGAGGGGCCGGAAATTTCCGTTTTTTGTTTTTTCACATTTTTTTTTTCATAAAATCATTAATTTTCCCTGTAGGATGATAAAACTCACAGGGAATATGCATTATTATAGTGCTAATAATGCCTGAAAATTTCATTAACCTGTCTTGATTAGTGTATTTTTGGCAAATATGTTTTTACGATCGGCACCCCCCAAAGTGGAGCCTACCCTTAATAAAAGCGTGTTTTAGAAATAATAATTTTTTTCTATAATTTTTAGTTTAGGTAGAAATTGTAACCGTTTTATTATTGTAGCTAACGAAATTAACATCCTGAGATACTGGGAGAGGTCACTGTAAGGTGAATAGAAGTCACAGCTGACCTACTGAACATGTAAGGTTGCATTGTCACTGGGATTGAGTTACCATGCAAAATTTCGAGTCCATCGGACGAAGGGCACAGGTCGAACATTGAGTGACAAGATTTGACCAAGACTAACCAAAAATAAAAAAAATAAAAAAATCAAAAGTATAAAAAAGGATTAAGGTTTATTTCATGAATGGTATAGACAAAATGTAAAAGTTTGCTTTGATGAAAAAAAAAATTGCTTCAGTAATTTCGTAGTCAAAATTCAACATCTGTGCTACAGAAATATAAAAGTAATCAAATGTTTAAATAAAGATATCAACGACCAAACTCTAACCTAAGCTCTAAAGCAAAATTAAAGAAACCAGACGTTTACTTCAGAAAGGTGCACAAACAAGCTTCATACGTTTGTATAAAAAAGATACAAACGTTTGTGTGAGTTAAGAAATAAACACAACGCCATGACAAATTTCTGTTGACAAGTGTGTTACTATGTGCCGAGAGAAAGAGAGAGAGAGAGAGACTATAAAATCAAAATATAAAAGGCCTGTGACTTCTCATGGAATTACGTAATGTTCTTTGTCCAGCAGTCAAGAGGTAAGAAGAAATGCCATCATTGTATTTTTCTTTCTATCTTCACTTGTCTATTTGTTCATTCTTACAAAGGCAAACGAATACCAATGTAATCTGTCGGCGCTTTTCTGCATAGGATTTCGTTAATTTTTTATACTAAAGTACAATATATAAATCAAGAATCTTCGCCCTTATATGTCTCTCTCTCTTCTCTCTCTCTCCTCTCTCTCTCTCTCTCTCTCTCTTTATCACACACACATCATATATATATATATATATATATAATATATATATAATATATATTATATATATATATATAATATATACATACATACATACATACATACACATGTATTTACACAAGTGTACATATATATATATATATATATATATATATATATATATATATATATATATATATATGTATATATATGTATATATATATAAATATATATATATATATATATAATATATATGATTATATATATGTGTGTGTGTGTAAATGCGTACATATACACATATGTTAGGACAGAGAGATATCTATTTATCTATTTGATGGATCATTTTAGCTAAGATCAACAAAAGAGGAAACCTGCGAAATTAGTTCTTTCATCTCTTCAATATTTCAGCTCGTGTCCGTGTTTGTTCTGGCATATGTACTTGTGTGTGTATGTGTGTGTGTGTTTGCGCATGCATTTCAGGAAATAAAATTCTCTGGAGTTTTGCATCCTTAGGTCATCTATGAAACTGCATTGTAACAGCTATCATAAATAGTAATATATATATATATATATATATATATATATATATATATATATATATATATATATATATATATATATATACTATATATATACATATATATATATTATCAATTTGTTGCCAATTTTGTTGAAGTTTTGAGCAGCTGTTCATTATTCTTCTTTCTTCGTACGCATGCGCGTGTATGTACGTACCTGTGTGCATTTTCTCATTGATGTCCTTATATTTTTCTTTTTGTAGTTACTAATTTTGTTTTTCAGTCTTTGTGTCTCTTACCTTCTACTATCATTAAATTTATTATTTATTTTTTTTTTTTTTTTTTTTTTTTTTTGCTTCAATTATTATTGATATTTTTTCGGATTTTACAACTTCAAAAATCACAGCTGTTTTACTACTCATGACGATGATAGTAATGAAGAGATTTGCCATTAGAATTAGATATGAAATTATTTTTCCATTTGCTCTTCTAGTTTATGAGGCTGCCCTGAACTTTTGAGATGCCCCGCCAACATTCCTGTCAAGCTCCTCTTTGTCATCGTGGCTTAAATGAAGCCAAAAGATCAGTCCCTGTAAAAGTGTGTCGTGTTTTTGTCCTAAAGAATGATTACAAAAAGAATTGACTTCCTACTTTTAGAGATTCTCCTGAAGGTTAAGCCTTAATCTGTTATGTTTTCTGGTTCAATTCAGTCCTACATTACAGCAAATAGCGCTCTCTCTCTCTCTCTCTCTCTCCTGCCCGACCTACTTGCTGCCAGAACTGACCGATTTATATATATTTTTCTAGCGTCCTGACAAGCAATAATGGATGAAAACTAGAACTGAAGAGATACAACACATCCCACTGTGGGAACTTCTTTACATACAAGATATGTGACACATGGAATAAATTGCCACCAGAAGTTGTAAACAGCAACAGTGTGGAAGAGTCTAAACGAAAGCTATACAAAATCATTAGGACACTGTGAATGAACAGTAAAACCTGCTCCTACGATGGACTAACAAGTCTTTGAGACATCCTAATCCTTGTAACTCCTCAAAAACCTAAATTGTTTAATTAAGAAAGCAAGTTTTTTAAATAATACTTTTTGTCCTATAATCAACAAACGTTCAAGAAAGAAAAGCATGAAATCAAAAATATTTAAAAAAAGACTTTTCAAAAATGAGGGGGTGGACGTATGTGAGGTGGCGGGGTTGATGGTGATCAGTGCGCATAGGAGATGGAAGGGGAGGAGTGAGGGGTGAGTGGATGCAAGAGAGGATTGGGTTTGGGAAGGGGAGGGGGAGAGGGTGAGGGGTGAATTGCAGGGGTGAGGGTGATGGAAAGGGAAGGGGAAGGAGTTAGGGGGTAGGAGGGTGAGAGGTGAGGGGAGGCATGAGGGGGAGCGGGTTTGGGAAGGAGAGGGGGTGAGGGGTGAATTGCAGGGGTGAGGGTGATGGGAAGGGAAAGGGGTGAGGGGGAGGGGTGATGGGAAGGGAGAGGGTGTGTAGGGGGGGGAGGGGGATGGGGCTATGTTAAAAGTCACGTACTTTCAATTTTCTTGACGCCTACTGTATGTGCTACAAGAGCAATCTTAAATGCATAAGTAATACCAGTAACATACTGTGCATTGTATTATTGGCAATTTACTTGTAACAATTAAAAAAAATAAAAATAAAAAAATAAAAAGAGAATTCGCTTATCAGTTACAGGAGAAAATCATTCTTTTACGCTGCTTAGAGCAGAAAAAATGCAGACATTTTTACAATGACAAATGCGATAAAGAGTAATTGAAATAAAAACCAAAAAACAAAACAAAAAAATAAATACAGACATTTTTACAATGGCAAATGCAATAAAGAATAGTTAATATCAGCAATAATACATGGATTGTTACTGATGATGGTGGGCGCTCGAGAGAGAGAGAGAGAGAGAGAGAGAGAGAGAGAGAGAGAGACTACTCACCTGCACATGAGTGCAAACCATATGAACCCAACGGTTAACATGACAAATTCTTTTTCATTCAAATAGAAATGGCAATATCCCTCTTCTCATCCAAGTCTCACGGAGTCCACCGGCTTAGAAAACCAGTTATATCCAGATTAATATCCATGGGAGGCTAAGTAAGCTATTGATCCCCCACCCAACTCCCGCAACCTCAAGCCCTGAGCTAATGAAAGGGATTCTTCCAAGGGTTTGGGATGTCTATATATCCTATACTCTAGGATCTTACTATGGTAGATTCACATCAAGTGTGCATCCGATGTCTAGGCCAGTCCCTTACGACTCTCCTAATTGGCTGTTGATAAGCCAATCACAGCTTTTAACTCTGTCTCTCGAGAGAGTTCACATAGGCAGGATGTATGTGCCACCTCTCCTGGGGGATACGTCGCTTCAGGAGAGGTGGAACATACATCCTGCCTATGTGAATCCTCTTGAGAGACTGAGAGTTTCCAGCCTCTGTGATTGGCTTATCAACAGCCAATCAGGAGCGTCGGCCTAGACATCAGATGCACGCTTGATGTGAATCTACTTCAGGCACGATTTCTGTGCGAATATCCTCCATGCGACCTTGACCTGGTTATGTTATGTAACTCTGCCCAGTCATGCCGTTCGAGAATTCATCCCCCACCCCCCCCCCCCCACGCGATGAAATATTACGATGGAGACACGTCCTCTGCTCATCTCGCCTTAATTAAAAGGCTTAAGCAGAGGAAGATTGACTGGCGCCGTTCGAAGCAGCTTCTCTTCGTGACGTCAACTAATTCTTTATTGCTCACTTTTTCCTTTTGAATGTTAGACGTTGTGTAACAAGTTCCGGTCTCCTTGTTCCAGAGATCTTTCCTTTCCTTTCTGCTGCGTTGATTTTTTTTTATTATTATTATAAAAATGTGGTCAAGTTTTCATATTGAAGCTTTTTGGGCAAAGCGCGAATTTCAGGTCTTCCATAAGAACGTTTGATCTCTCTCAATGATCACCAGATCATTTCAAATTCCATTTTGGTCAAGAGATCACAAATGATCTTGACGTAAAGGTACTTCCCTCCGAAGGCTGGGTAGTGCCGTTACTGCACCTCACGTGCGGTGTACTGTAGGCATTACTTAAGGCTCTTTGAAGAGTCTCTTCAGCTCCTAGCTGTAACCCCTTTCTTTACATTTATCGTACTTCCATTCATATTCTTCCGTCCTTCTTACTTTACACCTTCTTCTAACGATTGTTTTCTTCCTGTTACCCCACCGTAACCTTTTACTCTCGATTTTCCTTTCAGCACTGAATGAACTCATAGCTCCCAGCGCTTAGCTATTCTATTCTGTGTTCTAGAAGGTACTCGCCTAAGTTTTCTTCATTTTTTCGTCCCCTTAGAATCCGATGGATTTGTCACGGCGGCCGAGTACTACTCTGACTGAAGGACACTTCATTCAGGGCGAACGACTCTTGGGAAACAGGGAGCCGCATCGCTGGTGACCAAAGTCAATCACTCAATCAATTCCAAGATGAAGAGTGAGGCATTCTCTTTGTAAGATAGTCAAGTCCTCTCTCTCTCTCTCTCTCTCTCTCTCTCTCTCTCTCTCTCTCTCTCAGAATCTTCATTAATAAGTCCGTGACATTATTCTTACCGGTTTCTCTGACTACAAAAAAAACCTTGCACGTGACATACGTGCTTCCAAGAGACGTTAGAGCTCTCTCTCTCTCTCTCTCTCTCTCTCTCTCTCATACCAGAGCAAGAAAGAGACAGGGGAAAATCCTTATTATTACCCATATTAAATGAAGGAGAAAACACGCAAACCATCATAGTGATGAATGCGCAGGGTTTTGTTACAAGTAACTCAAAAAGAAAAATAGAGTACTTAGAAGAACTAACCCAAATTGAAAAGAAAATAGATCTAATGAATATAAGTGAAACCTGGTATTCCCAAGAGACTGGTAATGATGATCAAATAAAAGGGTTCCAAACTTATAGATCAGATAGAAAAAATAGGAATCAAGGGGGAACCGCAATATATGGGAAAGACAAAAAACAAGGAAAAATACATGAGAAATATAGTAACTCAGAATGTGAACTAATAGCGGTAGATTTTGAATCTGAAAAATTAACGAACATCGTAATATATAGACCCCCTAATACTAAAGAGTTTGACACAATAATAGAAAAATTGAATGATATATTTAGAAATCACAAGGACTGGACTATTCTCCTATCCGGAGACTTTAACTTTCCTTTCGTAGACTGGAAAGAACGAATAGGAGATTGTGGTTGTATTTATACATATAAAAAAGAGAGTAATAGTAGTGCAAAAGATAAGAGGCAATTCGAAAAGCTATAACATATGCCACTAGAAAACAACATTCAACAAATAAATCACCTGCCAACAAGAAAGGAAAATACTTTAGACCTAGTATTTGTGAACGAGGTGAATTATGTTAAAGAAATAATAGTTTATAATGAGAGTATTTCAGACCATAATGTCATAGAATTAACAGTCCATTCCAAAGCAAGTGAAAACAGAGATAAGCAAGAAATGAAAAAGTGGGAAGGATATGGAAAATACAACTTCTACATAAAGGTAAAAAATAAAATGGTCAGAAATAAATGAAGAATTAAACAAAGATTGGGATAACATTTTCGTAAGTGATGATATACAGGTAAACACGGAGATATTATATAAAATATTAGAGAAAATAGTGGATAAATATATACCGAGGAAGAAAAGTAAACATCATTCATGCATACCAAGAGACAGAAGGATCTTGTTCCAGGAAATCAGAAAGTGGAAAAAAGGTCTTGCAAAAGAAAAAAATGCATGGAAAGTGATGGAACTAAAAAGTAAGATAGAAAATGGCAGAACAAAAAAAGATTTATACAATCAAAAGAAAATGAAAAACGGTACTTGGAAGAAAAAACCCTAGTAAATATCAAGCAAAACCCCAAACTATTGTACTCGTATGCAAAAAAGATGAATAAAAGAAGAATAGAAAAAGGCCCTCTAAGAATTGAAGGGAAATTAACGAATGAAAAGAAGGAAATATGCAACATATTGGCAGCACGATATAAGAGAGAATTCACCCCTAGAGTTGATAATGAAGATAATGATACAGAAATAAGGTATGAAAATAGTGAATATTTATCAGACATAGATATTAATGAAGTTGATATTGTGCAGGCTATTAATGAAATTAAAAATGGAGCTGCAGCTGGGCCTGACGGTGTCCCTGCTATTTTGGTATAGAAAGTAGTTCATTCTATTGCAAAGCTGCTTGCAATATTATTAAGACAAAGTGTAGATACAGGCAAGATTTATGATGAGCACAAATTACCATATATTACCCTTACTTTCAAAAGTGGATCAAGACTAGAGGCAAGTAATTATAGGCCTGTGAGTCTAACATCACATATTATGAAAGTGTATGAAAGGGTATTGGAGAAGAATATTATGAAACATTTAATAAAAAATAATTTTTTTAATATAGGACAACATGGTTTTATACCCAGAAAAAGTACATAAACCCAACTGTTAGTTAACCCTGAGAACATATACAAAAATATGAAAAACGACAATGAAACAGATGTGGTTTATATAGACTTTGCAAAACGCTTTTGACAAGGTAGATCATAATATATTAGCGAAGAAAATTAGAAAACATAATATAGTGGATAAGGTAGGACGATGGTTAAAAGAATTTTCACACAACAGAAAACAGATAGTTATTGCAAACGATGAGAAATCGGATGAAGATAAGGTAATATCCGGTGTGCCACAAAGTATGGTATTAGCTGCTGCATTACTGTTTGTTATTATGATTGCAGACATAGACAGTAATGTTAAGGACTCGGTAGTGAGTAGTTTCGCCGACGACACAAGAATAAATAGAGAAATTACTAGCGATGAAGATAGGAATGCGCTACAAAGAGACCTTAACAAAGTATATGATTGGGCAGAGGTAAATAGGATGGTATTTAACTCTGATTAATTTGAATCAATAAATTATGGAGACAGAGAAGGAAAGCTATATGTATATAGGGGACCTAATAACGAGACAATCACTAATAAGGAAGCAGTTAAAGACCTTGGTGAGATGTTGAATAGGAACATCTTATGCAATGATCAAATAGCAATTCTATTGGAAAAATGCAAAGGAAAAATGAGAATGTTGTTACGACACTTCAAAACAAGAAAAGCTGAAGACGTGATTATGTTTTATAAAACTTATGTTCGTAGTCCACTTGAATATTGCAATATGATATGGTACCCACACTACCAAAAGGGTATTGCACAAAAAGAGAGTGTACAAAGGTCCTTTACAGCTAGAATAGAAGTAGTTAAGGATCTTGACTACTGGGAAAGACTACAATTTTTAAAATTATATAGTCTAGAAAGAAGAGAGCGCTACATGATAATACAGGCATGGAAGCAGATAGAAGGAATTGCCGAAAACATCATGGTGCTAAAAATATCGGAAAGAGCAAGCAGAGGTAGATTAATAGTGCCCAAAACTATACCAGGAAAACTAAGGAAAGCACAGTGGACATTAAACCACTACGCACCAGCATCGACAATGCAGCGTCTATTCAATGAGGAAAATATTAGGACTGAGCGTAGATGTGTTTAAGAATAAGCTCGACAAATATCTAAGCTGCATCCCAGACCATCCAAGGTTGGAAGATGCAAAATATACCGGAAGATGCATTAGCAATTCTCTGGTAGACATTAGAGGTGCCTCACACTGAGGGACTTGGGGCAACCCGAACAAGATGTAAGGTCTGTAAGGTAAGCTCTCTCTCTCTCTCTCTCTCTCTCTCTCTCACACACAAAATCTTCATTAATAAGCCCGTGCCATTATTCTTACATCAGCTCTCTCTCTCTCTCTCTCTCTCTCTCTCTCTCTCTCTCTCTCTCTAACAATCGAAGGCTGTCCTGGCGTGACTCTTTTGATAGGCTTTAGCATAACGCAACAGCGTTGGTACGTGATGGCCTCAATGACTTGGAATTGTTATTTGAACAAAAGAGTCGCGTTCACTAAGACATCTGTGTTGCAACAATTCTTATTTATTTTTTTGTAATTCGAAAAGATCTGACAGGTAGAAGGATTACTAGCGTGTCAATCATGCTTCAAATATACGACGTCAGCTTCCATCCTTTTATTATTTTTCTCCATTAGGCCTGGTCTACATAAGATCATTCGATTTCCTGTCCCATCGGCCACCGAATCTTGAAAAAATACTCATTTACAGACATACATACATACATTACACACACACACACACACACACACACACACACACACACACACACACACACATATATATATAATTTTATATATTTGATATATATATATATCTATATATATAATATATATAGCTATATATATATATATATATATATCATATATTTATATTTATTATAGATATATAATATATATATATATAATTTAATATATATTGTGACAAAGTGCCAAGTAGCTGGTTACTACACTTACTATTCATTAATTGTTACCTCACAAAAGCCAGACACCTGAACCCTCATCACAGGTACTAAACGATTGAATACTCTAAAGGCAACAGTGATCCCTTAACAACTTACCAGTATTGCAGAAAATCAGACTGAGTTCATCAAAACAGGTGTGAGGTAATCTTGTAAGTAATTAAATTAATCAAAGGGCATCACTCCATCAACAACTTTAAAAGCCTAAGTATTTCTCTGATCTCAGAAGTCTAAGTACTTCCCTGGTTCTAAGTCACTTCAAGTTAATTGAAGGAAAACAGATCAATTACCACTCTATGTTTCTACCTATCATCAATATAATCAAATGCAAATATACTGGTTAGAAATGAAAACACTTATAAAAATTTTAAATACAAAAATTTATTATTAAACTCAAAATTTATAAGTGAAATTCACAATATCAGGGAAAATTACCCTTACTTGAAAACAAAGTAAAGTTTATTAATTCTTGAATCAATTAAGTAAAATTAAATCAACATTAATTTATCACAAAGTTCAAGGAAATTAATTCAATCAAAATTCATAAGTGTTAGGCAATAATTGAAAATTTGAAATTAATTCACAAGTGCTAAACAACAAGAAAACTTGAAAAGAATTCTAATTAAATGCAAATTAATTCACAAGTGTTAAATTTAATTAAATGTGCAACAATTAAGGAATGAAAATCACTAAGTTAATTAAATTGTGAATGTAAATGAAAACACAGAAAAATATGGAAAATACCAAAATTGCAAAAAGTATTAATCACACAGAATATAAAATAAAAACACACACTTCAATAAGAAATTGGATAAATGCACAAAACATAAAAATCACTTCAAATGAAACAAACACAAAACACAAAAAATTTGCAATGTGTAAAAATGTAAATAGTTTCACTCAAACCACTGTAACTATTAGTTATTAGTTCCCTAAACTATTGTAACCAATAGTTATTAGTTATTAGTTTTTACCAAACCTTTGTAACCATCAGTTATTAGTTATTAGTTGCAACTAATAAAAATATAACACACTTTACCTTTTTGGTATACCAATTTCTTTCTTTCTTTGATGCAGCTTGTTTCACATTTTCACAAAACCAGGCGCCGTTACACAACAATGTTTGTTCACTAAATAATACTAAATAAACTCTAAGAAATATCAAATCTACAAGTTACGAGTGACCATTCAATAAGTACAAAATTGTTACGTTACTTTAAAATCAAAAGTGCTATGTGATGGAGAGAAAGCCTCGTGGTTCTAAGATGTAATGAAAAACTTCTCCCTTACGGAAGCTGGACAGTGGATCTGGGCAATAATTCTTTCTAGAAGCTTTGAAATCTGACGCAACTTTACAGACAAAATGTGAAATCTGCACGGGGCTTTGATCAAAGACATACGAGTACGAGATGAGTATACATTCATGTTTGTACCCGATCAAGACAGAAATCGAGCGATAATTCAGTTTGACATGTTTTTAAAAACACAATGAAGACTCAAGCTCTCTTAATCTCGAGGAGATGAAAAGTTACTGAAACAATTCTAGCTTTGAACAGACAAAGATATTCTCTCTCTTTCTACATTCTATGTTACATATTCTTTTACAATATGTAATGCAGAAATCTTAACACACATTTTAAACATCCTATCGCTAAGCTATCTTGGAATCTTAAAAAATTTTGCCAAAATCTTATACAGAATATTTTATACAGTCAAAGAGGGGATATATGCATTTTGAAAGTAGCAATATATAATATACCTCCCCCCAGGAGATTTTTTATCACAGTGTTGAATCCAACAATTCGCAACGAGATAAATAATCAGCAATTACATTGTTTTTGCCACTAATGTGCTGCACTCTTAAGTTATACTGTTGCATGCACAAAGACCACCTGGTCAGTCTTTGATTATGGTTTTTCATTCTCTGGATAAATGATAGTGGATTGTGATCAGACAACACTAAAATTTCTTCATTCCTAGGTCTATTCACATACACTTCAAATTTTTTCAATGCAGTGATTAAGGCTAAAGTTTCCTTCTCGATTGTCGAGTATACTTTCTGATGTTTTTTCAACTTTTAAGACATGAAGCACACAGGATGGTAGATATTATTTTCATCTTCTTGAAGTAAAACAGCTCCAATGCCACAGTCCGACGCATCAACTTGTATCACAAATTTCTTGTCGAAGTCTGGAGCTTGAAGTACTGGTCTTGAAGTTAAAATGGCTTTTACCTTCTCAAAGGATTCTTGACACTCTGCAGTCCAAACAAACTTAGCTTTGGGACTAGTTAAGTCTGTCAAGGGAGCTACAACGGCTGAGAAATTTGGGCAGAAACGACGATAGAATCCAGCCATGCCAAAAATCTCTGTGGCTGTTTCCTGGTAGTAGGTGGGGTAGCCTTATGGATACCTTCTACATTAGCATTTACTGGAGCAAGAAGACCTTTCCCAACTTCAAACCCAAGATACTGCACAGTTGCCTTTCCAAACTCACTCTTCTCTAGGTTGACGGTTAGTCCTGCTTCTTGAAGTTTCTTGAAAACTTTCCTCAGAATCTTCAGATGTTCTTCCCACGTTGTAGAGTAAATCACTATGTCATCTAGGTATACACCTACTCCTTCTATCGATCCTAGCAGTTGATCCATCACTTGTTGAAATGTTGCCGGTGCATTCATCAGACCGAACGGCAGAACAGTATAGTGATACAGTCCAAAAGGAGTAATAAAAGCTGACAGCAACTTGGCATTCTCATCTAAGGAAATTTGATAATATCCTTTCAACAAGTCTATCTTGGAAACAAACTTGGCTTGCCCAATATTATCAAGTAACTGATCTATAAGAGGCAAAGGATAATTATCAGCCACACTGATAGAATTCAGTTTCCTATAATCAGTACACATCCTAAATGAACCATTTGGTTTCTTCACTAACACACATGGAGAACTGAAGTGACTTGAACTGGGTTCTGCTAATCCATGTTGCAGCAAATACTCAACTTCTTTCTTTAAAACATCTCGATGATAAGGTGATAAGCAATAGGCTCTTTGCTTGAAAGGTTTTCCATCTTCTTGAATCTTGATTTCATGCCTGGTCAGATCAGTACGTCTAGGCACATCTGCAAAAATTTCTGGAAAACTTCTAATTACTTCACTTAGGTCTTCACCTTGTTCAACACTCAGATGTTTCAGTTTATCCTCCAAATTTTCCAAAATTGAAGAATTATTCATCTTGCTTTCAGCTCCCAATTCATAGCCATCATCGTCTTCTGTATATAAAGTAGTTTGTGTTACTGACACAGTTTCAATTTTAGTTTCTGAGAAATAAGGTTTCAAGCTTGGAGGAATAATGGGAGGAGACGCCTTACTGCGGGATAAGTGAAGCCACTCAGGTCGCTGGCCGCCATATTGGGACTGGCAACTGAATCCCTGGGTCGACCGTATGTACGCGACCTTGCGATGACTAAGGTGTCATTCTTTTTATTTTTAATACGCTATGTTATTTTAATTCGTTCCTTTAGTTTTCTTGTGTGCGTCCTCTTCTGCTTACGGTACTCATAATTTCGTACTCCATTTTATCCGCAGACAGTTAACACGCTTACTGAAACAATAATGCCTTGATGAAAAAATAAGTGAATTTGAGGGAAGTGAAGCTACTATTGAATTCATTATGGTATTCAACACCTTATTTGACATATCAAATTCTCGAAATCTAAATATCAAAGGATTTAAAAGACCAATTCAGAAGAATAATGCAAGTGATATTAAAGATTTTCTAATAAAAGCAGAAACATATATCAGATCTTTGAGACTTCAGGATGGTAAAGACATATTAAAAGATCGAAAAACTGGTTTAATTGGCTTCCTCTATTGCATACGAAGTCTTCATATTCTGTACGAAACCTGTATTGCATCAGATGGTGGGCCTTTACAATTTTTGATGACCTACAAATTCAGTCAGGATCATATTGAACTATTCTTTGGTCAAGTAAGAAGTATGGGAGAGGCCATAATGATAATCCAACAACGAGACAATTCTCTGCTGCTTACAAAAGGCTACTTGTACATAATGACTTAATGCCATTAGAGTCGGTGCCCATATTAACTGTTTCAAGCAGCATAAAAGAGCAGGTTGCAGTTTCAAGACATCGAGTTTTAGAAGTTCAAGAAGCATATTCAGATGGCAAGGAAGATGATTATGATTATATTCCAAACCATTACCACTTGTCAAAATGTTCAAATAAAATAGTAGCTTATATTGCAGGCTTTGTAGTTTTTAAGTTTAAAAAAAAAGTCTTTACAGTGTGAGGTCTGTATTGATGCATTAACGTTAACACACGCTAATTTTCGTCACACCCTCATCAAATTAAAAACCAAAGGAAAATTGGTGTATCCATCAAATGATGTTATTGATATATGCAATACATGCGGAAAAAATAAGGGAAATGTTGAACTGCAACAAAACACATGGGATAGTTAACTTCCATAAATTAGTTAGTTCAGTATTGGCAGCTTACAGAGGCACAACAATATTTTCAGAGTTCGATTATCACATGTAAGATACTCAACCATTGGACCATCACTTGCACTTATTGATTAAAACAATAATTGAAAAATATTTGCAAGTGAGATATAATTATGCTGGTAAGCGGATTACTGCTAAACATCAATCGCAGGTCGCAGGAGAGAGCCGCCAGATATATACTAAGTTAATTCATTTTAGCGGTCAAAAATTCCTAATAGTAGGCGATAACAAACAGTAAGGACTAAGGAATTAGCAGACATAAAGAGAATAGCTTTAAATTTGTGCCAGTAATAGGTTATATGCATATAAGATTGTGAAAAATTTGTATTGTATTTCTGAGTAATAAAGCAAGGTATTATGTATGATGAAATAATTAACTATGTTCTTTAAAAGAATGATAAAATGTCTAACACTTTTCGCCTCCACTTATGCCATGAAAATACGCATTATGAAAATAAAAGATGGGAAAAGTAACTGAAGCATTTCTATTAATCCTTATGGTGTGGTCTCTCTTTTGCCAGTCCTAGGCGTGGCTGCCACGCGGTAAACTGGCTTCACTTTACTGAACGGTCTGACCCATGCGGGGCGTCTCCTCCCATTATTCCTCCAAGGTTTCAAGAGGTTCACATGTATCTTCCTTTGTCTTCTTCTTTCTGGTGTTTCAGTCACATACGTTCTATCACTTAACTTCTGAATTATCTTGTAAGGACCTAGAAATTTATTAGTGAGAGGAAATCTCTTGACAGGTAACACATGTTCACCAACACTAAAACTTCTTAGCTTAGTCTTAGCATCAAATCTCCTTTTCATTTTCTCTTGACTCACTTTCAGATTTTCTAAAGAGAATTTTCTAATCTCTTTCAACCTTTTCCTTAAGTTCTTTACATACTCTCCTTGGCTTTCCTCTTGGTTTTCTTCTCAATTTTCTGCAAGAATCTTCAACGGTCCTCTAACTTCTCTTCCAAAAATCATTTCATTAGGTGAACATCCCATACTTTCTTGATAAGCACTCCTAACTTCCAACAACATTAATAATAATAATAATAATAATAATAATAATAATAATAATAATAATAATAATAATAATAATTAATAATAATAATAATATGCTTTATTCCAGCTCGGCCATATACATTGAATATACAAAATACAGACAGTAACATACACAATCTAGATACATGAGACATGATAAAATAGAAAAAGAAAATGAATAATCGGCACTTATCCACAAAATAGCTGAGGTAGCATAAAAGCTAGTAATCATAATACTGGTAATAACAGTAATAATATTGGTGAGAAAAAAAATATGCACTAAGAGTAGTAACAGTTAGTGCACATATTATATAACTTGAATTCCAACTAGAGACCTTAGGTGGTTACAGTAGTCAGGTCCAGAGGGCTAAATACATAAATTGACTGTAAAAAAAACTTTAACTTGATAGTAATCACAGTAATAATGAAAAATTAAAATATCAGCAATAAATGTAATAATGACAAAAACTGTAGATGACATCTTGCCAATACAGAGATAAAGTCCTTTAGGGGACAAAGGCCTCATTTTTCCATCTTTCCCACAATTTAGATTTTCTTCTTGCTTCACTCCTTAGGATGCTTTGTATGAGCGAGTTGCTGCTGTTTCTCACTCGGGTTACCAGACTGGACATTGTTCGCCTAACAATGATTTTTAAATTGTCCAGGTGGTTTTCTATGAACATCTGTGTGGCGGAGTGGTAGCGGAGAGTGTTTGTGAGGCATCTCAGAATGTCATTGTGCACAACAGTGATGTGTCTCATGGTCTCTCGGGTATAGTTCGTCCAGAGGGAACACCCATAGATATTGTAGCAGAACGAGCCGAAGAACAGCAGTTTCACGTCTCGGTGACAGAAGGCAAACCTCCTTGCAATCATGTTGCCAGCTGCACATAGTTTACGACGCCTCTGTTCAATGTCTGCCATATCTTTTAGGTCGCCGGTGATAATGTGACCCATATACTGAAATTCGTGCACAAATTCCAGCCGATGTTTTCTGAGGAAAATTTGAGGTTCTGCAATATGCTTAAGCAATCTTGGGAGCAGCGACATGCACTGGGTCTTGGTTTCGTTGTAGATTATATCAAATTCCTCTGCATATTGGCGGCAAGTGTCGGTGAGTAGTTGGAGACCTTGCACTGATGGGGAAATCAGAACTATATCGTCGGCGTAACAGAGGTTGTTTATAGTTGTTTCATTGACGGTGCATCCGATTGGGAGTGAGTTCAGTTTGACATTCAAGGCATTTGTGTACGTATTAAACAGGTATGGAGAGAGAATACCCCTTTGCCGAAGCCAGTTTAGGGAGCCGAAGGTGTAAGATAATACGTTACCCCATTTGACACAGAATTGCTGTGTGGAGAACCAGCAATGTAAAATGCCAATTAGATATAGGGGTGTGCCCCTTTTATGCAGCTTCAGGAAGAGCTTAAAGTTGTTTACTCTGTCAAATGCTTTTCTCACATCTACAAAACAAAGAAAAACAGGAGAGGCTGATGATAGGTAGTAGTTCAGCAATTCTTTCAGTATGTAGATGCAGGTGTCGGTTGAGTGGTTTGCTTTAAACCCGAACTGGTTGTCAGTGGTGTGTAGAAAGGGGAGAAGTCTCACTAGAAGAACAGACTCAAGTATCTTCGATGCGATCATTGTGATTGCAATCAGCCGGTAGTTGCCAGGGTCAGCTGCATCCTTTAGCTTGTTTTTGATTAATGGTATCAAGTGAACTAAGAGTAGGGAGTCTGGAAGAAACCGGTGAATTATGCACGCATTGAATAGGGCAGCTAGCAAAATGTAAATTATTGGATGGCAGAATTTGAAGGCCTCTGCAGGAAGACTATCACAGCCGGGCGATTTATTATTAGGTAGGCTGTTTATGGCATCGCTGATGTTACCTGGCGTAATACAGTCTGCAAAATGAAATTGAATGTTGTCAGTAAGGAGGTTATCTACATCCCTTCGGAATCTTGATCATTTATGCAATTCAGGATATTGTTGAAGTGATCGCCCCACATACTTGCGATAGCTTCGTCTCTGACTGCTTCCCCTACTCTCTGTGATAGCTTTTTAGTTTTGGGATTTAAGGACTGGATATCTTTCCAAAGACAAGGATAATCATTACCAGATTCTAAGTTTCTACACATTGCTTCGGCTCTTCGTTGTTTTTCATTTAACCTGCAGCGCTTAAGAGCAAGTTTGAACTGCACTCTCGCCTGTCTCATTAGTAATGCAGTGTGCCCTTCCCTGGGGCTGCCATTTTGCCTCCACCGTAAAAACATTTCTCGTGAGTATGTATACAGATCTTTAACCAAGTCATTCCATCCAGGTATATTACGAGAATTACCTTGACGAAATCTGTAGGCAGTCCTTCCCGAAGCAAGCATAGTGGAGATTATGTTCGAATAGAATTAATTCAGATCCCTCCTGTGGTGGTCATTTCTACAATTTGTGTTAGTACAAAGTAAGGCGTCTGATGGTTGAACTATTGACTGCAACCTGGTTTCCGTGGTCACCCTAAAGTATCTGGTTTTCTGTTGGTTTTTAAAATCCCAGTTTACTGCTGGTGGGCGAACAGTTAGGGGGTTCACGGTAGGGAGGGATGGGGTACTGAATGACACCTGTAATGGGATGTGATCGTAGCCCGTTGCAAGATCATAGCGAATATTGCAGGTCATAATAGAATCATGAAGTTGTGGAGATGCAATGCAGTGGTCCAGCCAGGAGGTTGTAATAGCGTCCGCTCTATTATGTACATATGAATAAGAGGAGGGAGGGAAGAGCATTACATCGCTAATTTGGAGAGCATAATTTTGACAGAAGCGAGTAAGTTCATTATAAAATTGTTTTGTGGGGTGAAAGTTAAGGTCCCCGATTATACAAATATGATCAGCAGGAGAATCATGAATAATATTGTGTAACTCCCCTAGGATCATGTAGTAATGATCAAAATTATTGATATTTTCCCATGGCATATAAACATTAATTATTAGGATTTTAGAGTTCCCTACTGTCACTTGAAGTCCCAGTAATCTGTCACTCCTGTAGGTCATCACCTCTATCATATTGTCTAATGATTTGTGCCACAGGAAAGAAAGGCCCCCTTTCTGGTGACCGGCTATGATTTGATCTGTAACTTGCATTGATGAAGTCGAGAAGGTTCTGAAGTCTTCATGAATTGAATCGCAGATGAAGGCCATGTGGCCAGAGGAGCGTTTCTTGCAATGCAATGATGCCTTTAAAGTTTTTGCAGAACATGTTTAGGAGAGGAATGTTCCGCTTGAGGCCAAAAATATTCCAAGAGATTATGTTTAATGTATCCCTGGCTACTCACGAAGATGGGAGATGAATGCACTGATCATTTGGGTGGATGGGGGGTTAGCCAGGGGGAGTGGACAGTCACTCGCCGTGGGGGGTTGACTGGCACTTGCGGTGGAAATGACCCCAGTTGGAGTGTCAGTAAGTTCCCTCGGGGTGGTTGATCCCGGATTAGTTTATATCTTGAAACTAATATATTAGGACCGAAATTCTCGCCCTTAAGAACGTCGAGGTGTTGAAATAGGCAGGTAATCCTGTAAGCCACTTTATGTTTAATCCTGCATAGGAGTTCATGAGAGATGAGTGGGTCAGAGCTAGTGAGAGACTTGACTCTCTCCACTATGGCATCTAGCGTCACCGATGAGCGCAGATTGTGAATTACTACGTGACATCTCTTCTCAAGTGTCGGGCGAGGTGAAACATGAATGTTGGGCTCCGGTCCAGCAGCCAAATGGGAGGTTCTTCTCTTCTTTCTGCTTGTTTGTATCTGCCAGCCGCCAGACCCCTCATGATCAGTTTCATCTGCATCTACGATGGGGGGTTGGGGGGATTACGAGGGCTAGTAATCATCACAGGAGATATATCTTCCACCGGAGGCACTGGGGAGGGAGAAGAGGTTGGGAGACCAACAGTCCCCTCGGAACTGTCTAAAGGTGACGGGGGCACTTCCGTGTTGCTGGGAGGCGAGGAAAAACTGGATGCCGCATTCATAGGAGTCTGGTGGCTATCTGTGCGATTGTCTATCGATCCCTGCACTCCTTTGATCGCATCCCAGATCCGTGTGAGGTTATTTGTTTCCACCGTTTTAAGACTTTAGGGATTCCTGTAGTCCTTTGATCACGTCCCAGATTCTTGATAATTTATCATTTGTCTCCTCAATTTTTTCTGAGTTCTTTCCAATTATTTCTGAGAGAGATTTTGCTGCTTGGAAGGCATTTTCTGCCGTGGGGTACACTGCAGGTAGGCTTAGGTCAGCAGGCCCCTTTGGAGGCAGATTGTAAGGGTCATCGGCGTAGATTTCCACTGAGCAGGTCATTAGCCACTTAGTAATATACAATATTTTTTTGTGAGAGGACAAGTTCTTCGCGGATCACTCCTTGAGAATGCTCTCTGGTATCAGATCTTTGCATTTCGTATATGCAACGTTGATTTCCTCATCGGGGAAGGCATCACTGATAGATTGTATAGCGGACTCGACGTCGGAACAGTTCGATTGGTATTGTATATAGAAAAGACAATTGTTCGTGAGTACGGAACTTGTGTTAATGGTAAACCAACATCCCATTCTCTTCCTGACTCAGAACAATACTTTGTCAGCATTCTTTTCAATGTCTGGTGGAACCTTTCCAAGGCACCTTGAGTCTCTAGATGATAGGCAGTGGATAACTGTTATTTCACTCCTAACAAATTCATCAAATCCTGGAATAACTTTGAAGTAAAGTTTGTTCCTCTGTCACTTTGTACTATTTCTGGTATACCAAACTTTGAGAAAAACTCCACAAGTTTTTCAGCAACTATCTTGGCAGATATGTTTCTAACAGGGATTGCTTCTGGATATCTTGTCACAGGACACATTAATGTTAACAAATACTAATTTCCTTTCTTTGTGTTCGGCAGCGGTCCAACCATGTCTATAATCACTTTGCTAAAGGGTTCTCCTCTAACTTCTATAGGTTGTAGGGGGCTTTCTTGATGGTTTCATTCGGTTTTCCAGCTATCTGGCAGGTATGACACTCACGACAAAACCTGCTAACATCTTTGTGAAGTCCAGGCCAGAAAAAATATTTCATGATCTTCTCCACAGTCTTCCTGATTCCCATATGTCCAGACTCATGAGCTACTGCAACCACTTGCTTCCTCAATGGATATGGAATCAAAATTTGATGATATTCGCCCCATACAGCATCTCCTGGTATATCTGTAGGTCTAAACTTCCTTATCAGCAAACCTTCCTTCAGATAATAACAGGTAGGAGTATGTTGCATCTCTTCTCGATCAACAACTCTGAAGAACAAATCAGTTAATGAACCATCCTTCTTCTGCAAGTCCATCAGCTTCTCTCTTGTCACTTGACCAACTTCTAGGGTTGAATTCTCAATATCTGCTAACTCAGCGACTGTAGTTTCACTATTGTCTTCAGTAACACTTTGACTACTCGGAGTCTCTTCAGGAACATCAGCTTCTTCTTCTTCTTTGTCGTTGTCTTCTTCATCTTCTTGGGAAATCTCTTCTTGGTCAGCACTATGGGAAACATCACTTCCCCGGAACAATTCTTCTAAGCACAAAGATCCTTCACTTGATCCTTCTTAGGTGGGTAAATCCTCAGTTTCTTCACTTGCAGTCGTAGTCCTCTTCATACTTCTGGTAGTTACACCACTAGGAAACAGGTGGGGGTTATTCTTCTCCAACTCTACTGTAGAACTAATCCTCAATGGTTTGTCTGTCACTACAGGACTACAGGACAAGGAATAAATGGCACACCACCAACTTCATTCCCCAACAGAACATGTACACCTTCCACAGCCAGTGAGTCCTTTACAGCAAAATCAACATTCCCTGTCACCAATTCACATGACAGGTGTAAGCAGCATATAGGAGTTACTTCCTCTCCTCCTATACCCTTCAAAATAACTGAATCTCCTGTGAGACTCTTCTCCAACTGAGGGTGAGAACCACGTACTACCACACTATAGTTACTCCCTGTATCACGAAATATCTTGACTGGTACCTGCACACTTCCTTCTTGAGTTGACAGCATACCCTCTTAGATATATGGCTTAAAAGCCTCCACACTGCTAAGCCACTCACTGCTTGAGGTTACATTCCCACTGGTTGCTAAACATTCAGCTTGTTTAGTTTCATTCTTCTCTGGAGTCTGATTCTTTCCCACACTGCTCTTCGTAGTTTGTTTCACCTGGTCACCTTTCACTATTTGACCACCTGGCTTTGACTGCTGTTGATTCCGGTAACACTCTTGACTGTAGTGTCCTACTCTTCCACACTTGAAACTGACAACATTAGGTTTCTGTAACTGTCTTGAAAAACTGGATGAGGATTTCACATTAGCTTGCTGAGTGGTATTACCTTGTGTACTCTTGGTAGTATCACTTGTAGGTTTCCCATTAAATTAGTTCCTGTTATTTGGATGAGACTTAAAACCTGGGCGTTGTTGACTCTGGTACTTGACATTGTAATTATGTTTACTACTAATTATATTGTAATCTTCACTCAATGTAGTAGCTTTGTCAAGTTTCTTCACCTCTCTCTCTCTCTCAAATAGGCTCCTATATGTTCAGGAATTCCCTTAAGATACTGTTCAAGGACAAGCAATTCTTCTAACTCATCAAAAGTTTTAACTTTAGCAGCTTCTAACCAATGTTTAAAACACCTTCTCACTTTGTACGCATAATCTAAGAATGTTCCCTTCTCATCTCTTCTTAAATTTCTGAATCTTTCATTGTAGTACTCTGGGGTCATCTGGTAAACTTGTAGCACACTGTGTTTAATTAAGTATCTTGTAGTCTTTACACTGATCAGCTGTTAAGGCTAGATAAGCACTTCTCCCTTTACCAATCAAGACACTTTGTAGCAAAACTGACCATTTATCTTCTGGCCATCCCATACCTGAAGCCACTTTCTCAAAGTGATCAAAATAATCATCTGGAGCTTCTTCAGTAAACTTTGGGATTAACTTCTCTACTCTTACTACATCAAATACAGGGTCTTGATTACCTTGGTTAGGGTTAGACGGTGCTACAGGTAATGTGGATCTAGCTCTTATCAATTCCATTTCCCTTTCATGTCTTGCAATTTCTCTTTCCTCTTTTATCCTTTCTCTTTCCTCTTCTGCTGCTTTTTCTTCTTCTCTTTCTCTTCTTTCTTGTTTTTCCCTGTCTATTCTTTCTCTTTCAGCTTGCATTTTCAGCTTAATCAAATTCTCTTCTGTTTCAATGCATCTAAGTTCTAACTCTCCTTCTTTTCTGCTTGCTTATTCATAAGATCAGCACGTGCTACATTCAACAACTCTTGAGCCAATTCTAACTCATCTTTATCAGTTATTCTACCAGAGTCTATCAATGATTCCATAGCAATACATCTTATTTGTGCCTTTACCATACTAGTAAACACATAACCACCACAGGCCACTGCTAAAGCGCTCCACTGTGCCTTAGTCAGAGTGGTTTCAGATAACACTTGGATGGAAGGGGCTGCTAAAAATTCCTGAACCTTGAACTGAGCCATTTTCCTCTAAGTTATCAACTTACAATTCAATACAATAAATGCAAAACAAAAACTATATGGTCACTCTCCTAACAAAATATATCCCTAACACCACCAGTAACTAGAGCGATAATGAAATCTGTTTTCCCGGGTCTCTGGGCACCACTAATACTTGTGACAAAGTGCCAAGTATCTGGTTACTACACTTACCATTCATTAATTGTTACCTCACAAAAGCCAGACACCTGAACCCTCATCACAGGTACTAAACGACTGAATACTCTAAAGGCAACAGTGATCCCTTAACAACTTACCAGAATTGCAGAAATCAGACTAAGTTCATCAAAACAGGTGTGAGGTAATCTTGTAAGTAATTAAATTAATCAAAGGGCATCACTCCATCAACAACTTTAAAAGTCTAAGTATTTCCCTGATTTCAGAAGTCTAAGTACTTTCCTGGTTCTAAGTCACTTCAAGTTAATCGAAGGAAAACAGATCAATTACCACTCTATGTTTCTACCTAACATCAATATAATCATATGCAAATATACTGGTTAGAAATGAAAACACTTATAAAAATTTTAAATACAAAAATTTATTATTAAACTCAAAATTTATAAGTGAAATTCACAATATCAGGGAAAATTACTCTTACTTGAAAACAAAGTAAAGTTTAATTAATTCTTGAATCAATGAAGTAAAATTAAATCAACATTAATTTATCACAAAAATTCAAGAAAATTAATTCAATCAAAATTCAAAAGTGTTAGGCAATAACTGAAAATTTGAAATTAATTCACAAGTGCTAAACAACAATAAAACTTGAAAAGAATTCTAATTAAATGCAAATTAATTCACAAGTGTTAAATTTAATTAAATGTGCAACAATTAAGTAATGAAAATCACTAAGTTAATTAAATTGTGAATGCAAATGAAAACACAGAAAAATGTGGAAAATACCAAAATTCCAAAAGTATTAATCGCACAGAATATAAAATAAAAACACACACTTCAATAAGATATTGGATAAATGCACAAAACATAAAAATCCCTTCAAATGAAACAAACACAAAACACGAAAACTTTGCAATGTGTAAAAATGTAAATAGTTTCACTCAAACCACTGTAACTATTAGTTATTAGTTCTCTAAACCATAGCAACCAATAGTTATTAGTTATTAGTTTTTACCAAACCTTTGTAACCATCAGTTATTAGTTATTAGTTGCAACTAATAAAAATATAACACACTTTACCTTTTTGGTATATCAATTTCTTTCTTTCTTTGCTGCAGCTTGTTTCATACTTTCACAAAACCAGGCGCCATTACACAACAATGTTTGTTCACATTCCACAAAAACACTAAATAATACTACATAAACTCTAAGAAATATCAAATCTGAAATCTACAAGTTATGAGTGACCATTCAATAAGTACGAAATCGTTATGTTACTTTAAAATCAAAAGTGCTATGCGATGGAGAGAGAGAGAGAAGAGAGAGAGAGAGAGAGAGAGAGAGAGATCTGAATGCCTCACGGTACTAAGATGTAATGAAAAACTTCTCCCTTATGGAAGCTGGACAGTGGATCTGGTACAAAACGTTTTGGGCAATAATTCTTTCTAGAAGCTTCGAAATCTGATGCAACTTTACAGACAAAATGTGAAATCTGCAAGTGGCTTTGATCAAAGACATACGCATACGAGATGAGTATACATTCATGTTCGTACCCGATCGAGACAGAAATCGAGCGATAATTCAGATTGACATGTTTTTAAAAACACAACGAAGACTCAAGCTCTCTTAATCTTGAGGAGATGAAAAGTTACTGAAACAATTCTAGCTTTGAACAGACAAAGATATTCTCTCTCTTTCTACATTCTATGTTGTATTTTCTTTTACAATATGTAATGCAGAAATCTGAACACACATTTTAAACATCTATCTCTAAGCTATCTAGGAATCTGAAAAAATTTTGCCAAAATCTTATACACAATATTTTGATACAGTCAAAGAGGGGATATATGCATTTTGAAAGTAGCAATATATAATAATATATATATAAAATATATGTGTGTATATGATTTTCTTTATAAAGAATGACTGGAAACTTTCGCTATACATATAAAATCCAGTGGCCCTCGGGCCTCATTGGGGCCAGTTACCGCATGCACATAAATTGTAAAAATCTATTGCAAGATTTGGCACGAACAATGTTCCTACATGGCAAGGTTATTAGGCCTAAGATCAACTTTTTTTTTTTTGGTTATGAAAATTCCGTGAAAATATAGACTGCTTTAAACCGACAGTGATAAATACAAAAATCTGAGATTCTAAAGAATCACTAAACAATCGAAGTAATGAACACTTAAGTCTGATGAAATATCTTATCAGTCACTTTAACGCTTAGGTAGTAAACTCTTAAAAGTTCCATGACATTATCTTGAGAATTAATGAGTAAAGAGACACAACAATGTATATAAGAGAGACTGTATCTCAAAAAAAAAAAAAGTTATAACCGTTTGCACAACAGTCTACTTCAACCAGCTGATCTTAATAACAATAATAATAAAATTCACTCCAAAGTGTGTGTCACCATGACACACACACACACACACACACACACACCTTGGAGTGAATTATTATTGATAAATAAATCAAATGGATTAATGAGCTGAAGACGAAACGTCCGCATGGAATAACAAGGCATGATCCGACCTCCAACTTACTCGGAGCGTGTGCTAAAATCTACAGCCAAATAGAAAGTGGTTTCACCATCGAAAATTAAAATAAATGCCATATCTCTTAAAAGAAATCATTTTTTTTGTACTGGTTGACACGAACAGTATATTTTTTTTACATTTTATGCAAATAAATAAATTGCAAATATCCTATCCTGAAATTCCTTTTTCAGGCCTTTTAGGCTTTCCTACCCTAACACAACAACAGCAACAACAAAAACAACGAAGTAGTTTGCAGGCTTACTCCCCGAGCAAGCGAAAATGTTAACCAACTCACTCAATACAGATTCACTACTAGAAGTCTACGGTATTGTGTACCCATATTTTCACCGGCATCTCTCTATCGAAAATTACCAGGCCAGGAAATGCAATCGAAAGCTAGAATGATAAAAAAAGAAACGTGACAAAAAGAAATCAAATAAATCCAATGTTAGAGAGGACGACCAATGAACTAATCCAACCAGAATAACTCGTTCATCAACTTGCAAGTTGATTGCGCGACGCCGAAGGAAACTTCAGAAACCAGACCTGACAATAATTTGAACGTGGTTGGAGGACTCTTGAATATAAGCCTCGAAGGAAGCAATACTCTCAACACAGCATTACAATTCGTAACATTTTTATTGTCAGGAAAATATATATGAAATGTTTCGTTGAAAATTAGATAGCGAAGGTTACAGAAGAACCTGAAAGCCCGAATGAATACGATACAATAAACAATTTAGGCCTAAGGCCAAGTGCTGGGACTTATAAGGTCATTCAGCGCTGAAACGGAAGTTGACAGTAAACAGGTCTGAAAGGTGTAACAGGAAGAAAACCTCGCAGTTGCACTATAAATCAATTGTTGGCAGAGGGTGGCAAGTAAGATGAAAGAAAGAGAAAATGAACGGAGTCACAGTAAAAGGAATGAAAGGGGTTGCAGCTAGTGGCCGAAGGGACGCTGCAAAGACCTGACGGCAGTACCTCTCTCTTTCTCTCTCTCTCTCTCTCTCTCTCTCTCTCTCTCACACACACACACACACACACACACACACACACAAAAGAAGGATCCCATGAACCTGCGCCACGATCCTTCAGCAACCTTTGCTGCACAATATGTTTACGCAACCAAATTAGGGGCGAGGAATGTGGTACGCCAAAAGCCAGTCAGTGTGTGTGTGTACATCAAGGATTGTCAGCCTTGGAGAATGGCCTAGACGACCTGTCTGATGACCACTCTTAGTGTGACGCCAGTTTATTGCGTTAAAAAAATAAAAAGAAAAACAAATTTCACTTCTAACTGTCTTTATTATAGAAAGTCTACCTCCTTTTGGGCAGAGATCAAGGTGGCCTTGTACCTGCATAGGATTCTTGGTCCTTGGCCACATATCGACAATTTACCAAGAAATGTATTCCTTTATTAAATGGAATAAGGGTCCTTATGCCAGCACGTGCTCTTCAGCCTTCAGCAGACTAAATGCGATTTCGAAGCAATATAAAATGAAAAAAAAAGATAAATAAAAAGTTTTTTTTTTTTCGTTGAATATCGAAAGTTAGAGGCCTTATGCCAGCACGAGCGTTTGCTCCTTGAACAACCATTTAATAATAATAAAAAAAAACTGCACATACATAATATATTGTAGTATAGAAATCAGTATACACTACACCGAGAGAAATAGAAATATAATAGGTTCTTCATCTTTTTTTATAACAGGCTATCATCCTTATTTCAGCATTGAGAAAATGTGGAAGTCTGTAAAGTCTCTTAATAACAATAATAATATTAATAATAGTAATAATAATAATTAAATGACTTTCAGCTGATATATAATGATAAGTCTAGAATGCATTGGTGTTTTGTAATCAACTTTCATTCAGTCTATCGAATTTCTCAGCTTTGTCGGTTATTTAAACTTTTCTGGAATTCGCTGCTTTCTCTTTTTGCATCCTTGGCTGTTCTGTTCAATTAGCCCAAAATAATAATAATAATAATAATAATAATAATAATAATAATAATAATAATAATAATAATAATAATAATAATAATAATATTAAATGATCACTTAATAATAATAATAATAATAATAATAATAATAATAATAATAATAATAATAATAATAATAATAATAATAATAATAAATGAACACTTGATAATGATAATAATAATAAATGTCATATAATGAGAATAAATAACTTAATAATAATAATAATAAACGACCACTGCTGCGCAATTCAACCCTACGCCTTTGTTTATCTAATACTTTTTTTTTTTCCTTTTTTTTTTTTTTTGTTTTTTTTTTTTTTTTTTTTTTTTTTCTTTTGATGTTTTTTTTTCAGTTTATTTCGGTTTGCCAAGGTCCGCACAATTATATCCGCTGCGGAGTGACCTTAACTTCATTCTCGAACATACTCTCTGGTTGGTTTCCTCTGTTGGTGAGAGTAAAAGAATGCAGATGTCGTTCTTAAATGCCCGAGTTTCCACCATTTACAGTGTTAAGCGTCTCGCCAATATCCTTTCCTCGACACTTGTCACGCAAGGCCCCAATACACTGAACGATTGTCTGAACGACTGTCTGTGCCGTTCGCAAAAACACTGTGTATGGGCTTATCTGAATGCAAAAGTGGGCGGAGCTTCGTGTCTGAACGATCTCAGCGGGAATCTGTCACGACCAGGTTGCTGGCTTGCGACTTGAGTCTGTCATACACAGGTCGTCGAATGTATGGGTTTGTCTGTCGTTATAACGGTATCGCGCGCGTCTTTTCTGGAGATGATGCCATGTCTTCTCTCGAGACAAAATCTTTGTTCAGAATGAAATCGGTGCGGAGATCGTTCGTACTGTCTGAATAGTGTGTGTGTGTGTGGGTCGATAACGACAATCGTTCAGACAGTCGTTCAGTGTATGGGGGCCCTATTCATGGTGAGAGACTGCGCCTTTAGCCAGTGCATTTCTTGCTCGCGATGTATCGGTCTTTCTTTGCGATTTCTCGGTCTTTATTTGTGGATGTGTAGGTCTTTCGCTATTTCTCGGCCTTTTTTTTTTTTTTTTTTTTTTTTTTTTTGCGAGATTTACCGGTCCTTTTTTTGCGATTTATATGTCTTCAATCGCAATTTTCTGTTTTTCTTCTCCATTTTCGGCCTTCCCTACCCGATTTCTCTGTCTTTCTTCGCAATCTCTTGGTCTTTCTTAGCGATTTTTTGGTTTTACTCCCGACTTCTCAAGTCTTTCTCCGCGACTTCTCAGTCTTTCTATGTTTTCGCAGTCTATCTTCGTGGTATCTCAGTCTAACTTTCGCAATAGCTTTTTTTTTCATTATTATTTTATAATATTTATCCATCTTTTATTTTGCGATTTCTCGTCTTCTTCACGATGTCACGAATTTTTTTTTTATTGGCGAGGGTTGGAGGGGGGTGGGGGTTGCGGGAGGCGATTCCCAGTCTTACTGTTCCAAGACTCCTTTAGTTTGTTATAATCAGGCCTCTGAAAGTCACCTTCATCTTAGCTTACAAGAGTCTAATAGGCACCATTTCATTAAGAACCCAATCTCTACTTTACCTTCTAATTCACTATCACTAAAAATTTCCTTAACATCTTCACCGAGACCAGCTGTCACTCCCTCCAGACTCCCAACGCCTGTTGCAGTCTAAGCTATTCAAATCAACCGTGCATCTGATGTCTAGGCCAGTCCCTTACGGCGCTCCTGATTGGCTGTTGATAAGCCAATCACAGGGCTGGAAACTCTCAGTCTCTCTCAAAAGTTCACATGGGCAGGATCTATGTTCCACTCTCCTGAGGTATACTTCTTTCAGGAGAGGTGGAACATACAACCTGCCTACGTGAATTCTCGAGAGAGACTGAGTGCTTCCAACTTTCCACCCCTGTGAGTGGCTTATCAACAGCCAATCAGGAGCGTCGCAAGGGACTGGCCTAGACATCAGATGCCCAGTTGATGTGAATCTACTATAGCATGCAGGTGTCTGGCATCCAGTGGTGGCACCCATCCAACAGCCGACCACACTTCATTCAAAATACTACATATCTATAGGTGTGAAGCGGCTTTCTTGGTTGTATATGCATCTTAAACTGTTTTCAATTCATTTAAAAAAAAAAAAAAAAAACTCCAGGCACACCTGTTACTTCCCTTAAAGTAATCTTTTATGCCTTTAATTTATTCACATATTTATTTATTTCTGATCTATGGGCCTGACTTAAGCATCAATTTTAAAACATGGTATTTTTTTACTTATTCAAATATTTAATTTTTTGTCATCTATTGGACTGACCTGAGCATAAATTTGAAAACGTGATTTTTTTTACTTTTTCAAATATTAGATTATTTTTTATTTTTCATCTATTGGACTGACCTAAGCATAAATTTGATTTTTCTACTTATTCAAGTATTAAATTATTTTTTTTATTTTTCATCTATTGGACTGACCTAAGCATAAATTTGAAAACGTGATTTTTTTTACTTACTCAGATATTTAATTTCTTTCATCTCTGGGAATGGCTTAGGCATCAATTTGAAAATCTGTAAGTTCGTCTGTCTGCTCTTTCTCAGCAGAAAATGAATCCGTCCTTTATAATGTCTGTCCACATTCGGCGAAACAGCAGCTTAATGAATTTAGTTGCTGTTTATTCATCTCAAAATTCTACTATTTCATTTTTCTAAATTGATATACAGGAGGCCTACAAAACTTTCTTCTTCTTCTCATTCTTAAATGTTTCCAAGATTAATTTTCAAATTGCCTTTGTCCTTCCCGATTTAAAACGAGGCAATTTGGGTAGAAACTTAGATAGTTGACTCTTCTGGGCAGCTTTTCCATCTACCCAAAAAAATTGCCCTTGAATATTTTGTCCTCACAGTTCCCTCCTTCACAATGTTTTGCTGAAAGCTCTCTCTCTCTCTCTCTCTCTCTCTCTCTCTCTCTCTCTCTCTCTCTCTCTCTCTCTCTCTCTCTCGGTCCTCGTTGCTCAACAAATGAGGAAACAGCGTTCGATACCCAGGGCTGGTTGAAGTTCTTCCAGGGATGGAATCCTATACTGCTCTTCTCCATTGTGAGATCAGTATCAAACTCTACACCATGAACTACTAAATGGCGAATAATCCCTAAGTGCTTAGATGATCAGAAGAGGCTACTACAGCTACCATCTCTCTCTCTCTCTCTTCAAGATATATAGTATAAGTGTATCACATTCCATTTCTCGATTTTAAAACCATCATGAGCAGGAAAATTTCCTCTCAAATACGTAATGTTCGAGGCGTAAAAATTATGACATGAAAAAAAAAAATTCCAAAAACTTCGATGAATTCCGAAATGAACCGAAAATAAAAAAATGTTCAAAAGGAAGTTGTTGAAATTCACCCAAGAAAAAAAGAAAACAGAAAAAAGATAAAAGAAAACAAGAAAAAAAAGGACTGATAAACGGACCCATTCACCTTCATATGTCGCGACGTTAGTTCCAGCCTTCATTGCTCTCTCTCTCTCTCTCTCTCTCTCTCTCTCTCTCTCTCTCTCTCTCTGAAGATTGTGACCCCAGAAATACTAACCTTCGTTTCTCACTAACATTTATGGGATGAGCTTGATTGCCATAAGATATTTACCATCGCAGTCGCAACAGAAACATTCAACTAAGTACCAGAAATCTATCGCAAATACTCGAGTCAATAGAGGAACCATATACGATATTATGTGTATATGTAATTTATATATATTTATATATAAATGTAGAGAGAGAATTCACTCTCTTATCCTAAAGCAAACTTCATCACTCAGCGCGATGCTAACAAACATCACATCGGTCTACAATCACACAGCAGCAAGCAAACCATCTGTGCTCCCACATGTGCAACAATCTGCAACACTGTCAGAGCCTCTCCCACTCTCACCGAAGGTTAAGCGCCGAGTGCAAAGGCTTTTGGCATCTTGCCACTGCACGGCCCTCCTCCGCTGCCATCGACAATCACTGGGCCTCTTTCGGCAAAAAAAAAAAATAGAAAGGAAAAAACAAAGCTTGGTTCGTCGACCTACGCGAATAACCTCTCGGGATAATATCCTCAGCCTCTTTTGCTTATTTAAAATGGTGTTCGGTTCATTTCCACCTCAGACAGGAAGTGAACGGATGGGTCTAATTTCTAGAGGTGAAGTACCTAGACCTATCCTCCTTTTCTTGACCACAGAGGAAATCTGGTGCCCATTTATAGGTTAGCGGACAGGACAGATCCATTCGAATTCGCCTAGCTAATGTGATTCTAGAGCTGCACCACCCACTTGAGTTGGCTGTGGCACCTATGTAAGGTGCGGTGGGAAGGGATTCACAATAAAAATAAATATATATATCAATATATAATATATATATATATATAGAATATATATATATATTATAGATATATATATATCATATGTACATACATACACATAGTATATGTATATTATGTATATACACGCATATATATGTACATGAATACACACCACACACACACACATACATATGTATGTGCATATATAAATATATATATATATATATATATATATATATATATATATATATATATATATACATACATATATATATATATATATATATATATATATATATATATATATTATGTAAAGGTTTTTGCCACGAAGGAAAAGATGAAAAAGCGAGATAGCCGAGGTACTTTCGGTCCTGTTCAGACCCTTCACTCGGCTATTTCGCTTTTTCATTTTTTTCCTTCGTGGCAAAAACCTTTATTTATACATAGCATCACGTTCATATACTTCGTGATCAAGTTATTCATATATATATATATATATATATATATATATATATTATACATACATATATTTTCAACTGGAGTCAATGGCATTACTCGAAGAGACTATCTTTTTATTTTTGACCTGGAATCTGTCTATATTTGACTTATTTTTCTTTCCAGGTCAACTTCTCAACTTTTGCTTCCATTTTGGCTTATTATGGTCGATGGACCGTTTCCTCCCCTTTCTGCGGCGTCTTCAGGAGCTGAATTGAAAATTGTTGTTTTTTTTATTAATATGATGTTATGCCAGCACGTGTTCTTTATCACAGAGAGCAGCCTGTAAGAATTACAAACTGACATAAACGAGCTCTTATTACAATATGCTGAGTTGACAGTTAATCCTTAAATGTCAAAATAGACAAAATATGAACAAATCACTGGAGTGATGATTTGTCATTGGTCGGCGGGGTTTCATTCTCTTGCTAGTGGTCTTTACAAGGGAACCACACACACACATTATATATAGATATATATATATATATATATATATATATATATTATATATATATATATATATATGAAAAATAAATATATATATATATTATATATGTATATATATATATAATATGTATATAAATATATATATATAATATATATAATATATATATGTATATATATATATATATATATAGATATATATATATATATATATATATATAATAATACCACCTAACTGGAGGCTAGAGAAGAGTGGGGAGTTGTGGACGAGAATGTGCGAAGAAAGGCACAAGTGGTGGAATTCACAGCTGTCCTTTGCGCCATTTATATTTATATATATAATATATATATATATATATATATAGATATATATATATATATATATATATATACAAGGTCTAGAGAATACAAGGCCTTCTCATGACTGACTCAAAACTGGGATCAAATGCGCAGATAGAGATCGTGACGTCACACGGCCTACACATGTCCTTGCTTCCGACTATTTGATATCGATATTGTCTGTAATAGCGACTTTTTATTTTTATCTTTCTTGCTACAACCGTGAGTGTTGAGCGATATGCCCAACTCTTGTGCAGTAAGCGGGTACTTTGAAAACGGGAAAAAAATAGGGATCTCATTCCTCAGAGATTTCTTATGGAACAAAGTGCAGTGTCGCAAAAGGGAATTATGATAAATTACATATGCACACTTAATATGAAACAGATCAAAAGTGCTATGCACACTTAATATGAAACAGATCAAAAGTGCTATGCACACTTAATATGAAACAGATCAAAAGTGTTATGCACACTTAATATGAAACAGATCAAAAGTGCTATGGGTAAATGTCAGATCTTGGAAACAACTTATTCATTATAATTTCGACACCATTATTAACTAAAGATAGCGAGAGCTGGATTTCCTGTAGTTGGTATAGTTAGTAACTTGGGGCAACAAATATAAGGTTGTGGAATTCGACAGGCATTGTCATAAATAATCTAACATTTGTTAATTCTGCGGATAATTACTGGGGAATACATGTATCTGCTGATGCTCCTCACTCGATAATACTCATCAGAAACACTTTCTTGGACCATGGATCGATGCTGTTATTAAATCAAGATTGAATGTACAAATAGTTGAGGATGAAGAAGAAGAGGAAGAGGAAGAAGAAGAAGAAGAAGAGGAAAACGGAAGAGAAGTAAAACAAAAATGAGATGACAGAAAAAAATAAGGAAAACAAAGACAAGATAAAAGTATGGATGCAAGAGATACTCAATTGATACTACATATGAGGCAATAAAGCAGCATACCTACGAAGAAATAAATTACGATATGACAACAGAAAAGCAAAATCACGAAGAGGCTCTACCCAGATCTACACAATGACGGGAAAGAGGAAAAATAGACAAGAAAGACAAAGTCTGCAACCTTTTGAAAAGAGGGAATTGCAGATTTGGAGAAAGATGTTACTACAAAAACATCCTAAGGTATGTCACAAACTATGAAATATATGGTAAATGCGCATACCTAGATGGCTATGGGGATGATGCAGAGATCTGCATCCAAAAATATGCAAAAACCTAAAAGAAGGAAAAGGATGTAAGTTCGACAAAAATGCAAATATATGCACCCTGTAGCCATGAATCATAATCAAATAAATAACCAACCAAGTAATAAAATCCAAAATAAGAAAGAAACAAATAAAGAGAGAAATCAAGAATATCAGGTAAAAGAGAAAAGCAAACCACCAATGAGATATGCAGAGATGTCAGCAAAAAATTTCAAAGCATCAGCTCCAAAATTCTACTCAAGAGATAATAACTGTATTTATTATGCAAGAGGATATTGCAGAAACGGAGAAAAATTGCGATTCAGACACAAAATGAATAATTATGATGAAGGAAGGATCAAATATTATGGAAAAGTTGGATTTTTTAATGTCAGAATTTCTGGAAATGAAAAAAAGAACAACATACCAGAAAGGAAAGAGACATGGGAAAATCCTTATTACTACCAATATTAAATGAAGGAGAAAACACGCAAACCATCATAGTGATGAATGCGCAGGGTTTAGTTACGAGTAACTCAAAAAGAAAAATAGAGACTTAGAAGAACTAACCCAAATTGAAAAGAAAATAGATATAATGAATATAAGTGAAACCTGGTATTCCCAAGAGACTGGGAATGATGATCAAATAAAAGGGTTCCAAACTTATAGATCAGATAGAAAAAATAGGAATCAAGGGGGAACCGCAATATATGGGAAAGACAAAAAACAAGGAAGAATATATGAGAAATATAGTAACTCAGAATGTGAACTAATAGCTGGTAGAATTTGAATCTGAAAAATTAATGAACATAGTAATATAGAGACCTCCTAATACTAAAGAGTTTGACTTAATAATTGAAAAATTGGATGATATATGTAGAAATCACAAGGACTGGACTATTCTCCTATCTGGTGACTTCAAATTTCCTTTCGTAGAATGGAAAGAACGAATAGGAGATTGTGGATGTACTTATACATATAAAAAAGAGAGTAATAGTAGTGCAGAAGATAAGAGGCAATTCGAAAAGCTATTAGATACTACTAGAAATACAACATTCAACAAATAAATCACCTGCCAACAAGAAAGGAAAATACTTTAGACCTAGTATTTGTGAACGAGATGAATTATGTTAAAGAAATAATAGTTTATAATGCGAGTATTTCAGACCATAATGTCATAGAATTAACAGTTCATTCCAAAGCAAGTGAAAACAGAGATAAGCAAGAAATGAAAAAGTGGGAAGGATATGGAAAATACAACTTCTACAGTAAAAATATAAAATGGTCAGAAATAAATGAAGAATTAAACAAAGATTGGGATAACATTTTCGTAAGCGATGACATAAGGGTAAATACGGAGATATTATATAAAATATATTAGAGAAAATAGTGGATAATATATACCGAAGAAGAAAAGTAAACATCATTCATGCATACCAAGAGACAGAAGGATCTTGTTCCAGAAAATCAGAAAGTGGAAAAAAGGTCTTGCAAAAGAAAAAAATGCATGGAAAGTTATAGAACTAAAAAGTAAGATAGAAAATGCAGAACAAAAGATTATACAATCAAAAGAAAATGAAAAACAGGACTTGGAAGAAAAAACCCTATTAAATATCAAGCAAAACAACCCAAAACTATTAATACTCATATGCGAAGAAGATGAATAAAAGAAGAATAGAAATAGGCCCTCTGAGAATTGAAGGGAGATTAACGAATGAAAAAAAGGAAATTTGCAACATACTGGCAGAACGATATAAGAGAGAATTCACCCCTAGAATAGATAATGAAGATAATGATATAGAAGTAAGGGACGAAAATAGTGAATATTTAGCTGACATAGAAATTAATTGAAGCTTGATATTGTGCAGGCAATTAATGAAAATTAAAAATGGAGCTGCTGCAGGGCCTGATGGAGTCCCTGCTATTTTGTTAAAGAAAGTAGTTCATTCTATCGCAAAGCTGCTTGCAATATTATTAAGACAAAGTGTAGATACAGGCAAGATTTATGATGAGCACAAATTAGCATATATCACCCCTACTTTCAAAAGTGGATCAAGACTAGAGGCAAGTAATTATAGGCCTGTGAGATCTAACATCACATATTATGAAAGTGTATGAAAGGGTAATGAAGAAAAAAAATATTATGAAACATTTAATAAAATAAATTTGTTTAATATAGGACAACACGGTTTCGTACCCGGAAAAAGTACACAAACCCAACTGTTAGTCCACCGTGAGAACATATTCAAAAATATGAAAAGCGGAAATGAAACAGAGTGGTTTATCTAGACTTTGCAAAAGCTTTTGACAAAGTAGACCATAATATATTAGCAAAGAAAATTAGAAAACACAATATCGTAGATAAAGTAGGAAGATGGTTAAAAGAATTTTTACACAACAGAAAACAGATAGTTATTGCAAACGATGAGAAATCGGATGAAACCAAGGTAATATCCGGTGTGCCACAAGGTACAGTGTTAGCTGCAATACTGTTTGTTATTATGATTGAAGACATAGACAGTACTGTTAAGGATTCGGTAGTGAGTAGTTTCGCTGATGACACAAGAATAAGTAGAGAAATTACTTGTGATGAAGATAGGAACGCTCTACAAAGAGACCTTAACAAAGTATAGATTGGGCAGAGGAAAATAGGATGGTATTTAACTCTGATAAATTTGAATCAATAAATTATGGAGACAGAGAAGGAAAGCTATATGCATATAGGGAACCTAATAATGAGACAATCACAAATAAGGAAGCAGTTAAAGACCTTGGTGTGATGATGAATAGGAACATGTTATGCAATGATCAAATAGCAATTCTTTTGGCAAAATGTAAAGCAAAAATGGGAATGTTGTTACGGCACTTCAAAACAAGAAAAGCTGAACACATGATTATGCTTTATAAAACATATGTTCGTAGTCCACTTGAATATTGCAATATGATATGGTACCCACACTATCAAAAGGATATTGCACACATAGAGAGTGTACAAAGGTCCTTTACAGCTAGAATAGAAGAAGTTAAGGACCTTGACTACTGGGAAAGACTACAATCCTTAAAATTATATAGTCTAGAAAGGAGAAGAGAACGCTACATGATAATTCAGGCATGGAAACAGATAGAAGGAATAACAGAAAATATCATGGAACTAAAAATATCAGAAAGAGCAAGCAGAGGTAGATTAACAGTGCCCAAAACAATACCAGGAAAAATAAGGAAAGCACACAGGACATTAATCCACTACGCACCAGCATCGATAATGCAAGCGTCTATTCAATGCGTTGCCAGCTCAACTGAGGAATATATCAGGAGTGAGCGTAGATGTGTTTAAGAATAAGCTCGACAAATATCTAAACTGCATCCCAGACCATCCAAGATTGGAAGATGCAAAATATACCGGAAGATGTACTAGCAACTCTCTGGTAGACATTAGAGGTGCCTCACACTGAGGGACCTGGGGCAACCCGAACGAACTGTAAGGTCTGTAAGGTCAGGGTACTAATTATTATGAAAAGTAAGAGTGTTATAATGACAACTCATAAACTACTTTAAAAATATGTAAGTGTTACTTACATGTATGCATATGGCAGTGAAATTAGCATATATTTACTCGACCACTTACAAAAATCTCAAACGCTTCGGGGAAAAAAGGTCCGATTGCGGATAGGCACTGGGAAAGTACAAACCAGTTCATTTGCCTTGTTGATAATTGGTTGGCTTTATTCAATTCTAGAGTGACTTTAGATAGAAAATCTTCACGAAATGCTTACAGCCTAAACTTGAAAAAAAAAGATTGCAATAGATAATTCACGTATCTAGAACAACGAATATCTCTGGGAAGCAAAGGACATTACCCTTTCCAAAAAGGCCTTGTGATATCTTACAAACATCTAACGAACTTGCTAGGGATATTAGGTGAAAAATTTGCAATATCATGCATTTTGACTTACAGTTTGAATCACGATGGACTGGAGTACTGTTTTGAATTTAAGTATGGAGTTAGAGCCCATCTCCTGGGAAACGATTGGACTTTTTTTCACAAGCGAAAAATGCAATGTTGAAAATTGTATTAGCGATAATATGACTGAGTCCTCATTTTCCAACCTTATAACTAAAGAAAACACTTTTTATGAGGCTCAAGAAACTTCTCTTCTGCAAGAGATAAGCTTATCGGAAATATTGTTCTGTTTGCCAGTGGAGGACTAGCAGAATGACAATGATGACAAAGCTGTTGAAGAAGAAACATTAGAATAGAAGATGCCATTGAAGAAGAAGGCTTGCAATTCGTGGGTTGTTTTATTATTAGCCCTGTACACACTATGCAACATGATGCTCGCAGTGTTAGATGGATGCGTTGAAAAACGACTTTTTCAACATGAAGCCGCATCACCAACATGTTGATGGGACAGAGCCATTTCATTCCGCAGCTCAGCGATGCACCAACGTTCAGAGGGAGAGGATGTCCGCTCACCACCACCCGCCAAACCCCTTGCACAGACAAGGAATAACAATACATTTTATTGAATTACTGAAGGAACATCCATCTGTTTGGAACATCAAATGCAAGCATTAGAAGATGAGAAACATCAGGAGGGCAAGCTTGGAAACCATAAAATCAGAATTATCGAGTTTTGTAAACTGTACATTGCGGAATGAAGACAATACTAAAAAGCTGCACACCCTGAAGACACAATTCTACAGGGAAATGTCTGCAATCAAAGCATCACAGAAGTCTGGAGCTGGCACGGAAGATCTCTACACTCCGAAGTTATGGTGTTTTGATGAGTGGCGTTTCTTGTAATAAAAAAAATATTTGTGTACTTTGTACCTATATTTGAACCTTACTTTCAAATAATCCTCCCTAAGGACATTATAGATGGCTTCACAGGTTTCGGGGATGATTAGACCGCGGCTCTGTTTTGAAATCCTGGTTGAATATTGGAGGCTTGCATACGATCCTCCAGCTGCAAGAACAAGCTCCTGGTGATATGCTGTCTCGAAAGCTGGTGTCCTGCTTACAGATATATGGTTCAATTTTTTTCCAACAATTTATAAAATGCAAGGATTGGCATTCTTAAAGTCTGTTGGATTTGCGACTTGTAGCTCCAAAAATATTTCATTGAAGCTTCCCTTCAGAGGTCGCCGAGAAAGCCATTGCTTACACCACAAGGTTCTACGTTTCTTCCTCAACAGTTTCTTTTTTGCAGCACACAGAGCAAACACCCCACAGTAGTCTCTCCCAGCAAAGTGCAGACATCCTGCCGTTGAAAGCTGAACTGCGAGAACAAGTGAGCAGTGTTGCAGTATAGTTTGGCCGCTATTAATTATTTTCAACACCACTATTGCATCACATTGCTGATACGTGATGGCATACTGTGTACCAGGGAACAAAAACAACTGAAGGAGATGGCACACGGATTGGCACTATAAGTAGAGCAATTGAGAAGCTAATGAAACGTCGACCGATTTTTCTGGAGCATTTAAAATCATTGGAAAAGATGGTTTCTTGTTATCATGGGAAATAATAACCTAAAATCAGGAATAAGTACGATAAACGAGTTGAGTGATGTGATAGGCAATCGAATGCCATTACCCTCATTTGTAATTAAATATGTTTTATTTCTGCTGTCGTACATTTGTTAGGATTCGCAGATTCAATATGGGTATCAGCTTCTCAAAAAGAGTGGCAAACATGATAAAAAAAGATGGTAACTAAATTGGTAACCTTATGTACATAATAATGTACTCGTATAAGTGAATTTGAGTGAAGGTTGTATATGGTAGCGAAAATTTTTAAGTTTTCCGTTTTTAAAATTCTAGTTTTGATTATTTGAATGAATATACGTCAAGAAATTAATATGGTCTACGTGTGTTTTTATTTTCCTAAGTGAATGAACCATAATTTCTAATATTATATATATTTATATATACTATATATATACATATCTATATATATATATAATATATATATATATATATATATATATATATATATATATATATATATATATATATATATATATATATATATATATATATACATATGATATATATATGATATATATATATATATATATATATATATATATATATATATATATATATATATTCTATATATATATATATTACATACTATATATATTATATATATATATATATATATATATATATATATATATATATATATGTGAGGCCTAGGGTTTTTGATTAATAATATATTTGTCCATGTGTTCTCAGTGACCTATGGAATGTGGAGAACAGTGTAGAGGTGACGACCTGAGATAGCTGACAATGAGTTTCTGGGGGTGGCGTGAGATAAAAATGCTTAGTTCAACAAGTCAATGCACGACAGTTTATGAACTCTTCTCAAAGTGCCTTTGTGAAACTGGATGCAGCTAGAACCGTGAGGCGCTATCGAACTGTGTGTTCGTATGTGCGTGTGTGCCTCTTCCCTTTAATAGGTTCATACCCAAGCCTATGGGGGGGATTTTGATAGAGGGCTTCAAGTCACAGGCAAGATGCCGTGGCATTCGCCGGGGGAGTTTTTTATTAATAGTGTTTAGTGTCCGGTTGTTTGGGTAAGTGTTGAAGTGCTTTAGCCAAAGGGATGGCTTGTTTGATATCTTGTAAGATGTTCCATTTTATTAACTTTGTCTTTAAACTTGTGTGTGTACTTACCGGGATGTGTTCTGTATCTTTGAAACAGACGGATCTGGTATGCCAGGGGACAAAGAATTCCCAGAGGGGTGTAGACTTTTTTTGGTGACTTGACATTGTACTGTTTTTGAGTTAGTCTGTAAGACTGGATTGCTTGATTGATTGATTTATTTGTTCTTGTTAATAAACGTTAATGTTATGACGCAACTCTCTCATTTTCATTACCTGTTAGAATGGAGAGAAAGAGGTGGAGAGAGAGAGAGAGAGGGATTGCCGAGAGAGAGAGAGAGAAAGGTTATGAGTAATGGGGTGTGTGGGTCTGCCTTCCGTTTCGTGTCCACGCTTACCTTATGAATAATGGGGGGAGAATCCCCCCAGTTACAGTGGTGGCAGGCGGTTAAGAGGGGATATAAAAGTTTTCTTTCTTTTTTATGCCTAGGAACGCCAATGTAGAGATGGGTGGCCAGTTAGAAAATAAAAGGGGTTATGGCTTAGCGATAGTTTTCGAACGACAAAGCTTTGTGGGATTGTGGAAAATTGTTAAATTGTTAGATCTCGGTTGCTAAGTGAAAAGGGGTAGAGAAAATATCCATCCGTGGGATGGGGGGGATGAGGAAAGAAAATTTCTATTAGGGTCATCAAATTTGCTCGTACCGAGATTCTTCAGGGCGTGAGCCGTGAGACAAGCAACTCAGTCTAGTTCATGAGTGACGGTTGCTAGGTGCGTTTTCACCGATCGCGTTTGTATTGTGCCGACGAGATTTACGTGTTTTACGAGAATTTCGAGTTCTTTTTGTTCCCGTTATGGAGTGGTGAGTGTTAAAAAACTATTGTTTATCAAAGGGAGAGGGTTTTTGTTTAAAGATTTCAGGGAAATGGGGTTGGTTCAAGAGGTCAAAACATTTTTTCTTTGCCCATAGTAGCAGTGTCGTGTTTTCTTTATTTGCACGTGTTTATAATAGACGTATGTATTCGTCTTTGTTCAAAACATAGGGGTGTATTAAGATGTATTTATGCATGTGAACTGTGCTTAGATAAGCGGCCACAATTTTACGGGCTCAGCACATTTCTGCTGAGAGGCGCGTTGCATTGCGAGGGTACTAGCATCCCTCGGGGGGATAGTTGCATGGAGGGTACCACTGGCCTCCTCGAGAGATAGTGCAGGGGAGGGCATAGTGTACACCTTGGGAAGGGGATTGGGGAAGGGGTCCTCAGACACTGTTCAAGGGGAGATGGGGGTATTATTGTGTATGCCTCGGGCTGTTCTGTCGCTTGACTGAGGGGTTGTTCTCAGGGGGGGAGAAACCTTTTTTTTCTCATTGGGGGTGAACTCCTTTTTTTTCTTTGTGTTGGGGTATGGGTTTGCCCTTGACATTGGATGCTAAGATATCAGCTGATTGATTAGTTGATGAAGTGAAACGCCCGTAGAGTCTTTTTTTTTAGGAAAGAGATATTTTTTTCTTTCTTGGAGGAAGAGAAAAGGAAATAAAAAGAGATTTTTCTTTTCCGTGAATGCGGTGAAAAGTAGTTAACATGCACGGGATGTGTTATATGTTTCTTTGTGCCTTGAAAGACACAAATATATTGGGGATACACAGATTATTTTTTTATTGTGTTGGAGAAATTACTTTGAAATGCCGATGATTGGTGTTGTATCTGTGTTGTGTGGCAATGGTGTTATGTCATGGTGTATGCTGGAGAAATTGTATACCATAAGATTCAGCAATACGGTGTAAGCTATTTGAATTTCACCCTTACTTGAGATTTTTGCAAGAGAATTATTGCTATGGAGAGTTATTATTATTGTTATTATTAGTAATTATTATACTTGAGATGTGTCACGGGAGGTTTGCTTAAGTATAATTATCATTACGGGAGACATACTCTACGAGAGATTTGAGATATTTCATGGGAGATTAGTTGATAACTATTACAGATAATTATTCAAGGAGAATTATTACAATGAATTAATGTTAGTTATTTGTTGAGTTTTTGTAACTTTGGAGAATATTTCAGTGATTCACGGGGATGAGTTTTGCTGAATCTTGATGAATCTGACTGAATCTTGGTGAATTGTGTGGAATCTTGCTGAACTTTTGCTGAATTTTTGGAGAATGGACAAGCATTAACATTGGTGATATTTTTTGTACTGATACTGATGATTTTGATGATAGCAATTTTTTTGGTGATCTTGCTGATGATATTTCTGATACTGATTTTTTATATACTAATACGTGGGCGTTTTAATGCTGTCAAGGGAGGTGAAATCTTTTTTTTGATTTTGGGAGGAACTAACAACACATTATTTTCTTTTGTTTTCCTCTTTTTTTTATGAGTTCAGCAGATAATTGCTTGACATCTAGTGAGTTACGGGAGATAGTTAATGGTGCCGTTGATTTTTCTTTTCTCCTTTTTTGGAAATTAGCCATCGCTGACACAAGTTTTTTTTTTTACCATGGGTGAATTTGAATTTATTTTTTCTCTCCAGTTAGTGTGAATATTATCTCAGTTCATGACTTAGAGTCATTGTTCGGGAACGTGTTCGTGTTTTAGCTATTTGATGCTATAGAGAAATATATGGGAGAATTTTTTGCATGTTTTGAATGCATACGTAATGGCACTACATTTTTTCTCTGGATATTTGTGTTCCAGAAATTGTGAGTTTTCTTGCACAATACCCTTGTTGTATTTGTGACAACTTTGTGAGAGATAGGAAACTTGGTTAAGTTTTTTAGTGACCTATGTCGTAGTGCATATGGAGAAGTCTTGGCTAAGACACTGAGTTGGGAATTCTGTTATAATGACTTGTGGCACATTAGTGATTTTTTTCTAGAATTTTCTAGACAGTTTTATATGCCGAGTTTTTGCCCTTTTTTTAGCAATTATGCTAAATGGAGAGTTTTTATAGTTTTTGACTATAACATTGAGTTATTCTCTGGAGAATTGGAGTTATAATTGAGATATATTATTTTGGAGAGATAATTGGAGGTATATATTATTTTGGAGTTATAATTTGAGATATAATATATGGGAGATATATTTTTTTGGCCATTTTTGATATTTGCCAATAATGTGATGAGAGCTATGTTCAGTTCAATTATTTTCCAGCCATCTTTGTTGCAAATGGAGACACATATTTGGAGATTATGGGGCAATATTTGGGAGTATGTGAGTTAATTGCCTTGAGTGCACATTATTTGGAGTATTATTTTTTGGAGCCTTGTTTTGTTCCACATGGAGTATTGGGGAAATAGAGGTAAATATTTTGTATTTGCCGAAATAGAGGTGATTATTCTCTATTCCTGGAGTGGTGTTTTTTTATTGACATATGGCTATTGGAGAAATAAGAGAATAATATAAGGGGGTTGGTTATTAACCAAATGGAGGAAATATTTTTATAACCGGAGTGGTGTTATTATTAATATGGTGTCTCATAATGGAGTTGGAATTAATCTTTGGCGGGTGACCCTTTTTTTGTGGTTATGGGAGTTTTTTTCGAGACAAGAGAAGATTTCTGTGGTTCTCTTTTTTGATTTCGTGACTATTTAGAGGCTAGTGTCATTACTGCATTACGAGTCCTATGGAGATGTGTGCATTTTTTATGTTCACAAGTGTATTATTTTTGGAGAAATATAATTTGGGCAAAGTCATGTTGAGAGAATAAGTCTTCGAGACAAATTTTTGAACACATTAGTCATATCCTGGAGTTAATTCTGTGAAATGTGTCAGTTAGACTTTTTTTCTAGAGAATCATGAGTTTTCCAAACTTATGTGTCTGACTGGACAATTTTTTATGCTACTGTCCTGAGCTTACGTCCGCAGGCGATTTTTCTGCTGACAAGCGATGTGATGAGCCGTGTGCTGACTTTTTTTCCTCTGATGGTGACAGATCGAAATTTTTTGCAATATCTGGAAATGTTGACAATAGCATTTCACGAAAGCGCATGTGTGAGAGTTTGCTTTCTGGCAAATTCCGGGGCTTTACATGGAGCATTTCTTGGGAAAACGCGGGAGTTATGCATATTATACATGTATTATGTATTTTGTGATTGGGGAAATCTTCTTGTGATTATTCTTTTTTTTTATTATTTTTCTTCCTTTTCCTTGAGAGATATAATTTGGGGATTGAGCTTAAGTAGCATTTCTTTTTTGGACTGGAGATTTGATTTTACCGGGAGATGTAATTTTTCGAGGGTTGTTACTTAAGTAAAGGGAGTTTGACATTAAGTCTCATTGTAATTAATTTATTGAGGCATTAAAGTAAAGGGGTTTTTGCTGTTAAAAGTTGAGATTTTTACTGATTTTGTGGGTTGTTCAAATATCAGAACTTGAGAGAACATTTTTGGGTCTGGGTGTGTTACCTGATTTTTTTCTTTTTTTCCTTTGGGCCTCATTGCGATTTGGTCTTTTTCTTTTTTTTTCTTGTGAGGGCACATTTTGAGTTTGAAATGTGAGTGCAGAATTCCGTGGAGTTGCTGTGATTTCTGAGTTGTGTGTGTGCTGATGTGTGAATTTGGAGAATTGAGTTGGAGAACTAGAACTTGATGTTTTTTTTTTTTTTTTTTCTTTGAGAGTTGTGATTAATGACTTATGGTTTAGTAGTCATATTTAAGGGGAGTTAATTGGGAGACGTTCAGTTAGTATTTCTGACTTTTTGAGATCATTGTTTGATAGAAGTAGTATGTCTGGGTTAATTTTCTTAGATTGACCAGTGACTTGACTGACATACTAACACCAAAAGTCGTTCCCCGACTCCAGCAAGACGTCCACCAGCCGCGTGCCGAGAGGTTGCTGTTATTTTACTCCAGGGTGATTACAAGAATTTCTACGTGGATGTTCAAGAGAATTCTACAGCGTGTTTTTTGGGGATCTGCAGAAGCCGTGAGAAGTCTTCTACGATGAGGGAGGCATTCCGTCTTCCTACAGCTGCTACAGTCTACTGTCTGTTCAGCTACTTGCAGACAAGCGAACGAAGGGATATTCAGAATCCTAATGCAGAAAATATGAGAGAAAATGCATCTAGTGTTATTGTTTGGGACAAATAAAGCCGTGATAAGACTTTATTTTATAAATGCAGAGACGTGCAGTTTTACTTATATTTTGTTTTAAGCCGGCCAGTGTTTTGTGTTATAAGCAATTTTGTTAGGCGGGGCTAGCATATAAGGTGGCCGAGCTATCTGTAAGGCCTAGGGTTTTTGATTAATAATATATTTGTCCATGTGTTCTCAGTGACCTATGGAATGTGGAGAACAGTGTAGAGGTGACGACCTGAGAGTAGCTGACAATGAGTTTCTGGGGGTGGCGTGAGATAAATGCTTAGTTCAACAAGTCAATGCACGACAGTTTTATGAACTCTTCTCAAAGTGCCTTGTGAAACTGGATGCAGCTAGAACCGTGAGGCGCTATCGAACTGTGTGTTCGTATGTGTGTGTGTGCCTCTTCCCTTTAATAGGTTCATACCCAAGCCTAGGGGGGGGATTTTGATAGAGGGCTTCAAGTCACAGGCAAGATGCCGTGGCATTCGCCGGGGAAGTTTTTTATTAATAGTGTTTAGTGTCCGGTTATTTGGGTAAGTGTTGAAGTGCTTTAGCCAAAGGGATGGCTTGTTTGATATCTTGTAAGATGTTCCATTTTATTAACTTTGTCTTTAAACTTGTGTGTGTACTTACCGGGATGTTCTGTATCTTTGAAACAGACGGATCTGGTATGCTGGGGGACAAAGAATTCCCAGAGGGGTGTAGACTTTTTTTGGTGACTTGACATTGTACTGTTTTTGAGTTAGTCTGTAAGACTGGATTGCTTGATTTATTTGTTCTTGTTAATAAACGTTAATGTTATGACGCAACTCTCTCATTTTCATTACCTGTTAGAATGGAGAGAAAGAGGTGGAGAGAGAGAGAGAGAGAGAAAGGTTATGAGTAATGGGGTGTGTGGGTCTAGCCTTCCGTTTCGTGTCCACGCTTACCTTATGAATATGGGGGGAGAATCCCCCCAGTTACATATATATATCATATATATATATATTATATATATATATATATATATATATTATTTCTCTATATATTATTATATTACATATATATATATATATATATATATATATATATATATATATATATATATATATATATAATATATATATATATAATATATATATATATATATATATGTATATATATATATATATATATATATATATATTATATATAATATAATATATATTATATATATATTATATCATATATATACATACATATATATATATATATATATATATATATATATATATATATATTATGCTTAAAAAATCACAGTAGATGCACGTGACTTCATAAATAAGCGAATTCCACAGGAAAATGATAGTCAGAAATTCAAGCGCTTTCGTCTTTACTCAGACATTGTCAAGGAGTTAATGAAGAGAAAGGTCTCAGGTACAACACAAGATCAAGAATACCAGATGGTTAATTGTTCAAAGAAGGGTAAAAACTTAAAAGAGAGTCCCAAGGGTAAACCTTAAAATAGGATTATTCGATTTCTCGGATATCACACGGTCACAAACCTAAACAGATTGACCCTAACCGAAATTAAAAAGTGTCTTTACAGTCCAAAACATGTAAAAACTGAATATATTAATTTTGTTGCTTATATTTATCTGCAACCGTCTTGAAAGGAAGCTTCAGTCAAGCTGAAGAATCTTATTGCTGAAAGTGACTGGACTAAGCATGCCAACGTGGACTTCATGATTAATTTATCAGACAAACCAGTGGAATAGTGCTACGGACAGCGGCTTTGGGATATGGGTTTAAGCCTTGGTGTATTTAATGGTAACCTGGACTGTGTCGACATCTCAAAATCCTTTTGTTATTTAGAAAAATTTAATCAAAACCTATGCCCTGATGATATCAATATTTGTTAAAGGTATTGTGTATGGTGCTATGTGTAACCTTCTCCCCCTAATGTACCCGTGAGATTTCTCCAGGCTTTTAAGAAAATTAAAGAAGACGAAACAGTGAAAGTGACAAAAGCAGATAAATCTAATGCAGTGGTAATAATGAATAAAAGTGACTATATAAGTAAAATAATGACATTGCTAAATGATACTGATACTTATACGAAACTGAGGTCTGACCCTACACAGACAGTGAACTCCCATTTAATAAAAACAAATTAAATCCATTTTGAAGGGCTTGGACCATTTAATTAAAGAGTTTACAACCGCAATGCGCCTCCCTGCCTTATATGTATGGTGTAGTCAAGACACATAAAATCAATAACCCTATCAGACCAATCATTAGTTCAGTGGGCTCAGTTACGTATAATTTATCTAAATGGCTTGTAAAAATTCTTACTCCTTTGGTAGGAAACATTTCTACACAAATGTTAAAAACAATGTTGATTTTATAAACAAATTGAATAGTTTAAATTTTGAATTTTGATTTTAATATGGTTAGTTTTGATGTTGTCTCTTTATTTACAGAAGTCCTGTAGATGACTTACTTGAATATTTGGAGGAGGAATTAGAAAGTCATGACATTCCCTTAAGTGTGGCAACCTCATTAGTCTCATAAGGTTATGTATCAAAGATAGTAAATTTTGTTTTAATGGGGAATTTTTTGTACAAAAGTTTGGCATGGCTATGGGTAATCCCTTATCTCTTGTCCTTAGCAATATTTACATGGAATTTTTTGAGACAAAACTCTTACCAAGAATTTTGCCCCAAAAAGTCATTTGGTTTAGATATGTGGATGATATCTTCTGTATTTTGGCCAGTTTCACGAAAATCTCCAGGAATTCCTTAATAATCTCAATAAATTAGTCCCTTCTATAAAATTTACTGTAGAGGAAGAAAGAAATTGTAATTTGAATTTTCTTGATGTAACTGTCCATAGAAATGATAGAAATTTCACCTTTTCAGTCTTTTGAAAATCAACTAACATTGCCTCTTTTGTTCATTACTACTCCAATCACCATCAAAATGTTAAATTCTCTGTTTTTTCTGGGATGCTTCTAAGGGCTTTACGTGTCTGTAGCCCGCAGTTTATTGACGCTGAAATTAAAACTATTTATGATATTGCAATGAAACTTAAATAACCAAGGACTTTTGTAAATGTGGCATGGAAAAGAGCTCGAAAAACATTTTATTCAACTAATGACAAACTTGAATTTAGTAAGCATAACATTCTAAAATTACCCTATGATGAAAGGTTTTTGATATTCCTAGAATTTTAAAGCTTTTTTAACATAATGTTGTTTTCAGTAATATTAATGTCAAGAGTTTAGTAATCAAAAATTCTCCTAAAGATCTTCCAGGCTGCATATATGAAATTCCTTGCAAAAAGTGTGATAAAGTCTATTACGGACAAACCAGTAAATCTCTTTCACAACGTCTCAAACACCATCAATATTCTGTGAGAACTGGGCAAATATCGAATGCATTATACGTACATATGAGAGATTTAGACCATCCTATTAACTGGAGTCAAGCAAGAGCCTTAATCCCATGTAATGACACAGTTAAAAGGAATATCATTGAATCTTGTTTCATCAAGTCAAATAATAGAAATGTTCTAAATTTAAGTCTTGGTTTATTTAAACTTGATGCTTTCATAATGAAAAAAGTTGTAGATAAATATAAGCAACAAAATTAATATATTCAGTTTTTACATGCTTTGGACTGTAAAGAAACTTTGTAATTTCGGTTAGGGTCAATCTGTTTAGGTTTGTGACCGTGTGATATCCGATAATCCTGATTATCTCTTTAATTTTTACCCTTTTGACAATTAACCATCTGGTATTCTTGAATCTTGTGTTGTACCTGAGAACTTTCTCTCCAATTGTACTTCATTAACTCCTTGACAATGTCTGAGTAAAGACGCCAAAGCGCTTGGATTTCTGACTATCATTTTCCTGTGGAATTGCTTATATACATATTATATACATATAGATTATTATATATATATATATATATATATATTATATATTTTATATACAATATTATATATATACATATATATAATATATGTATATATATATATACATATATTATATATTATGTATATATATAATATATCTTGGTGAATTGTGTGGAATCTTGCTGAACTTTTGCTGAATTTTTGGAGAATGGACAAGCATTAACATTGGTGATATTTGTTTTTTGTACTGATACTGATGATTTTGATGATAGCAATTTTTTTTGGTGATCTTGCTGATGATATTTCTGATACTGATTTTTTATATACTAATACGTGGGCGTTTTAATGCTGTCAAGGGAGGTGAAATCTTTTTTTTGATTTTGGGAGGAACTAACAACACATTATTTTCTTTTGTTTTCCTCTTTTTTTTTATGAGTTCAGCAGATAATTGCTTGACATCTAGTGAGTTACGGGAGATAGTTTAATGGTGCCGTTTGATTTTTCTTTTCTTCTTTTTTGGAAATTAGCCATCGCTGACACAAGTTTTTTTTTTTACCATGGGTGAATTTGAATTATATTTTTCTCTCCAGTTAGTGTGAATATTATCTCAGTTCATGACTTAGAGTCATTGTTCGGGAACGTGTCGTGTTTTGCTATTTGATGCTATAGAGAATATATGGGTAGAATTTTTTGCATGTTTTGAATGCATACGTAATGGCACTACATTTTTTCTCTGGATATTTGTGTTCCAGAAATTGTGAGTTTTCTTGCACAATACCCTTTGTTGTATTGTGACAACTTTGTGAGAGATAGGAAACTTGGTTAGTTTTTTTAGTGACCTATATCGTAGTGCATATGGAGAAGTCTTGCTAAGACACTGAGTTTGGGAATTCTGTTATAATGACTTGTGGCACATTAGTGATTTTTTTCTAGAATTTTCTAGACAGTTTTATATGCCGAGTTTTTGCCCTTTTTTTAGCAATTATGCTAAATGGAGAGAGTTTTTATAGTTTTTGACTATAACACTGAGTTATTCTCTGGAGAATTGGAGTTATAATTGAGATATTATTATTTTTGGAGAGATTATTTTGGAGTTATAATTTGAGATATAATATATGGGAGATATATTTTTTTGGCCATTTTTGATATTTGCCAATAATGTGATGAGAGCTATGTTCAGTTCAATTATTTTCCAGCCATCTTTGTTGCAAATGGAGACACTATTTGGGAGATTATGGGGCAATATTTGGGAGTATGTGAGTTAATTGCCTTGAGTGCACATTATTTGGAGTATTATTTTTTGGAGCCTTGTTTTGTTCCACATGGAGTATTGGGGAAATAGAGGTAAATATTTTGTATTTGCCGAAATAGAGGTGATTATTCTCTATTCCTGGAGTGGTGTTTTTTTATTGACATATGGCTATTGGAGAAATAAATAGAATAATATAAGGGGGTTGGTTTATTAACCAAATGGAGGAAATATTTTTATAACCGGAGTGGTGTTATTATTAATAATGGTGTCTCATAATGGAGTTGGAATTAATCTTTGGCGGGTGACCCTTTTTTCCCTTTTTTTGTGGTTATGGGAGTTTTTTTTCGAGACAAGAGAAGATTTCTGTGGTTCTCTTTTTTGATTTCGTGACTATTTAGAGGCTAGTGTCATTACTTGCATTACGAGTCCTTATGGAGATGTGTGCATTTTTTTTTATGTTCACAAGTGTATTATTTTTGGAGAAATATCAATTTGGGCAAAGTCATGTTGAGAGAATAAGTCTTCGAGACAAATTTTTGAACACATTAGTCATATCCTGGAGTTGATTCTGTGAAATGTGTCAGTTAGACCTTTTTTTCTAGAGAATCATGAGTTTCCAAACTTATGTGTCTGACTGGACAATTTTTATGCTACTGTCTGAGCTTACGTCCGCAGGCGATTTTTCTGCTGACAAGCGATGTGATGAGCCGTGTGCTGACTTTTTTTTCCTCTGATGGTGACAGATCAGAATTTTTTGCAATATCTGGAAATGTTGACAATAGCATTTCACGAAAGCGCATGTGTGAGAGTTTGCTTTCTGGCAAATTCCGGGGCTTTACATGGAGCATTTCTTGGGAAAACGCGGGAGTTATGCATATTATACATGTATTATGTTTTGTTTTGATTGGGGAAATCTTCTTGTGATTATTCTTTTTTTTATTATTTTTCTTCCTTTTCCTTGAGAGATATAATTTGGGGATTGAGCTTAAGTAGCATTTCTTTTTTGGACGGGAGATTTGATTTTACCGGGAGATGTAATTTTTCGAGGGTTGTTACTTAAGTAAAGGGAGTTTGACATTAAGTCTCATTGTAATTAATTATTGAGCAGTAAAGGGGTTTTTGCTGTTAAAAGTTGGAGATTTTTACTGATTTTGTGGGTTGTTCAAATATCAGAACTTGAGAGAACATTTTTGGGTCTGGGTGTGTTACGTGATTCTTTTTTTCCTTGGGCTCATTGCGATTTTGTCTTTTCTTTTTTTTTCTTGTGAGCACATTTGAGTTTGAAATGTGAGTGCAGAATTCCGTGGAGTTGCTGTGATTTCTGAGTTGTGTGTGTGCTGATGTGTGAGTTTGGAGAATTGAGTTGGAGAACTAGAACTTGATGTTTTTTTTTTTTTTTTTCTTTGAGAGTTGTGATAATGACTTATGGTTTAGTAGTCATATTAAGGGAGTTAATTGGGAGACGTTCAGTTAGTATTTCTGACTTTTTGAGATCATTGTTTGATAGAAGTAGTATGTCTGGGTTAATTTTCTTAGATTGACCAGTGACTTGACTGACATACTAACACCAAAAGTCGTTCCCCGACTCCAGCAAGACGTCCACCAGCCGCGTGCCGAGAGGTTGCTGTTATTTTACTCCAGGGTGATTACAAGAATTTCTACGTGGATGTTCAAGAGAATTCTACAGCGTGTTTTTTGGGGATCTGCAGAAGCCGTGAGAAGTCTTCTACGATGAGGGAGGCATTCCGTCTTCCTACAGCTGCTACAGTCTACTGTCTGTTCAGCTACTTGCAGACAAGCGAAGAGGGATATTCAAGAATCCTAATGCAGAAAATATGAGAGAAAATGCATCTAGTGTTATTGGGAGATAAAGCGTGATAAGACTTTATTTTATAATGCCAGAGACGGGCAGTTTTACTTATATTTTGTTTTAAGCCGGCCAGTGTTTTGTGTTATAAGCAATTTTGCTAGGCGGGGGCTAGCATATAAGGTGGCCGAGCTATCTGTAAGGCCTAGGGTTTTTGATTAATAATATATTTGTCCATGTGTTCTCAGTGACCTATGGAATGTGGAGAACAGTGTAGAGGTGACGACCTGAGAGTAGCTGACAATGAGTTTCTGGGGGTGGCGTGAGATAAAAATGCTTAGTTCAACAAGTCAATGCACGACAGTTTATGAACTCTTCTCAAAGTGCCTTTGTGAAACTGGATGCAGCTAGAACCGTGAGGCGCTATCGAACTGTGTGTTCGTATGTGTGTGTGTGCCTCTTCCCTTTAATAGGTTCATACCCAAGCCTAGGGGGGGGATTTTGATAGAGGGCTTCAAGTCACAGGCAAGATGCCGTGGCATTCGCCGGGAAGTTTTTTATTAATAGTGTTTAGTGTCCGGTTATTTGGGTAAGTGTTGAAGTGCTTTAGCCAAAGGGATGGCTTGTTTGATATCTTGTAAGATGTTCCATTTTATTAACTTTGTCTTTAAACTTGTGTGTGTACTTACCGGGATGTGTTCTGTATCTTTGAAACAGACGGATCTGGTATGCTGGGGGACAAAGAATTCCCAGAGGGGTGTAGACTTTTTTTGGTGACTTGACATTGTACTGTTTTTGAGTTAGTCTGTAAGACTGGATTGCTTGATTATTTGTTCTTGTTAATAAACGTTAATGTTTGACGCAACTCTCTCATTTCATTACCTGTTAGAATGGAGAGAAAGAAGTGGAGAGAGAGAGAGAGAGAGAAAGGTTATGAGTAATGGGGTGTGTGGGTCTGCCTTCCGTTTCGTGTCCACGCTTACCTTATGAATAATGGGGGGAGAATCCCCCCAGTTACATATATATATATATATATATATAATATATATATATATATATATATTATTCTCTATATATATATATACCACCTATATATAGATATATATATATATATATATATATATATATATATATATATATAATATATATATATATATATATATATATATATATATATAATATATATATATATATATATATATTATATATATATATAATATATATTATATATAATATAATATATTATTATATATTATTATATCATATATATACATACATATATATATATATAATATATATATATATATATATATATATTATGCTTAAAAAATCACAGTAGATGCACGTGACTTCATAAATAAGCGAATTCCACAGGAAAATGATAGTCAGAAATTCAAGCGCTTTCGTCTTTACTCAGACATTGTCAAGGAGTTAATGAAGAGAAAGGTCTCAGGTACAACACAAGATCAAGAATACCAGATGGTTAATTGTCAAAAGGGTAAAACTTAAAAGAGATAATCCAGGATTATCGGATATCACACGGTCACAAACCTAAACAGATTGACCCTAACCGAAATTAAAAAGTGTCTTTACAGTCCAAAACATGTAAAAACTGAATATATTAATTTTGTTGCTTATATTTATCTGCAACCGTCTTGAAAGGAAGCTTCAAGTCAAGCTGAAGAATCTTATTGCTGAAAGTGACTGGACTAAGCATGCCAACGTGGACTTCATGATTAATTTATCAGACAAACCAGTGGATAGTGCTACGACAGCGGCTTTGGGATATGGGTTAAGCCTTGGTGTATTTAATGGTAACCTGGACTGTGTCGACATCTCAAAATCCTTTTGTTATTTAGAAAAATTTAATCAAAACCTATGCCCTGATGATATCAATATTTGTAAAGGTATTGTGTATGGTGCTATGTGTAAACCTTCTCCCCCTAATGTACCCGTGAGATTTCTCCAGGCTTTTAAGAAAATTAAAGAAGACGAAACAGTGAAAGTGACAAAAGCAGATAAATCTAATGCAGTGGTAATAATGAATAAAAGTGACTATATAAGTAAAATAATGACATTGCTAAATGATACTGATACTTATACGAAACTGAGGTCTGACCCTACACAGACAGTGAACTCCCATTTTAATAAACAAATTAAATCCATTTTGAAGGGCTTGGACCATTTAATTAAAGAGTTTACACCGCAATGCGCCTCCCTACCTTACATGTATGATGTAGTCAAGACACATAAAATCAATAACCCTATCAGACCAATCATTAGTTCAGTGGGCTCAGTTACGTATAATTTATCTAAATGGCTTGTAAAAATTCTTACTCCTTTGGTAGGAAACATTTCTAACACAAATGTTAAAAACAATGTTGATTTTATAAACAAATTGAATAGTTTAAATTTGAATTTTGATTTTAATATGGTTAGTTTTGATGTTGTCTCTTTATTTACAGAAGTCCTGTAGATGACTTACTTGAATATTTGGAGGAGGAATTAGAAAGTCATGACATTCCCTTAAGTGTGGCAACCTCATTAGTCTCATAAGGTTATGTATCAAAGATAGTAAATTTTGTTTTAATGGGGAATTTTTTGTACAAAAGTTTTGGCATGCTATGGGTAATCCCTTATCTCCTGTCCTTAGCAATATTTACATGGAATTTTTTTGAGACAAAACTCTTACCAAGAATTTTGCCCCAAAAAGTCATTTGGTTTAGATATGTGGATGATATCTTCTGTATTTGGCCAGTTCACGAAAATCTCCAGGAATTCCTTAATAATCTCAATAAATTAGTCCCTTCTATAAAATTTACTGTAGAGGAAGAAAGAAATTGTAATTTGAATTTTCTTGATGTAACTGTCCATAGAAATGATAGAAATTTCACCTTTTCAGTCTTTTGAAAATCAACTAACATTGCCTCTTTTGTTCATTACTACTCCAATCACCATCAAAATGTTAAATTCTCTGTTTTTTCTGGGATGCTTCTAAGGGCTTTACGTGTCTGTAGCCGCAGTTTATTGACGCTGAAATTAAAACTATTTATGATATTGCAATGAAACTTAAATACCCAAGGACTTTTGTAAATGTGGCATGGAAAAGAGCTCGAAAAACATTTTATTCAACTAATGACAAACTTGAATTTAGTAAGCATAACATTCTAAAATTACCCTATGATGAAAGGTTTTGATATTCCTAGAATTTTAAAGCTTTTTAACATAAATGTTGTTTTCAGTAATATTAGTAATCAAAAATTCTCCTAAAGATCTTCCAGGCTTCATATATGAAATTCCTTGCAAAACGTGTGATAAAGTCTATTACGGACAAACCAGTAAATCTCTTTCACAACGTCTCAAACACCATCAATATTCTGTGAGAACTGGGCAAATATCGAATGCATTATACGTACATAGAGATGATTTAGACCATCCTATTAACTGAGTCAAGCAGAGCCTTAATCCCATGTAATGACACAGTTAAAAGGAATATCATTGAATCTTGTTTCATCAAGTCAAAATAACTAGAAATGTTCTAAATTTAAGTCTTGGTTTATTTAAACTTGATGCTTTCATAATGAAAAAGTTGTAGATAAATATAAGCAACAAAATTAATATATTCAGTTTTTACATGCTTTGGACTGTAAAGAAACTTTGTAATTTCGGTTAGGGTCAATCTGTTTAGGTTTGTGACCGTGTGATATCCGATAATCTGGATTATCTCTTTTAATTTTTACCCTTTTGACAATTAAACCATCTGGTATTCTTGATCTTGTGTTGTACCTGAGAACTTTCTCTCCAATTGTACTTCATTAACTCCTTGACAATGTCTGAGTAAAGACGAAAGCGCTTGGATTTCTGACTATCATTTTCCTGTGGAATTTGCTTATATACATATTATATACATATAGATATTATATATATATATATATATATATATATATTATATATTTTATATACATATATTATATATATACATATATTATATATATATATATATATATATATATATATATATATATATATATATATATATATAATATATATATATATATATATATATATTATTATATATACATATATATATATATATATATATATCATATATATTCTTATAATGTAAGTTTGGAATGCAATTATAATTGTGGTAATATGATTAATTCACATCAGAACTTGTGTATCATAGTATGAAATGTTTGTTTCTGTGTTCAGATTTCCCAGATTTAAAGATAACATGCCTTAAGTGATTCACTTTTCATTTTTCAGTACCGTAACACACAGAGAGTGAAAGCTCATAAGCCTTTGGGAGGGAGTTGTTTTGCTCTTTGAGAATGTCTTAGTCAAGCATTTTTTTATCGATGTAAACACATCACGGGCGGTCCTGTGAATGGAACAAGAGGGGCCTTTTCATACCTTAATGTGGAAGCGCCAGTCAAGAGCTTGTATAGCCTTATGTGAGCGCAGTCAAAGAGGCATTGTATTAGCCATTCCTATAGAAATGACGTAATATGTTTTCGCCTTCAACTATAGACTATACTCTTATGGGTGAGAGAACCATTCATTGATTCGCTTTGAGGCATAGGCGGCGTGCGTTATACTCTCTCTCTCTCTCTCTGAAAATCTCTCTCTCTCGCTCGGTCGCAAGGCTGTTCAGTAACTTAACGTAACGAGCTGGTCACTCATTTTTATATAATTCTTAGTAATATATGTGTTGTTTGTGGGATCTGAACATAGTATTGCATTTATTGGTTTTTATGAAGGCGCCAAGAAAATAGTGAAAAAGTGTAAAATTGTAACAGGCCTTTTGATTGAGCTGCAGCTGTGTATAAGGTATTTTTACAAATGTTGTGAAGTGCACTTCAAGATTTTATCATTTCTAAACATTTATCTTTTGCTTTGTTCTTTTGACATTTTCCATTTTTCCAATTTTATGTTTAGTGTGTGTACTGTCAATGCTTTAATTGTTTTCATATTATGCATTATGTTTTTCTGCATTGTCTTTATTTTGTTTAATTTGAATAATATTCTATTGTGTAAATTTTGAATCTTACACTTGTGAATTAACTTGCATTTAATTAAATTTAATTTCAAATTTAATTATTGCTTATGATTTAATTTAATTATTTTCTTGATAAACTTTGATTTGATTTTGCTTAATAATTAACTCAAGAATTAATTAAACTTTTGATTTCAAGTAATAACAATTTCCCTGAGATTGTGAATTTCATTTATAGATTTTGAATTTATAAATAAATTTTTGTATTTAAAATCTATGTGAGCATTTTATTCCACCAGTATATAACTATTAAGCTATATTTTATTTTGTATAGGTAGAAATATAGAGTGATAATTGTGACGTTTCCCACAAATAAAACAGAATCAGGGAAATACTTAAATTTGAATTTGCACGAGTGATGCCCTTTAATTAAGATTACCTCACACATATTTTAATGAACTTAGACTGATTGTTTTCTTGACTGTTCAGTTAGAAAAAAGGGATCACTCTTACCTTTAGAGTATTCAGTCGTTTAGTATTTGTGATGAAGGGTCAGGTGTCTGTCTGTAGTGAGGTAAGTAACAACCAGGTACTTGAATGAACTGTGCCCTAAGTACAAAGGGTGTCCCAGACCCAGGAATAAAAGGGTCTCTTGTATTAGCAAGTACAAATGGTAAGTGTAGTAACCAGATACTTGGCAATTTGGGTTAACAAATATTAATGGTGTCCAGACACAGATCTTTGACTATTTCATGCACCAAGTATTAATGGTATCCAGAACCAGATACTGTGCCACTTCGTCACAAGTATTAATGGTGCCCAGACCCGGGATATTTGGCACTTTATGTACCAAGTATCAATGATCCCCAGAAACCAGGGAGGAAAACAAATCACATTATCACTCTAGCTTATACTGGTGGTGTTAGGAATATATTTTGTTAGAAGAGTGACCATATATTTTGTTTTTGCATTTTATTGTAAGAATTGTATTTGAGAAAAATGGCTCCATTCGATACTCAGGAATTTTTAGCAGCCCCTTCCATCCAAGTGTTGTCTGAAACTACTCTGACTAAGGCACAGTGGAGTGCTTTAGCAGCAGCTGTGGTTGTCATTTGACTAGTAGCATGATAAAAGCACAAATCAAATGCATTGTCATGCAAGCATTGATAGACTCTGGTAGAATAAACTGATGATGATGAGTTAGAACTAGCTCAAGAGTTGTTGAATGTAGCACAGGCCTGATCTTATAAATAAGCAAGTAGAAGATAAAGAGAAAAGTGATGCAGAGTTAGAAACTCAGATGCATAGAAGCAGAAGAAAAGTTTGATTAAACTGAAAATACAGGCTGAAAGAGAGAGAATACAAGCTTAAAAAGACAGAATAGACAGGGAAAAACAAGAAAGAAGAGAAAGAAGAGAAGAAGAAAAAGCTGCAGAAGATGAAAGGCAAAGGATAAAAGAGGAAAGAGAAATTGCAAGACATGAAGGGCAGATGGAATTGATAAGAGCTAGATCCACATTACCTGCAACACCGTCTAACCCTAACCATGGTAATCAAGACCCTGCATTTGATGTAGTAAGAGTGCAGAAGTTAATCCCTAAGTTTATGAAGAGGCTCCAGATGAGTTCTTTGATCACTTTGAGAAAGTGGCTTCAGGTATGGGATGGCCAGAAGATAAATGGTCAGTTTTGCTACAAAGTGTCTTGATTGGTAAGGGAGAAGTGCTTATCTAGCCTTAACAGCTGATCAGTGTAGACTATAAGGTGCTCAAACATAATGTCTACAAGTATACCAGTTGACCCCAGAGTACTACAATGAAAGAGTTCAGAAACTTAAGAAAGGATGAAAAAGTAACTTTCTTGGATTATGCTTATAAGTGAGAAGGTGTTTTAAAAGATGGTTGGAGGCAGCTAAAGTTACAACTTTTGAAGAGTTAGAAGAGTTAGTTGTTTTAGAGCATATTTTAAAGGTATTCCTGAGCATATAAGAGCCTATTTGAGAGAGAGAGAGGTTAAAAAACTTGACAAAGCTGCTACACTGAGTGAAGACTACAATATAATTAGTAGCAGGCGCAATTATAATGTCAAGTACCAGAGTCAACCACGCCCAGGTTTTAAGTCTCATCCAGGTTTCAGGAACAATTTTATAAGCGGGAAACCTGCAACTAATAATACTCCTCAGCAAACTAATGTGAAATCCTCATCTAATTTTGCAAGACAGTTGCAAAAGCCTAATGTTGTCTGCTTCAAGTGTGGAAGAGCAGGACACTACAGTCAAGAGTGTTATTGGAATTATCAGCAGTCCAAGCCGGTTGGTCAAATAGTAAGAGGTGACCAGGCCAAACAGACTGTTAAGAACAATGTGGGGAAGAGTCCGTCTACAGGGAGGACTGAAACTAAACAAGCTGAGTGTTTAGCAACCAGTGGAAATGTAACTTCAAGCAGTGAGTGGCTGAGCAGTTTGGAGGCTTTTAAGCCATATATCTATGAGGGTACACTGGCAACTCAAGAAGAGAGTGTGCAGGTACCAGTCAAGATTTTACGTGATACAGGGAGCAACCATAGTGTGGTGTTACGTGGTGCTCACCCAATGTTGGAGAAGAATCTCACTGGAGATTCAGTTATTTTGAAGGGTATAGGAGGAGAGGAAGTAACTCCTATATGCCGCTTACACCTGTCCTGTGAATTGGTGACAGGGAATGTTGATTTTGCTGTAAAGGACTCACTGGCTGTGGAAGGTGTACATGTTCTGTTGGGAAATGAAGTTGGTGGTGTTCCATTTGTTCCTTGTCCTGTAGTGACAGACAAACCGTTGAGGATTAGTCCTACGGTAGAGTTGGAGAAGAATAACCCCCACCTATTCCCTAGTTGTGTAACTACCAGAAGTATGAGGAGAATTACGACTCGTGGTGAAGAAACTGAGGATTTGCACACCCAAGATGGTTCAAGTGAAGGATCTTTGAACTTAGAACAATTGTTCCAGGGGAGTGATGCCTCCCGTGGAGCTGACCGAGAAAGGATTTCCCAAGAAAATGAAGAATCTGTTGTTCCTGAAAAGACTCCGAGTAGTCAAGGTGTTCCTGAAGATAGAAGTGAAACTACAGTAGCTGAGGTAGCAGATATTGATAGTTCAACTATTGAAGTTGGACAGGTAACAAGAGAGAAGCTAATGGACTTGCAGAAGAGGGATGCATCGTTAGCTGATTTGTTCTTCGGAGTGTTGATCAGGAAGAGATGCACAAACTCCTACCTGTTATTTTTTGAAGGAAGGTTTGCTGATGAGGAAGTATAAACCTTCAGATATAACTGGAAATGCTGAATGGGGCGAATATCATCAGATTTTGATTCCATGTCCATTGAGAAAGCAAGTGGGTAGCAGTAAACTCATGAATCTGGACATATGGGAGTCAGGAAGACTGTGGAGAAGATCATGAGATATTTTTTCTGGCCTGGACTTCATAAAGATGTTAGCAGGTTCTGTCGAGAGTGTCATACCTGCCAGATAGCTGGAAAACCTAATGAAATCATTCAGAAAGCCCCCTTACAACCTATAGAAGTTAGAGGAGAACCCTTTAACAAGGTGATTATAGATATGGTTGGACCGCTTCCGAAGACGAAGAAAGGAAATGAATATCTGTTGACATTAATGTGTCTGTTACCAGATATCCTGAAGCGATCCCTGTCAGAAACATATCTGCCAAGATAGTTGCTGAGAAACTATTGGAGTTTTTCTCCAAGTTTGGTATGCCAGAAATTGTACAAAGTGATAGAGGAACGAACTTTACTTCCAAGTTGTTCCAGGATGTGATGCACTTATTAGGGGTAACACAACAGTTATCAACTGCTTATCATCCAGAAACTCAAGGTGCCTTGGAAAGGTTCCACCAGACATTGAAAAGTATGTTGACAAAGTATTGTTCTGAGTCAGGAAGAGAATGGGATGTTGGTTTACCCTTAATGTTATTTGAAGTTAGGAATGCTTATCAAGAAAGCATGGGATGTTCACCTAATGAGATGATTTTTGGAAGAGAAGTGAGAGGACCTTTGAAGATTCTTGCAGAAAATTGGTAGAAAATAAAGAGGAAATCCAAGGAGAGTATGTGAAGAACTTAAAGAAAAGGTTGGAAGAGATTAGAAATTCTCTTTAGAGAATCTGAAAATGAGTCAAGAGAAAATGAAAGAGAATCATGACAGAAAGATTAAGCTAAGAAGTTTTAGTGTTGGTCAACAAGTGTTAGTGTTTCTGCCAGTCAAGAGATTTCCCCTTACAAATAAATTTCAAGGTCCCTACAGGATAATTGAGAAGTTAAATGATAGAACTTATGTGATTGAAACACCAGAAAGGAGAAAACGACAGAGGAAGATACATGTGAACCTTTTGAAACCTTACTTCTCAGACACTAGAACTGAAACTGTGTCAATAATACAGACAACTTCATCTACAGAAGACGATGACGGCTATGAATTGGGAGCTGAAAGCAAGATGAATAATTCTTCAATTTTGGAAAATTTGGAGGGTAAACTAAAACATCTTAATGTTGAGCAAGGTGAGGAATTGAGTGAAGTGATTAGAAGCTTCACAGAGATTTTTGCAGATGTACCCAGATGTACCAATCTGACCAAACATGAAATCAAGATCAAAGAAGATGGAAAATCGTTCAAGCAAAGAGCTTATCGCTTATCACCTTATCATCGAGATGTTCTGAAGAAAGAAAGAATTCAGTATTTGCTGCAACATGGATTAGCAGAACCCAGTTCAAGTCACTTCAGTTCTCCATGTGTGTTAGTGAAGAAACCTGATAGCTCCTTTAGGATGTGTACTGATTATAGGAAACTGAATTCCATTAGTGTGGCTGACAATTATCCCTTGCCTCTTATAGATCAGTTACTTGATGATATTGGGCAAGCCAAGTTTGTTTCCAAGATAGACTTATTGAAAGGATATTATCAGATACCCTTAGATGAAAATGCGAAGTTGCTGTCAGCTTTTATTACTCCTTTTGGATTGTATCAGTATACTGTATTGCCATTTGGTCTGAGAATGCACCAGCCACATTTCAACGAGTGATGGATCAACTGCTAGGATCTATAGAAGGAGTAGGTGTATACCTTGATGACATAGTCATTTACTCTACAACGTGGGAAGAACATCTGCAAGATCCTGAAGAAAGTTTTCAAGAAACTACAAGAGGCAGGACTAACAGTCAACCTACAGAGAGTGAGTTTGGGAAGGCGACTGTTCAGTACCTTGGGTATGAAGTTGAAAAAGGCCTTCTCGCTCCGGTGAATGCTAATGTGGAAGGTATCCGTAAGGCTACCCCTCCTACTACTAGGAAGCAACTACAAAGATTTTTGGGCATGGCTGGATTCTATCGTCGTTTCTGTCCAAACTTCTCAGCCGTAGTAGCTCCCTTGACAGACTTAACTAGTCCCAAAGCTAAGTTTGTTTGGACTCCAGAATGTCAAGAATCCTTTGAGAAGGTAAAAGCCATTTTAACTTCAAGACCCGTGCTTCAAGCTCCAGACTTTAATAAGAAATTTGTGATACAAGTTGATGCCTCTGATTGTGGAATTGGAGCTGTTCTACTTCAAGAAGATGAAAATAACCTTCTACACCCTGTGTGTTTCCTGTCTTCGAAACTGAAAAAGCATCAGAAAAAACTATGCAACTATTGAAAAGGAAACTCTAGCCTTAATCACAGCATTGAAAAAGTTTGAAGTGTATGTGAACAGACCTCGGAATGAAGAGGTCTTAGTGTTGTCTGATCACAATCCCCTGTCATTCATACAGCGGATGAAAAACCATAATCAAAGACTGACCAGGTGGTCTTTGTGCTTGCAACAGTATAATATAAAGGTTGAGCACATATCTGGTAAGAACAATGTAGTTGCCTATTATTTATCCCGTTGTGAATCATTGGATTCAACCCCGGAATAACTAATCTTCTGGGGGGAGGAATCTTATAATGTAAGTTTGGAATGCAATTATAATTGTGGTAATATGATTAATTCACATCAGAACTTGTGTATCATAGTATGAAATGTTTGTTTCTGTGTACAGATTTCCCAGATTTAAAGATAACATGCCTTAAGTGATTCACTTTTCTTTTTAATTTTTACCGTAACACCACAGAGAGTGAAAGCTCATAAGCCTTTGGGAGGGAGTTGTTTTGCTCTTTGAGAATGTCTTAGTCAAGCATTTTTTTATCGATGTAAACACATCACGGGCGGTCCTGTGAATGGAACAAGAGAGCCTTGTTCATAGCCTTATGTGAGCGCAGTCAAAGAGGCATTGTATTAGCCATTCCTATAGAGATGACGTAATATGTTTTCGCCTTCAACTATAGACTATACGCTTATGGGTGAGAGAACCATTCATTGATTCGCTTTGAGGCATAGGCGGCGTGCGTTATACTCTCTCTCTCTCTGAAAATCTCTCTCTCTCTCTCGCTCGGTCGCGAGGCTGTTCAGTAACTTAACGTAACGAGCTGGTCACTCATTTTTATATAATTCTTAGTAATATATGTGTTGTTTGTGGGATCTGAACATAGTATTGCATTTATTGGTTTTTGTGAAGGCGCCAAGAAAATAGTGAAAAAGTGTAAAATTGTAACAGGCCTTTTGATTGAGCTGCAGCTGTGTATAAGGTATTTTTACAAATGTTGTGAAGTGCACTAACATTTATCTTTTGCTTTTTTCTTTTGACATTTTCCATTTTTATATGTTTAGTGTGTGTACTGTCAATGCTTTAATTGTTTTCATATTATGCATTATGTTTTTCTGCATTGTCTTTATTTTGTTTAATTTGAATAATATTCTATTGTGTAAATTTTGAATCTTACACTTGTGAATTAACTTGCATTTAATTAAATTTAATTTCAAATTTAATTATTGCTTTATGATTTAATTTAATTAATTTTCTTGATAAACTTTGATTTGATTTTGCTTAATAATTAACTCAAGAATTAATTAAACTTTTGATTTCAAGTAATAACAATTTCCCTGAGATTGTGAATTTCATTTATAGATTTTGAATTTATAAATAAATTTTTGTATTTAAAATCTATGTGAGCATTTTATTCCACCAGTATATAACTATTAAGCTATATTTTATTTTGTATAGGTAGAAATATAGAGTGATAATTGTGACGTTTCCCACAAATAAAACAGAATCAGGGAAATACTTAAATTTGAATTTGCACGAGTGATGCCCTTTAATTAAGATTACCTCACACATATTTTAATGAACTTAGACTGATTGTTTTCTTGACTGTTCAGTTAGAAAAAAGGGATCACTCTTACCTTTAGAGTATTCAGTCGTTTAGTATTTGTGATGAAGGGTCAGGTGTCT
>NC_087218.1:15425887-15449090 GCF_015104395.2 Macrobrachium nipponense
ATAACTGAACAGTCAAGAAAACAATCAGTCTAAGTTCATTAAAATAGGTGTGAGGTAATCTTAATTAAAGGGCATCACTCCTTCTACAATTTAAAATCTAAGTATTTCCCTGATTCTGATTTATTTGTGGGAAACGGCACTCTATATTTCTACCTAAATAAAACAAAATATAATACTGGTGTTGTAATAAAATGCTCATATAAATTTTAAATACAAAAATTTATTTCTAAATTCAAAATTTATAAGTGACATTCACAATCTCAGGGAAATTGTTATTACTTGAAAATAAAAGTTTAATTAATTCTTGAATTAATTATTAAGCAAAATTAAATCAAAGTTTATCAAGAAAATTAATTAAATTAAATCATAAAGCAATAATTAAATTTGAAATGAAATCTAATTAAGTACAAATTAATTTGTAAGTGTTAGATTCAAACAATTACATAATAGAATATTATTCAAACTAATTAAACAAAATAAAGACAATGCAAAAAACATAATGCAAAATATGAAAACAATTAAAGCATTGACAGTACAAACATTAAGCATATAAAAATGGATATGTCAGAAGAACAAAGCAAAAGTAAAATGTATTGAAAATGATGATTTTATCCAATGGTAAAATAAAACCTCGAAGTGCACTTCAAAACATTTGCAAAAATACCTGAATACGCAGCTGCAGCTTAAAGGCCTGTTACACACTTTTACACTTTCGTAGACGCCTTCACAAAACTAATAGAAATAATACTATGTTCAGATTCCACAAACAACACATACATTAAGACAGTTACTGAGTGACCTTCTCAAAATTAATGTGAGCTGTTAAGTTAATGAAACAACCTTGCAACCGAGCGAGCGCGTGAGAGAGATTTTGAGAGAGAGAGAGAGAGAGAGAGAGATTTGAGAGCAATGCTATACTCTCTAACGCACGCTGCTACATCTCAAAAGCGAATGAATCTTTTATATGCGTAAATATGCGTATCGGGCGAATGGGGGTAGTTGAGCGGTCACGTCCGAGACGAAAACATATTACGTCATCTTTATAGGGATATTGAGCAGAACAAACAAGGCCCCTTGTTCCGTTACAGGCCCGATCGGGACGATAAAAAATTAGCTCAGCTAATCTATTTTCAAGGGGTTGGATAACAGCAAGTTCTGCTTGGACAAAGCAGTCTCTTTCTATGTTAAACATCATTGTAGGGAAGGTTCTCATAGGAATCGATGCGGCATGGGAGGTCCCTATGCAAGTGTTCGCGCCAATAAAGAAATCAGCTTAGCTAAGACATTCTCAAAGTGTGACAACAACCCTCTTCAAAAGGCTTATGAGCTTCCACTCTCTCGGTCTTACGTTATCTTTAAATTTGGGAATCTGAACACAAAAACTTTCATTTCATAACATGATACTCAGGTTCTGAGGTGAGTTAATCATATTAGCACAATCATAATTGCATTACAAAACTTACATTATAAGAAAATATATATATATATATATATATATATATATATATATATATATATATATATATACCGAATCTTGAAAGTTTTTCGAGGCCGACAGTAAAATTTTGATTTAGCAGATTTCGAAATAGAAAAATTACAGGTTTATCAAAATATATCATGAAGCAACTTCCATCTTGAATAATCTGGTATAATGTGACATGAAAATATGAATAATTAGAGGTGAATATGCATCGACATCAGCATAAATGTTACTTGCGATAAATTTATCAGTGTAAAGAAATTTCCCGATAAAAAGACTTAGTTGGAAAGGTTAGGTTAGATTGTCGTAGAAATGAGTCATTTTTAACCAAAAATGCTGGTTGATAAGTTATCAATGACCCCAATTATTGAATATGTTATTCGTGCAGTTCTACCTGTAATTATGCGCAATTATCAATTCATCGCAGTTGCTAAACATACAGGTATTACACATGGAAAATATGATAAATTGGTAACTGTATAATCTTCAAGTATGAAGAATGATTCATTTATCATATTTGCCCAACATGCTGCTACATATTGGAAAATATGATAGATTGATAACAGTATAATTGCCTTAAGTAAAAATAATGATTCATTTATCATATCTGCTCAACATGCTGTTACATATTGGAAAATGTGATAGATTGGTAACTGTATAATTACCTGTAAGTAGGCTTAATCACACTATCACATCCGCCTAACATTCTGGTACACCTGGGCAATATTTTATATATATATATATATATATATATATTATATATATATATATATATATATCAATATTTATGCATAACTACCTGTAATCATGCATGATTAACAGTTTATCAGAACTACCCAATATGCAAATATTTTTCAAATCTTTACATTTGCCAAGCATGTTAATTTACACATCAGTAATTGCACATGATTACCAAATTTACCCAAATTATTCACTTTATCGCATTTTCCCTTACATATCAGCTGGATTTCTGGACACCCATACATGGCCACACCCGGCCCCCCTCCAACTTGATTATTCAGACCTGATACAAGGAAGTTTCGGGCAATAGGTTCACAAAGTAACCTAAAATCCCTTCCGCGAAAAACTATCACTTTCATCCCCTTATGTGTCAGGACAATTGCCCTGCGCATGTTCAGTCCTAACTGCGCACGGGAGCACTTCCTATTCAAACTACTACCACTAAAACTAGCCGTTAGAGAGTAGGGGGAGGATGGGCACTTCCTACTAGTACTACGACAACTGTAACTATCCCTCAGAGAGAGAGAGAGAGAGAGAGAGAGAGAGAGAGAGAGAGAGAGAGAGAGAGGTGGCCACTCCTTTCGTACTAATGCGTCATACTCTCGGAAACCTTCCGAGGATTCGGTAATTGACACGATCTGATTTTTCACGGTTTCCCTCAGTAGATTCTGTATCCTCATTAAAGTGACTTTTCTCTGCCACTCAAAAAAACAAATGCATCATCTGGGGAAAACAAAGCTATTCGTCTGTTTATATGGAGATTTGAAATTGGAAAACACGCTGGTTATCTCAAGAGGTTCATACATCGTCTAAACATTCCCGCTGTTTTTGAAGAGTGGCAATGTTTCAAGGCACTGACAAACTGCAGCTTCTCGGAAAGCCTTTGCATCGTGGGAAATACGACAGTTTTAACTATTATGGTTAGTGCGAGTCACTAGTATTCGTAGAAATATGACGAAACGAACGTAAACGAGTTTAGAGTTCAACGAGTCAAAATTTCCTGCTGCGAAATTCTACGAATGGCCAAGTACTTTTTTTATGGCGTTGCATCACATTCTTCGGAATCAGCCTGCGATCAATTTTCCTTCATTCTTTTGTACTTTGCAACACTGGATTTTTCCAAACCAATTTATGGAAATCCACAATTCGTGCAAGTAAGAGCCCGTGCGTTTCCACATTAACAGTGTCTTATATATTTTTTTTTCCAAGAGCCACCTTATTACATTTTTTCATGGCACAAGTGCGAAGAAAACAAGTCTGGAGGGAGAGAGAGAGAGAGAGAGAGAGAGCTCTATATGAGTCTAGACTAGAGAAATAGAAGCTCCACTAAACCAAAGCTCATAAGCCTAATCATCGTAATCGCAGTGTTATCAAACTTTTATGAAATAATCCATACTGATTACATTCAGTTTAGTCACGGTAAAGTTACAAGAAAAATTGCCGGCGCGGAATTAATGTAATAAGTGATCTTAATCTCTCTTCCTCTCAGACGGTCATGATCTAAAAAAATTTAGCCTCTCTCTCTCTCTCCTTCTCTCCTCCTCTCTCTCTCGCTCTCTCTCTCTCTCTCTCTCTCATCAGTTAATAACCTATTAGTTTCACATCAAACTTTCTCATCACTCTAGCAAGGCCATTACTTGAAAAATATGTATTCTCTCTCTTTAAGTTCATAATCTAATAATTCAACCTCTCTCTCTCTCTCTCTCTCTCTCTCTCTCTCTCTCTCTCTCTCTCTCTCATCAGTTAATAACCTAGGAGGTTCACATCAAACTCTTTCACACGCTAGGAAGGCCACTACTTGAAAAATATGTATTATCTCTCTATACGGTCTATAAATCTAGTCATTCAAACACTCTCTCTCTCTCTCTCTCTCTCTCTCTCTCTCTCTCTCTCTCTCTCTCTCTTAAAACTCTTAAAATTCCCGATGTTTGAAAACATTTCGTCAGCCGTTACCCAACGCGCGCACAAGGGGAACCCCCATTTCTGCAGCAACCTCAAAGAGAGGGGTGGAGGGGGTATAGCCCGAACAGCCCACCTTCCCAAGGAATGCAACTTTCTCCCGGGTTGATCAACTGGCAAATATTTGCGCTCGGTAGTACTCTTGTGAGTCCCCATCCTGGCCCCTGAGTCATTGTATCCTTCTCTCTCTCTCTCTCTCTCTCTCTCTCTCTCTCTCTCTCTCTCTGGTATTGTTGTAGATCGTGTTTATACTTACAATACATATAGCGCATAATTTTAATGGAACCCGCAGAATTGACTGACCTAAGCGTTTACTCTTTATAATTCGCCTCTGGCTCTAGCTCTAGCTCAGTCCTTCAGGTTGTTCACTTCGAGAATATGGAATTTTCTTCCTTCCTCTGCATTTCCTGGCTCACATAACCTGCCCATTTTTAAAAGGCAATTTGTGAACTCGTGCAAGTGCCCGCCACGGGCAAACAGATCCAAGAAACTGACTTTCCAAATGGTCGGAAGGAAAATTCCTCTAATCACATAGCCTTCGGGAGGATATTTCTTCTCATAATATTACTTCCTGATAAAGGAAAGGGTTACGAAGGATGAAAATCATTCGCAAACCTTGTCAGAGAACAAGGTGATCGTCTTTCCAGATGGTGGTTATAGGGTTATATAAGGGTGGAAGCCAACAAGGACAGAGGCTGTGAGAAAATGCGAACTTCCGTAGCGTAGGTTAGTGAGATACGACCTTCAATAAGACTAAAATGACTCAGAAGTCTGAAGTAAACAAAGTACGATTGAATTGAGTGGCCTTTTAAAGATATCATTGCGAATACTGGTTATTTTCTAACCAAATGAATGATCAAAATCTTTTCGGAGACATTTTGGTTTAAAGTTTCGGTCTAGAAAACATGAAAGCAACCAAGTACGCACGTAGATTTGAACCGAAGTCACCGAGACTTCCCGTAAGGCAAAACGAGCGAAGACAATAACCGATGCTGTCTTTAAATAACCGTTATTACAAGCTTGTAGCGCCTTCTTAAAATGAATCCCATGAATATACCAAAAAAGCAACAAATTATAAAGCTTTACTTATACTTTTGTAATATGATTCTTCGAAACTTGCTCAATAATCACCACACATGGCCCTAAGAACGCGAAACTTCTCGTTAGAGCTCTCAATACACCATAAAAACAGTAGCAATTAAATACAAAAGCATAAATGCTCGAGGAAAACACCACTTCGTTGACGGCAAGAAACCGCGTTCCTCGAAATTGGGTAATGAAAGGACGCCAGCAGTTCTGTGACCTCTCCGAGAGGCCGTTTAACCGCTCGCTTGGCAATGTTTGTAAACATTTCGTCAGCCATGAACTCCCAACTGGGCAGCGGCGGTGCTCAGCTTTCTCCCGCCAATATTCTCTACCCCTCACTACTTTCCCGCCAAGCAAGTCTCTCTCTCTCTCTCTCTCTCTCTCTCTCTCTCTCTCTCTCTCTCTCTCTGAGATTAGAGAAGAGTCACTTAAAGCACACAGTTGTATCCCGTTGGGCTTCTTTAGGGTTACGGAGTGAATTGTCTCCGATAGGTTTCGACTGTTATGGGTCGCAGGTTGGTTAAACAAATGCATGCGGCTGGCAACATCGTCCCCAAAGCTTATTGAAATATATATATATATATATATATATATATATATATATATATATATATATATATATATATATATATATTTTATATATATATACACACACACGTATATAAGCTATACAGAAGCGCAGACACAAGAGATCACATGAAGGCCAAGATTTATTATAAAACGTTTCGCACATCAACTTTGTGCATCTTCAGTCTGTTAAAAGAGAAATGCATATTAAAAAAACTAAATATAAGGATTCACAATAGTATTTATGTTAAAATGCAATAAAAATATAAATAGTTAAAAAAAAGAGAAGAAGAAATACTGAGGTGACCTATATGTCTGTGCTCATGTATAGCTATATATATATAATATATATATATATATATATATATATATATATATAATATATATATATGTATAATATATACATATACATACATACATATATATATATATATATATATATATATACAAAATTGCATATATGTATTCAGGCATGATCATGACGTCAATTACACGAGAAACTCACTGAGTCTGAATAAAATTCGTCTTCAATAAACAGAGAACTAACTAATGCTATTGTCATTATGACTAAATCTGAGAATATTTCCTAAAAACCAAAACTAAATTTGAGAATATTTTCCAAAACCAGAACTAAATTGGAGAATATTGTCCAAAAAGAAGCTAAAGTTGAGAATGCTGAGAATATTTCCGAAAAACAAAACTTTGAGAATATATCCGAAAAGCAAATATAAATTTTAGAATATTTCCGAAAAACAAAACTAGATTTGAGAATATAAAAATAATTTAAGAATATTTTCGAAAAAAAAAAATTAAATGAGAATGTTTTCGAGAAAAAAAAATCGATAATATTTCCGAAACATGGAAGTAACTGAGAATACTTAATAAAACTAAATTTGAGAATTTTTTCAAAAATTAAACTAAATATGAGAATACTTTCGAAAAGCATAATAACAGAAAACAAAACCTAATTTGAGAATATTTTCGAAAAAAAGAACTTAATTTGAGAATCCTGTCGAAAAAAATTAAATCAAATTTGATAATAATTTCGATAAGCGAGAATAAATTTCAGAATATTTAAAGAAATGAAAGTTGAGAATATTTTCGGATAACACAACTAAATTTGAGAATAGTTTCGAGTAACAAAAAAATTTGAGAATATTTCTGAAAACTAAACTAAATGAGAATATTTCAGAAAAAACATACTAAATATTAGAATACTTTTGTAAAACATACTAAAATTGAGAATATTTACGAAAATAAAAAAGGATTGAGAATATTCTCGAAAAACAAAACTAAATTTAAGAATATCTTCGAAAGAAAATAACAAAATTTGAGAACATTTTCAAAAAAATTAAAAATATTTCAATAAAAACAAAACTAAATTTGAGAATATTTCCGAGAAGCAGAATCGATTTTGAGAATATATTCGATAACAAAACCAAACCCGAAAACATTTTCGAAAAAAGAATCTCAATGAGAAAATTTGTGGAAAACGGATCTAAATCTGAGAATAATTTCAGAGAATAAAACTCAAATTGAGAATATTTTCTAAAAACAGAACTTAATTTTAGAGTATTTTCTTGGCCTTCGATAAGCGACTAGAGTCTGACAATAATTCTTTGTTGATATGTTCATGTTTTCTAGGTCTTATCAGGATTAGTTTCCCAAAGATAGTGTCTTCCCTAAATCTCTTAATACATTCCAACAATTCCCAGAGTTTAAAAAAAACGTATCTTATAACACAAGCAAGTAAGGACATTAAATTACTTTTTTATTTACGAAAAAAAAAAAATATTGTAATAAGGAATGCATTTAACCGCAATCCTTTAGTTATTCAAAAGGACATAATAATGCAGTTCTGTGAACTCGTAACCTAGTCCATCTGGCTAGGCAATGTTTCCAAACATTTCGTCAGCCATGACCACGCCCGGGGCGATGTGGTCAGCTTTCTCCCACCCAATATTCTCTCTCTCTCTGTGTAGAAATGAAAAGCACAACTTATCAATACCTTTTTTTTTCATCATGTTATCTTGTGTATCTATTCTGTGTATGTTATTGTCTATTCTTTGTATATTCCGTGTGTATGTCCTTGAGCTGATAATAAAAACAATTATTATTACTATAATTATGACCTAAAAATTTACATTGATCGCAGTCATGCACTCTCTCTCTCTCTCTCTCTCTCTCTCTCTCCTCTCTCTCTCTCTCTCTCTAGCAATAAAAAGCAGAAATAATCAATAATACCTTTCATAACACCTACAAATTTGCATTGTCTCCAAAGTCTTTTACCCTCTTCTCTCTCACTCTATCGCTTTTATTTTAATAACATTTGCAATCAACTTTCAAACACCATCTATTTATAAGTAAGCTTAATTACTACAAGTGTTATACTTTTCACGTGGACTTCAAATCGCAGGCATTTTTTCACTCTTGCTTAAGATCGTAAAGGTAAATATAACCGATTTTTTTTTAGTAACAGCTGTGTACACATCCAGCTATACATTATGATATATAATTATAATAACAAAATCCACGTAAGAAAAGGAATGAAAAACGGGACTTGGAACAAGCAATTTCGTATTATATTTAACATTTTCAAGTTCACCCTTTCCAGTGTAAACTTGAAAATGTAGAATATACTACGAAAGAACTTGTTTCAAGTACCGTTTTTCATTCTCCTTCTTTACGTGGATTTTATGATATTCTCAAGCACGTGGACCCTCGTGCTACATTGAATAATACTGGGTGTCCATAAAGTCCCAATACCATACAACAAGTTATTGCTCAGAATGTTACTAGGACTTTATGGACACCTTGTATTTATAAGAATGGAATTTTTGTCCATGCAGAGCGGTTAAACTCTACGGGTTATTCACTTCATATTTCCTATCCATATTTATTATGAGCAAAGTAAAAAAAATATTTAAATTTCTTTTGAACTTCCTCGGGGTTTCAGGGTACGTTTAATTTCATTAAAGATATGAAAATATTCTTAAATATCAGATTCTCATTTTAGCCAAATAATTAGTTGGAGATAAAGAATAAGAGATATGTTTGAGAAGCGATTATCTTCGAATATCTCACGGTAAACTAATGTTTAAAATAACATTTCACGAATAAGTATATCTATGCCTGGAAAGCTTTATATCCCAGTTACAACACCGTAAGAGTTCGTTATAACTTTACTATGGTAAAAAAAAGTAAAAAATATGGATGAATAATTTACAAGGACGGTTGAAATATCCTATAAATATTTTGAAGCTTTAAACCGAGTTTTTTTTTATTTGCCGATGACCACTAACATTATGAAGTTAGATATTTCATTAATAAAATCTGGATGAATAATTTACAAGGACGGTTGAAATATCCTATAAATATTTTGAAGCTTTAAACCGGTTTTTTTTTATTTGCCGATGACCACTAACATTATGACGCTAGATATTTCATTAATAAATCTATGAAATATAACTCTTAAGAAAATCTTGAGATTTAACAAGACGTGGAATAATTAACACAATAACTTACAAGTTCCCTATTGCGTGTGCCTGCTTATACAAATATGAGAGAGAGACGTAGAGAGAGAAGAGGAGATAGAGAGAGAGAGAGAGAGAGAGAGAGAGAGAGAGAGATTTAACTGCTCGAATGGAATATCAAACAGAAAACAGATGATTAGAAAAACGGTGAAAATAAATGAGATATACATAAATATATATATATATATATATATATATATATATATATATATATATATATATATATATATATATATATATATATATATATATATATATATATATATATATATATATATATATATATATACTATATATATATATATATATATATATATATATTAAATTACTACAGAATGAAAAGGAGAAAAGGTAAGCGAAGAATGGAAAAATAGAATTAATAAAAATAATAGTTTATGAATATAAATGGGGAATGGGACACATTAACAGATCTAAAGCGATCAAAATGAACGGAAAGCAGAGAGATCTGAGGAAATAATTCATTAGAGTACATACGCCTCAGGCGTAAACCGTCTGACAGAAAAGGCTGACGCAACACAGCATCCTTCGGCGTAAGATCACCCGCCGCGGGATGTTTTGAAACATCCAACAGAGGGTAGGGGTGGGGGGGATGAGGGGGAGAGTGGAGAGGTATGCGGGTGGGGGTGGAATTTAACGGTGAAATATTGGTGTAGTGGTTGGGTAGGGGGAGAGGCAGGGCTCGTCTCAAATGGCGGGGCGCGTGTCCTGACCTCGGGACGATAACAATAAGCAAAACATTCCAAGCGATGCGTTACTCTACTACGCGTCTTCGAGTTTGCGTATTGACCTTAGTTTTGGAGCGACGGCTACGTCACCAATCGGACGATGGAGAGACCCAATGAGATGGCGGCTCTTCCATCACACCCCTGGACAACGGGCCGTGACTGGCTGATCAAACACCGCCCATTCACAGGCCGGGGGCTGACGTAATGCTCCTCGCATGCGTATCAACACAACCGGTGTTGCCACAATTTGAAATTAACCTTTCATTTTTCTGGTTTTCGCTTAACGAATGCATTTGAATAAAAGAAGAGAGTACTGCGCAGAAGTGGGGCCGCTACTCATCTTCAACGCCTTTTAACCGAGAGAAAACTCGGTGCTGGAAGCGGGCAAAAAAGAGAATTGTTGTGCGGCGCAAGAGAACAGCCGAGTTTCGTCATGTTTTGACCGCGCCGCTATATAAGCCAGCAAAGCGATTCAACTTGCAACAGTCAATCACACTCAGCCAGTGAAGTAACACGTCTCTGAGCTTACTCGTTCTAACCGCACAAGGTTTATATTATCTATACCTGTCTTTTGGTATATTGCCGTTGAACAAAAGGTTAGTAGTGCTGTAGTATCGGAAGTTTACGGTGCTTTGACTTTTTAAAAACAAATGTAGTGAGAATTCCTGCTGTTTAAGCACTTGGAAGCCGGCTTGCATTTCTGGAGGAAAATTCAAGTTTTCCTTTTTGTTATTGTCATCGACGTCATTGCCTTCTTTATATTTTTTAAATGTTAAATCGATGTTTTCGTTGAGAGTGGCAGTGGAAAATTCCGTTTCCTTCAGATCGCTGTCTTGACGTTGTGCGGGAATTGAGGTCAAGTTTTATATGGTCTAGGATTTGTGTGAAAACATCTGTGACATAAACAAGAAAAATAAGCAGTACTTTTATAAAGGTTCTTATTTCATCTTTTCTCCAAGACTTAAATTTCGAACAATAAAGTGAACAAAAATAGAGATTACGAGATGGCGTACGATTATTTTAAACTTTACATAAAACAAACAGTACATAACGTGACCTTAAACTTTAGACAACAAACAGTGCAAAATGGCGTGCAAACAAAACAATTCTTTAATGAAAGAAAAAAAAATAAAAGATAAACATTACAAGATGGCGTACAAAAAAAAAACCTCGTTACTTTAAACTGACGGTTCAACTCTGTTCAGCGCTCGAGCAAAATAATGTGATTTTAAACTTTAGTTATTGTTACATCTATTTCACAATTTTTATCATATCTTTTTGCACAGTTTTTATATCTTTATTTCAGTTTTGTTGTGGTATTTAATTGCACAGTCTTTGTTCAATCTTAACTGCACAGTTAAGATTAAAACCATGCTAGGCCTACCAATGCATCACAATGTCAAACATAGGTCTAACGAAATTCTTGGTTTCTCTCCTCCAGAATTCCATCATGAAGCAACCGTACGGCCAAGTCCCACTCTACATGCTGCAGCCCAGAGCAGTCATCAGCTTCGCAACACAGACGCTAGAATATGCCTCCCAAGTACTCGGATACCGAGACTCAAGTACCAACTCGAACTCAAACTCGAACTCGGGTTGCGAGAGAGTCAAAGATGAGCAGACCGGCCTCGATGTCTACACACTCGATGAGGTGTCCCAGCACGACAGCTACAACGATTGCTGGATTATCCTCTACGATAAGGTGAGTTGATCACGTTAGGATGAATTCGTATAAGCAAGGTTTATTTATTTGTTTATACTTATATATAATAGTAATAATAATAACAACAACAACAACAACAACTTCTAGAAAAGTCAAAATTTACTTATTAAAATCTAGCTGAAAATTTCTTAACGATAATTCTTTCCCTTGGCACACGTCTTCACCAATTATATATATATATATATATTATATATATATATATATATATATATATATATATATATATATATATATATATATATATATATATACACACACACAAACATATACAGTGAGACTGGAATGTTGTTAAGAAATTGTCAGCTAGATTTTAACAAGTAAATTTTGACTTTCCTAGGAAGTGGTTATTATTATTATTATTATTATTATTATTATTATTATTATTATTATTATTATTATTATTATTATTATTATGCATAAAGAAAACCCATTAAATTAATATCTAACAATATTTTGATATAAAAACTCACTCAAGTCCAAAATTATACCTTGACGAAATGACTAACGATTGGTCCTCTTCCCTCACACAGGTGTTCGACGTCACTCAGTTCATGCTGGACCATCCTGGAGGCGAAGATGTCATCATGGAACACGCCGGCCGGGATGCCACCATCGCCTTCCGGGGCGTTGGCCACTCCGTCCCCGCCCTCCAGGCTCTCGACGAGTACCTGGTGGGCATCCTGCAGAATGGCGAGAGATTGTACACAGGCGACGGCCCCTGCCAATGGAGCACCCTCTGAGGGGGGGAAGGAGATTGTCTCTCTGAAGGTTCTCGACATCGTCAGGTGACTCCCGCGCTAGGATTCTCATCTATGAATCTTATTGGAACCTCCCTGCCTCTTCTGTGGGTACCTCCGATGGAGGGGAGGAGAGAATTTGAAAACCTTCAAGCCTTCGTCCTTCGTACGCTCTCTCTAGTCAAGTCGTCCCAATGGTAACTCGTCAATGACAACACGTAACCGTTTCCCCCCCGTGGGGAACGGTCTCCTTAACTGTTCGCTTTCTTCGGGAACTGCTACTCGCTGGAGAAGGGTGACCGCTGAAGACACTTCTGGATTATATGCGCGTCCGTCATGGTGGACCGTCGGATTGTTCGTCTCAGTGTGGGATCCTTCTCGTCATCTCGTTACGCGAATCACCTCATTGTTAATCCCATTCATTTCACTGCGGATCTGCAGCCATCAAGGGCGCTTCCGCCGAGTCATCTTCATCATCATTTGATGTATTGTAAAATATTTATGTTCATATTCACCTCATGATTAGATCACGTTCATCCTCACTTTCCTCGCTGAAATGTGTATATTATTACATTCCAAGTCTCCTGTGTTCATTGATATTTTATCAGCGAATTTATATTATTTTGTTTTACCATTTTGATACGCGTCTTATATCTATATAGGCATATCAAAGCTTTATAAATACTAGTGTTAATGATCGGTTCCATAACTCAGCTGGAAAGCTTCCAGGAAAGTAACTGGAAGCCAGCAGCGAGTGAGAGGTACCTCGCTTCAGATTATTCCAGTACCTGAAGAATGCAGTCAAGTACTCCCTTGTTTTCTATGTATTATATAAAAGGGCTCCTTTTGTCTAAGTGAACGGCCTGTCCGCTCTTAAAATGACCAGTAAGAGATTTTACTGTACAGAGATATTTTTACATGAAATATAATATTTATGGATATATTTTGTGTTTCATTACTCAAACCAAACGGGGGCAAACGAACTTCCTGAAATGAAGTACGTGATCTGGTAGGGTGAATTAATTTAGTACAAGAACAAACTCAGTATCTCCCGTTCCTATGCAAATATATATGATTCTCTCTCTCTCTCTCTCTCTCTCTCTCTCTCTCTCTCTCAAGAAGTAATGATCAAGACAACTTTGGAATGAACTTATACAGAAGACATCCAAACAATGAAAAATTTCCATATCAAGAACTTCAAACTTTATTGAAAATGCGTCACCACAACGAAACTGGAATAGATAACCAGCTCTCGCTTCTGCTCATTCCAGAAGTCTGCTGCTTGAAATTTGCTTTTACCTTTTTTTTTTTATCAACCATTACTTTCTTGCTTCGCATCACATGAACAGTTCTCTTACGTAAAAAAAAAATGTGATGCATGATCAACAAATAACGTGAGTAACTATTATCGTTATTCACATAGAACTTGTCAATTTAAGCTACTGTAGAGTGGAGTGCGACGCATAACGAAAAATGCTAAATGAAAATAACAAAAGAATAAAGATAAGCGAATGAAAAAAAAAAATTTTTAACAAGAAAAACCTGTAATTTTGTCAAAAATCTAAAGCACAAAAACTAGACGATTCGAAGGAGAATCACATAATAACTTGAACTTGCAAACATCAACATTCACGACACCCATCACGAAGATTTTTCTGAACTGAAGTGAATGGGAATACTTTAGCACTAATTCATATTGCTCCAAGTCGCTGGCATAAACGCTGTAGTCAGAGTTCCGCTGAAATGAAGTAGACTATACTCGGTTTTTTTTCATCTGTCCATCCGCCTGTGGTGTTTTTATATGGTAACACTGCGTCCCGGGCTTTAGATAGTTAAGCTATGTGTAAGTTTCAGGTAATTAAAAGGATATGGATATCTGGGTGTACATTTGCAACTGAAAAGTGTTTTAATAATTTACTCTATGCGAATTACACCGTTAATATTCGAAATAGGATATTATTATAATCGTTGAATGTAAGCTGAATGTAACTATCTAAAGCCCGGGACACAGTGTTACCATACAAAAACACCATAGGCGGATGGACATGGAAAAAAACAGAGTATAGCTGTATGGTTTTGAGGCTAATAGATGAGCAAAGCCATATTGCTACGCAAATAAATAGTTCTCTGTATTGAGGTTTTCAGTTCCTAGCAATTTTTAACCTTGATTGTGACCTGTACCATCCTGTAATTACCAGGAACTTAATTTATCCAATTTTTAACCTTTGTTGTGACTAATAAAATCCTCTTAACTACCACGAACTCAAATTCGTCCATAATTCATCCAATTTTTTTATCTTGGTTGTGCTAATAAAATCCTCTAATTACCAGGAACTTATTTCATCTATTTTATAACCTTGCTTGAGAATAATAAAATCCTCTAACTACCAGGAACTTGATTCTTCTCATTTTTAACCTTGATTGTGACTAATAAAATCCTATAATTACCAGGAACTAAACTTATCCCATTTTAACCCTGGTTGTGACTAATATAATCCTCTAATTACTTAACTTATCCAATTTTCAACGTTGGTTGAGGCTAATAAAATCCTCCAACACCTTGGTTGAGACCAATACCATTCTCTTATTACCAGGAACTTAATTCAATGCCTGGATCAGCAGGGGTATGAGCATCCCCACCCGTAACGTTATGAGAATTCGCCTTGCGTCTCACAAGAAAATCTCACAAAAATATGAACTCCGATGATCGCAAAACAAGTAATAATTACTAACAGCTTGTAAATCGAGTAGCACCCACTACTTTAGAAGGACATTGCTGCTCAGAATAAGCTCTTAGAAGATGAATAAGCAGTTATCACTGATAGTTTGTATGAGTGGCTCATTTGGAAAAAAAATAATCACCATTTCCTCAAATTCTGTCTAGACGCTAAATTTCCTGCGAGAATCCCAACACTCAGACACTTAACAATATACACATAAATTACAATTAAATTTGGTTATAATTTTTGTCCACGGTATAGTGAATACGATATTAAGTGATAACTGACTTACTTCATACACACACATAAATAAAGTTAGAAGCCACGAAGGAAAGTGAAACAATGGAGTGCTGCGAGATCTTTCGACTCAAGGGTCCTTAGCTAAGTAAAGCACCTTAGAGTCGAAAGATTTCGCAGTGCTCCATTGTTTCACTTTACTTCGTGGTTTCTAACTTTATTTATATATTCATCACGTTCCAAATTTTAGTTATTCAGTTACACACACACACACACACACACACACACACATATATATATATATATATATATATATATATATATATATATATATATATGTGTGTGTGTGTGTGTGTGTGTGTGTGTGTATGACTGCGAAATATTTTGTTAAAATAGAGATTCCATCTAATAAAAGGAGCCCATAAAAATGCCTAAAGATAGAAAGTTTATGCTATATTTCAGGGAACAAGTGTCTCCCTCTACAAGGAAGTATATGGATACTTGCCTGTAGAGGGAGACAGTTTTTTAAAACTTTCTTTCTACCTTTCATTTTATAGATATATATATATCTATATAATGAAAGGTAGATCGAAAGTTTTAAAAAAAACTGTCTCCTTCTACAGGCAAGTATCCATATACTTCCTTGAAGAGGGAGACACTTGTTCTCTGAAATATAGCATAAACTTTCTATCTTTAGGCATTTTTATGGGCTCCTTTTATTAGATGGAATTCTATTTTAACAAAATATGTCGCAGTCATATATATATATATATATATATATATATATATATATATATATATATATATATAGATATAGATATATATATATATATATATATATATATATATATACATATATATATATATATATATATTATAATAGTGTGTTATAGTCGTGTGTGTGTGGGTGTGTGTGTGTGTGTGTGTATAACTGAATCACGAAAATTTGGAACGTGATGAATATATAGATAAAGTTAGAAGCCACGAAGGAAAGTGAAACAATGCAGCACTGCGAAATCTTTCGACTCTAGGGTGCTTTACTTAGCTAAGGACCCTTGAGTCGAAAGATCTCGCAGCACTCCATTGTTTCACTTTCCTTCGTGGCTTCTAACTTTATTTATGTATAGATAGATATAGAAATATATATTTACAGATCTTCATGCATGTGTCTGCAGTGAATTGCACTTGAGATGGGGAATGCACACTTGCTAGAAACCCAAAAGAACTGGACAAAACCGGTAGGTTAACACCTGGCATCACTCCTACACAACTCTAATTAGGCTTAAAAGCTTAAAATTCTGCCGCTTCAAGCAACAAAAAATTGTCATACAGAACTTTCCCAGCACTGTAACGTTCAAATTCTAATATTCATTTATTATTTTTTTCACAGCCTCTCCTAGACTAAAAAGGCTAACTTGGTATATAATTTTTTTAGTGCAGAAATTGTCTTAAGAATTTTGCTCAGTGCCAAGTCACACTGGCACCGAAAATGCCTTAATTCAAAGTCCAGATAGGAGGTGAATACAGAGTAGAAAGAAAAATTTGAATTCAATAACAATCAACACTTCGATTTATCAGGATCTTAGCATTAGTATACACTTTAGGAACAAGATTATTTTAACCTTCATAACAGCTGAGCTGCCAACCTCAGACACCTGGGTAAGTCCTTTTGGAATGCAGATGTGACGGTCCATGTAACCGATTTGCTCAAGTAATAGCTGTTTTTCTTCATAACACCCAAGTATTCATTTGGCTGATAACTTTAAATTGGATGTATATAGCATACCTTCAAACTTCGATCAGGCAATACGATTAAATTCGAGGCACTGGGTGTCCTAGACTAAGTTTCCGTAGCAACTGCTATTGTATTAACCAGATAACACATTTCTAGAAAACTCTTAAAATTGTGTACCTATTTCTGGAAATGTGTAACGCCAGAAAGAGTATCCTTTGTTTCTAGATCAGCTATGACCCAGAAAGGGTGCTCATTGTGTCTAGACTAATTATAACCCAGATAGGATGCCCCTTGTTACTGGAACGACTCCAACTCCTAAAAAGTAGTTGTTGCATATTCCATCTTGAAGTAGCAACATCGAGCAAAACCGAAAACCAGTTTGATGTTTGCATTGAAAAAATAAATTAATAAAATAACGATGATGATTCCAGAAGTCACCGTCCACCTTCAGCACCCTACCACGGATACGGTTAGTCATTAGACCCAGGGTCCTGATTAGACCCATGCTATCAAAAGGTCGGCATAATCTAGTCCGGCCATCTAAGGCTAAGACATTTGGGTACGTGGATGTTGCAGCATTCCCGCGAAGTCAGTGCATTAAAATGGATATCAATTTGTTTGTTAATGCAACTGTTAAGAGTGCCTTCGTACTAAAGGACAGCTGAAGGTAACAGAGCAAAAGAGAATAAAAATGGATCATCTTGAAGCACAAACTTCGTCAAGGTGTTCCGGACTAGTTTCGCGAATGTGCAGTTTCTCCTTCTCACCTTTTTTTTCTTTTCCTGCAACGACTGAATCTATATCCATAGACTTCTTCTTGTATTCCATAACCCCCAGCAACCGTGTGCTTGAGAAGTTGCTTTCGGATTATTAAAAATCCACATCCAGTGTCACTTTCAAGATTCTATATATAAGAACACCCGGTTTGGTGCTCTATCGGTGACTTTACGGAAAGCTTACGAAACCAGCCCCTTGCACTGGAGGGAAGAACTGCATAAATTGTCTTCCGAGTTCCGACTCAGTTTACAGGGAGCGCTTAGTCAGACTTAAACTCGTTTTCTTTTCATGAGAGGACAAGCTGCTCACAATCACTGGACGCTTCCACTCGTATACGAGATTTTGTTAATTAGCTAAACGGTCCAATTTTCGCTTCCTGTCCGTCATCTTTATTCGGCAATTTATTTCCAGAGTGGTCTACAATTGTCACTAACTTCAAGATTCTATATTGATGGCGTTTACTCAACTAGAATAGAAATCGTGAATCGGATGCAACGATGCTTCCTGGAGTTATGTCCGATTTTACAAATTTCTCGAGGCATAGGAAAAGTACCAGAGTTCCACAAGGACACGAATTCCTTTAATGAAAGAAAATCGGAAATAAAATCAAATTATATTATTTACTTATTTATCTATCTTATTTATTTATTTATTTATTTACTTATTTATCTATCTATCTATCTCTCTATATAATTATCTATTTATTAATTTATTTTGTGACCAGTACATTAGACACGATCGTATTTGTAGCAGGTTATAACTTAATAAGGGCCTACGTAATTGAGATTAAACGGGTTCAAATCATACAGCAAATCAACCAAACGCTCAGAATATGCTTTTATGCTCTGTTTACATTATCTATCCCACTGTTTTTGAAGAGAAGACTCGTAAAAAAAAACTTTTGAAGGCTTGAATCTATTAACCGCCATCTCTGGTAGAGGAGAGAAGCCGCTCTTCACACATTAGTGGGTTTTTTTTTCTTGTTTTCATCCAGACGACTTCAAGAGGTCCTGTTAAAATATCGGAAATCTACTTTCGTTCAGGATTCGTGCTCACTCTCTTGCCGGAGGAACCAGAAATGTCACTAACATTAATGTTGATTGTGTCAGGAATGTGCCGTCTTCCTGATTTTTGGCAAATAATTGGCCTTGTGCCAGCACGGGCTCTAGTTACTAGGAAAACGGAACCTCCATTTTACAGTTGATGTAAACTGAGGAGGTCTTATGCCAACAAGGATTCCTGTAACAGCCTGTAGGACAAGGAAGGATCCATAATTCTACTGATAGCACTAATGTCGTTCAAACTGAGCTGGTTTTACACCAGATATAATCTTGTTCCTTGAGTTACTTGATGATAAATGGAGAAACAGATTACGTGTGAAACATAAGTATATATGTTCTATGATATATATATATATATATGTATATATATATATATATATATATAATATATATATATATATATACAGTTTTAATGTATAGAAGCACGGAGCATGTGCTTTCGCCAAAAGCCTAACGTGCAGATCTTGTGACAGCGCCAGGCTTACTCAGCTAATAAGGTGTCTATTAAAATTGTTACAAAATCATTATAAAAATAGAATAAGCAAGTTTAGCTGGCAATGTTCGGGTATTTCATATAAGGAGCTTTAACTACCGAGAAACAGTGAGAGGTAAAATATCCGATCTTGTCTTTTATGACACGAGTGAGATGTAACGGTAAAAGACATGACCGAGATGTAATGGTAGTACTTCTACGAGACGATTATTATTAGCAGGTGGGTCCCATCGTATTTCCTGTCAAACTATGATAGAGTGGAAGACATAATCGTATTTATCCATAGGGATTTTCACTACAGGCATGATCCACTGATCTTTCCACTCAGGAATTCTGGTGAGGGAGACTTGACCGTATTTCCATCGATAAATTATCAACAGAACGGGGATCCAAACATTTTTACCAGAGAATTGTTTTGAGGGGCAAGATCCAACATATTCCCACAAGAGAATAATAGGTATAATGAGGTGTAGGGTCTAATTTTCTCAAAACCAATGAATCGTTATTTCCATCAAAGAACATGGGAGGAAGATCCAAAAGTATTTCCACTAGCGAATTATTAAGAGGGGGAACGATTCAAAAATATTTCCAACCATCAGTTATAAAGAAAGGTCCCAATGTATTTCCACTAGTGAATTATTAAGAGGGGGATAATTCAAACATATTTCCACCTATTAGTTTTCAAGAAAGGTCGCAATGTATTTCCACTGGTGAATTGTTATAAGTGGGACAATTCAAACCTTTCGGCACGTTAGTTATCAAGAAAGGTCTCAATGTATTTCCACTAGTGAATTAAGAGGGGGATAATTCAACCATATTTCCACCTATTAGTTGCCAAGAAAGGTCTCAATGTATTTCCACCAGTGAATTAAGAGGGGGATAATTCAAACATATTTCCACCCATTAGTTGCCAAGAAAGGTCCAAATGTATTTCCGCTAGTGAATTATTATCAGGAGGAAGATCAAAATCTATTTAAACCCAGGAAATACTACAGGGAAAGTCCAAATGTATTTAAATCAGTAAATCATTAAGAGGAGGCCGGCCCAAACGTTTTCCCATGAATGAATTATCAAAGATCCAAACATATTTCCACCAGTAAATTATTAGGGAGAAGGTCCAAATGTAGTTCCACCAGTCAATTATTATGTGGACTGCGGTCTAAATATATTTCCACTCGTGAATTGTAAAGTGGAGGAAGGTCCAAATGTATTATTTTCAGGTCTGTTGATAACTATGCAGATTTGGAGGCAAACTTATTGGCACCAGTTAAGCTTTATATCTTGTACTGTGACCATAAGAAAGACAATCATTTCCTATTTCAAATTTTCTTTCTCTGAATTCTTAAATATCTTAGAATTATACATATGCTTTGCTCTAACAGAAAACAGCAACCCTATTGTATTCTTTTATTTTACCAGATCATTTCAGATCATGCTCATAGCACTGACAAAGAGAAAACGAGCAAGTTCTTACTGAGACACTGTGACTTCCTTGCATGCAGCCCTATAAATAAACATTGAGATCATACGGGTTTATAACTTAATGCAAATTAAATCATAAACCGAGTCTTAGTAGAAGTTGATTCTGAAGGTTACAGAGTTTATGATGGTCAAGAGTGACGGAGATAGAATGAAGAGAGAGAAAAAATCACATAAAAGAAGAATGCCAAATGAAAAGTGAGAAATGGTCAGACAGAAAAAGTCTTAAACCAGACGAAAGGAGGAAGATCAGACCAAAGAAACAAAAGACGATTCGAAAAGACTCAAGAAGACCAGTTGAAAGGAAGAGGCAGACCAGATAAAGTCTGAGAGAAGATAGAAATGAAGCAAGATAGACGTCGGGATGAAGAGCGGGAAGAAGAACGGACGAACAGACAGAGGCAGAGGACCACAGGAGGGAAGAGAACTAGCAAAACGAATTAAAAGAAGACCACGGGGATAAGGAGACGACTAAAGCAAATGAAACCCCAAAAGACCGAGAAGATAGAAGACATCTGGGACCACGATGACCAGACAATGCTGCAATGTCCATTATATAAGAAGAGGGTAGTTGGAGGGAGGGAGGGAGGGAGGGTGCTAGGGAGTGAGGGAATGAGAGAGGGAGAGAGGGAGGGAAGAAGGTTGAAGGGGCTTAGGAGAAAAGTACCCATGCAGTGGCCAAACCTGTCTGCAAGGTCACTTTGCAACTACTTTGCAACCATGGCAACAAGGATTGGAAGAGAGAGAATTAATTTACAGTTGGGTTTCGGCGGAAAGAACGAGTTTCCCATACAGCAGGCAGCGGCGATGCCCCGTCAGCATCAGTTTGACTGTATCTATGGGCATGCAAGGGGAGGGGGGTTGGAAATTTTTATTCAGTCATTGATTTATTTGTCTATATTTAGGGTATTAATTGTTCGCTGGTCATTTGCTTGTTTTATTTTCTATCACTAGAAAACAGAGCAGGAATTATATATATATATATATATATATATATATATATATATATATAGTATATATATATAAATATATATATATATATGTATGTATGTATGTATATGTATACTTATATATTTATAGAATATATGTATATTTAATATGTATGATTATATTTTATTAATATATAAGTAACTGCATATATATACATATATATATTATATATACATTATATAATACATATATATATATTATATATATATATATATATATATATATATACATATATATATATATATATATATTATCATAAAGCATATATGAATAAACAAATATATATATATGTGTGATTGTTTTAGTTTCCTTAATTATCAAAAGAAAAATACATACTTCAATTCTTCAATGAGCAGCCTGATGTGCCGGGCGACCTTATATATCCCTAACCTGCCCGTGCAAAATAAAAAAAAATCGTGAAAGAGAAAGGGGGATGCCTAACTAACGGTAAATTATCTGGAGTCACAATCAGCATGGGTCACTGACATCAGAATTCGTCGCTAAGGACCCCATCCTGTGCAACAGACTATACGTATATACTGTAGGACTCCTCCTTGGAAGAGAGAGAGAGAGAGAGAGAGAGAGAGAGAGAGAGAGAGAGAGAGAGAGGAGTAGACGCCCCCTGAGCAAGAAGAATCCAAAATGAGTAATTTAATATCTTTTGTCAATTAGGCTTGAGATCCGATTTGCACCGCATTTTTCATTATATATTCAATTTGACAAATACCACTTTTTTTACATGAATCCCCATTTGGCGTTTTAATAGCCAATTTGAGTACAGAAGAAGTCAGTAATGAGAAGAACAGAGAAACTTCTATACAAAATAAACGCGGCTGAAATAGCCATTACTTTAAGAAAAAAAACATGAAATAATAATGATTAATAATAATAATAATAATAAGTATCAGTTTCACCTTCATCAAGGTTACTCAAGAACTTCAGGTAATCAAGGAATTATAGTTGCTTCCTTTGCTTCGCCAATAAGCAATATTAACAGAGCATGAACTGGGATGATGATGATGATGATGATGATGATGATTATTATCATTATCATTATTGTTGTTATTGTTGTTGTTGTTCTGGTCTAGGTCATATACGGAAACATAAAAGGCAGATTCAATACAGTGCAAGAATTCAAA
>NC_087218.1:15449590-15464590 GCF_015104395.2 Macrobrachium nipponense
TCTCTCTATTCTTTGGATGTTACTTTCAGGCTACATTTATATAATCTACATAATTAAGAAAAATATAATTGCAATATAAAGGAATGTGTCCTCGTGTAGAGTAATGATAATTTATTTAAAAAAATAATAGTAATATAAAGGAATGTGTCCTTCCACTGAATAACGGTAGTTATAAAAAAAAAAAAGTTCTTGGTATTAAAAGCAAGAGTTAACTGCATGTTCTCTGTAAGTAAATGCTGTTAGCAATTAGGAGAAACTGCTGCCTCGATTTCAACCTATCTACAGACACAGGAGCATCATTTTATTATTATTATTATTATTATTATTATTATTATTATTATTATTATTATTATTAGGGAAAAAACTCTCTATCGCGAGAGTATATATAATGTTCTAAAGGGTCCACAATAATACAAAGTGTTAAGAGTCCGTGTATAATTTTAAGACTTTACAAAAATCTTTCGAACCCTGAAGATGAACTGGGGTTCATCTTCAGTTCAAAATCTGAAGATGAACCCAGGGGAGGGTTCGTAAGGTTATTGTAAAGTCTTAAAAATTATATACGGACTCTTAACACTTTGTATTATTGTGGACCCTTTAGGACTATTATTATTATTATTATTATTATTATTATATTATTATTATTATTATTATTATTATTATTATTATTATTATTATTATTATATTATTAGCTGATAGGTAAGATGAGTGAAAGAAGAGTGAGAGCAGTTAGCTAGCTAACCATGGTAGGGGAATAGTTTAGAAAGTTAAGTATATGCAAGAGTAATGTCAAGTGTGGTTTATCCACAGTTTTATTTGGGTAAGAGTACAATTTTTCTAACTAATATTAACATAATACAATAATGATTTTGCATTATATTAAACATGGTGAATTGGTGAATTGTAACAGGTTACATATTTTGAATTTTATGTCGTAATAGTATATCATATTAACAAAAGTTCCAATTTTCTCATTTTAACCTTAATTTTAATTATCTTGATAATTTTGCATTATTATCCACTCAGGAAAACGTACACATTTCTGTATAAACAGCAAAAAGGTAGAAAAATTACTTTTCATTGTCCAGGAGGCGATAAAATGGCTGTGCTATGTTTGTCTAAGACTAAGGACTTGTTGCAGTCTGCAATCTGCATTCTTTGGGGTTTCGTCACAACTGGGCAAGACCGGGCCTCTCAATCACTGCTCCAGCTGTGGGGCCTCATCTGGGTAGTAGACTGCATGCCAACTCTCTCTCTCTCTCTCTCTCTCTCTCTCTCTCTCTCTCTCTCTCTCTCTCACTTATACATATTGTTCGTAATTATATCTGTAGTTGAGAAGGTTCATTATATTATTATTATTAATTAATTATTAACTCTCTCTCTCTCTCTCTCTCTCTCTCTCTATCTTATATACATAGTGTTCCTAATTATAACTAGTATATCTGCATCAGGTAGAAGGATTAATATTATTATTAATATTTATTACCTCTCTCTCTCTCTCTCTCACCTACATACGTACATTGTGTTCGTAGTTAGCTACAGTAGAGTGGACGGTTCAATGTTATTAATATTATAATATAGTATTATTATCTATCTCTCTCTCTCTCTCTCTCTCTCTCTCTCTCTCTCTCTCTCTTATGCACTGATGTTGATAATTAAAACACTTATCGGAGTAAATCACAGAAATTTCAAGGGAAACTTAGCTAAATTTAGTAAGCACCCAGAGGGAGGCTACTTGTGACGTAAAGTATGACATCAGGCTTAATAGCAGGTGTTCCCAGTAGTGTGATAATGATCGTGGAAATGGAAACAAACGTTTGACCCTCTTGTTGAGAATTGTTGAGAATTGATGCCAAGGGTAATGAATAGAATTTGGTATACTGTATAATTATGACAACATTATAGCAAAGGAATTTGGTAAATATACATATTGCAATATTACTATTTTCATTGTACAATTTTACGTTGACTATAGGAATACATAGCAATTATAACCCAATTTCTATTTACATTTTCTTGATCAGTTATGCAAAACTTTTGGAACTAGTGATACACAATCATATTGAAATGTAAATACGATAGTTTAGAGGTGTTTGGTAAGATATTTAGGCCCGATATACCTGGTCCCCTTGTATAATAGTAAACATCGCCGAGTCTGCGACGACAGGGCAAAGCCGGGTTATAGGTGACTGCTGTTTCACCTATGGCAAGCCTAGCAGATTGTCCTCGTGGCGGCTGGACTGCTTTCGTTTTGCGTGTTTTTGCAGTAACTTCAGATTCATAAAAAATTAAACATACATTAAACCTGGAATAAATAGGCTCATGATAACCACTCAACAACCCTACAACAACATTAGTGTCAGTTTCAAGCACAGAATAATAATTGGGGAGTTGCGTGATATACTAGATACTTTGGATTTATTATAGGACTGATCATGAATTAAGGAAGTTAAGGTTAGAACACTTGCGTTATGTTACTTTCATTTAGCAGGACCAAGCAGGTACACGTGAACTGGAACTTTTGAAACAATATATGAAGTAACAGAAACTCCAGGGTATCAATGGTTTTCACAGAGATTGTGTAAGACTTGGTGCATATTTCAAGTTAAAGGAAACGTGAATTGCGCTAAGGAACTGTATTACAGAATTAATATTCTCATTTTATGCCCATTCCTTTATTGTACTTCACTTGAAACACATGATTCATCGGAAAGGTGAGAGAGAGAGTAGGGTAGGTGTTTGTGTGTGAAACAAAACAAGAATTTCATATACTACTACTATTACTACTACTACTACCAACATCTGAGTCTTCTTCATTCCTAAAGTATATTTACGGGCGGGGTGTCTAGTAAAGTGCGCCATACTATAGTATCAATGAGCGGGAGTGCCTTCAGTAATGACACTTCACTAGCCTCCCTCTGGGTGCTTACTAAATTTGGCCAAGTTTCTCTTGAAATTTCTGTGATTTACTCCGATAAGTGCATTAATGATCAACATTTGACATCAGTGCACATATTTGCCAATGAGGCCGTGGCTTCAAATAGTTATTTCCAAAATATGATCCATATCCGATGCTTTGGAAAGATTTTATCAACGAAAACCTATTAGACACGGCCCTGAAATGCACAGTAGCTAAGTAAGTTAACCCTTTGAAGGGTAACTTGAAGATATGCGAGTTACCGGCGCCTTACGGGTTATAATGATTAACATTAATAGTGCTGCTTGTGTAGACCCGTTTCCCGTGACTGCTTGCTGTTTTCGTCACCAGACATGGCTTCAGTTAGTGTTCGCGTTTTTAGTTTCTCTCTGGACGAGTGGTTTTCGCGCTCGGCTGCCAATCCGGTGATCCAAAGTTCGAATCCCGGCTCGGCCCCAACGCGGAATCAGAGGAATTTATTTCTGGTGATAGAAATTCATTTCTCGATATGGTGTGGTTCGGATCCCACAATAAGCTGTAGGTCCCGTTGCTAGGTGACCAATTGTTTCCTAGCCACGTAAGAATATCTAATCCTTTGAGCCAGCCCTAGGAGACCTGTTAATCAGCTCAGTGGTCTGGTAAAACTAAGACATACTTCTTTAGTGTTAAAATTGAGGCGATGTCGCTGACCTCTGGACTCTTTAGATCAACAGAGGTCTAAACACTGTATGGGTGGGGGAGGGGTTTTATTGCCGTCAGTGCACCTCGTGCTGTGCAATGTAAGCATTACTTGAAGTACTTTGCAGCATCCCTTCGCCCCCAGGTGCAACTCATTTCATTCCTTTACTGTACCTCCGTTCATATTCTTTTTCTTCCGTCTCACTTTCCACTCTCTCCTGACAGTTGATTTATGCTGCAAGTGCTTTGAGGTTTTCCTCCTGGTACAACTTTCAAACCTTTTTACTGTCAATTTCTATTTAAGCGCTGAATGGCCGAGTTGCCCAAGTGCTCGGCATGTATGCCTAAAATTCATAAATCAATCAGTCGACAAAGACGTAAAGGGAACCTGCTGAGAGCCCTCTCGCCTTACCCCAGGAATCGAACCTGGTCCTCATTGATTGTATGAGTCAAGGAAAACAGGAGAGAGAGAGAGAGAGAAAGAGAGAGAGAGAGAGAGAGAGAGAGAGAGAATTCTCAGTTGCCTGTGAATGAAAAGGTTACGTTTTGTGAGGTGACGTCATCGTTATGGCCTTGTGATGACGTCAGCGTCCTGGTCCTAATTGTGTTCCCCTCACTTCCTGCAAGTTGATGGTCAGGACATCATGGCTGCTTGCTCGCCTTGCCGTTATAGTCCCACAGCCCGGACCGTTGAGATACAACGAACGAGATACCGACTGTAACCCCTACTGGTAATTAGGAGTAGACTTGTAAACTGTGAAACTGACCGTCTGCCGAAAAGGTATGGGTGGCTTACTTAACAAGCACCACTAATTGCTCGTTAGATTTTGGGTCTAGATCCAATATATGAGATACCAGATGAAACCATTATATATAATATATCTGCACACTATACTGATTATAGAATGACCAGTGGGGACATACCATTTTGGAGGAGGGTGGGGTTCCCTGACAGACGCACTAAAAGGGGGTGTTAATTGGATCTAGATCCAACTTAGGAGATACCGAGTAAAATTTACACTACAATAGCACTGCACATCCTAGAATACTGTGGTGGTAATGACAGACGTTTTAGTGGGTGGTTACCCCCTGACAGACGAGTAGGGGAGACCGGGGCTAGTTGGCACACTTTTTACAATTTTGGTTATTGCGAATATAAAACAAACATTTTTGCAAAATTCTTACCACCATTGAAAATATTAACATTCGTCTTTATCATAGAGCAAAATAATTGTTGTTTGCTTTCAACATAAGATAACAATAAGCTTTAGAAAAAAATAACTTTTCGTGCCAACTTGCCCCACGGGGTAAGTTGGCACACATTATGGGGTAAGTTGGCACATTGATAATTAAAAGAAAATTACTACATTGCATTTAAATCAAATAACAAAAATACCCTCTGAATTTCCAAAATATAAGGCATTAGTATTACTTCAGATCATCATCTAGTTGTAATTGTGGCAGGTGTGAGATAAATCCTCGTCATAGTCTTCATGCTAGCACATGTTACATGCCCTGCACTGGACCTACACTTCTCCTGGCTTACCAAACACAGGCTCTCTTCAGCTGAGCTTTCTCCTGGATCAACAGGAGCAGTTAGAAGCCCATGTGTCTTTTCGGACATCTCTCAATCTGTTACATAACCACCCGTAAAATCAAAATCTTGAAATAGTCTGTAATTCAAAGTTGAAATTCCATCAATCCTAAACCAATTGAAAATATCAGAATAAGTGACAGCTAGAGGTAAAGCCGAGGAAACCTTACCAGAAATGTCACAGATGGGCATACTTGATCCTGGATTACCAGTCATCCACGAATCACATGTCCTGCTAACACATTTCTTCAGATGTCTATAAACACTAAAATCCAGGGGCTGCAACTTGTGAGAACAATGTGGAGGAAATGATAATACACTGATCTCATTATCCTTCCAAAAATCCAGAAACAAAACGTAAATTATATAAATAAATAGGCTTACTATCGTTATCAAATAACGTGTGCCAACTTGCCCCATCCCTACCATTTGGTACAAAACGCTTGCCGAGTCACACCAAGAAGCCTTGAATTAATCATTTTAATGGTATAGAATCTTTAAACCATAAGGAAAACTATGCTATAATTGAAAAATAATCTTTATGAATGTATAGATGTTATAGCAAATAACAGAAAGATTAAAATATTTACTCACTACCATCAAAATAGAAAACTGTCTCATAAATTCGAGCTCCTACCTTCTATCTCAATAGAATTTTGCTGGTAATTGAGGAACCACGTGGCAATTACACAGTATATGTATTAGAGTCATCTATTGTTAAACTTTAAAGTCATTTTGAATATGCCAACTTACCCCTGTAGCCAACTAGCCCCGGGCTCCCCTACTGTAATTGAAGTCAGTTGCTTGCTTGACAAAATAATGATATGACTGAATTATTATGGGCCTACAGATGACTGTTATTTATATGAAACAAATAAATAATTTTTGTGGTAGATCAGCCATACATACATACATATATATGAATATATATATATATATATATATATATATATATATATATATATATATATTATATATAAACATACATACATACATATATGTGTGTGTATTACAGAATTCTACTAATCTTTGCACATTCCTACATGAGGCATAGATTTAATCATCACGTATTCCATAAATAGTTATGCGCCGTTTAGGGTTTCGAAGCGTATATGTATAACGGTTAAAACGTGCTTAAAACTGATGCTTTAAATTTTGTTTTCCTTTCAATGAAAACCAGTCCCTCGATAAACGCCAACGCACCACTTGATTTATAGGCATCCTCCTCGAGGACTCTGGAACGAGGGTAATTACCCTCCTCATCTCGGTAATCGAAGGGGCAACGTACTTGCAAGTCCAAGTGGCCAACAAGTGTCGACCAGTCATAGGAGCCAAAAAAGTCGTCATAAAATGTTATTTAAAGCCTACACGCAAGCAAGCAAACAAACACACACACACACACACACATTGTCTATTCTAAGTTAGCAAAGGGAAGATAACCAGTAACTCCTGTTTGTTCCAGACCAGCCCTGTACGGAGTTAGTGCCGTCAAAGAATCTTACATGGGGCACTGTAGGTATCATTTAAGGGTCTTTGCAGTGTCCGTTCGGTCCCTAGCTGCAACCTTTCATTCCTTTAACTGTACATCCGTTCACATTCCCTTTCTTCCATCTTACTTTCCACCCTCTCTAACAATTGTCTCCTAGTGCAACTGCTCTGAGGTTTTCCTCCTGTTAAACCTTTCCGACCTTTTACTGTCAATTTCCCTTTCAGCGCTGAATAACCTCATTGGTCCCAGTGATTGGCCTTAGGCCTAAATTCTGTATTCTATTCCAGACCGGAATTTCTTAGGATATCTGCCAAGAATCCTTTTACATTCTTCCTCATGGGTTGTTTGTTTACCACGTTAAAAGTATCTTAGTGTAAATGCATCAAACATCATATGAGTTTGTGCTTATGATGTGAAAGCTGTTGGTTTTTCCAGTGAATGGTTTTCATTCTCTTAGCTTTTTGAGTCATTTCATTTTGTGCAGTTTTCTAAGAGAATTTTATGGTTAGACATTGCAACTTTTTTCGCGTGGCGTCCTTAATTTTTACTTTTTAATTTGTTTAGTTTTACGTGGGATTACATGGTTCTCATTTATTTTTCACAATTTTCTAATCCCATTATAATAGTTCTACGGCTTGTGAGTATTTATATGTATTTAGTGATTGAATGAATATTTTAAAAAAATGTTATCACGATTTTTCCCGTAGTTGAAATAACGTAAATGAGAATATACATTCCCTACACCGATGACTGTAGTAATGACGTTAGTTGACAGTATTAGATAACTCAGTCGACCAAAATAAAGTGGAATATTGCTATTGAGTAATGTATTCCCACACTCGTTTACGATAATCGTTTCGAAGATGTATAGAATTGCATCAAGAAATCCAAGGTATAACTTTGCCGATGTCCTTGATTTTTGTGACAGTTTTTCATAGCAAGAAATCGAGCAATCATTTTCACCTTCATTGCCTTGAGACACCTGCCGTCAAATCAGTCAGTGTGATGGAAATTTACTTGTTTTCTTGCCTATAGCAGGAAACCTTGGTAAATCGTTCTCTCTCTCTCTCTCTCTCTCTCTCTCTCTCTCTTGCCCCGACGGGGCCCCAACAAGGTACCTTTGCCAAGGCAGAAGTTGTCAGACAACTCCCTTGTTGATGTGTTGGGTGGTTCGTCGACTTCTTATGCTTCTTCTCCTTCTTCAGATAAACAAAAACTTTGGATCATTCTGGAAAAGTTCACGCACCTGTCCGCAGCTTCCCGCCAAACGGGCGTTAATGACGATTTCTGAGCGCCAAAGAAACGAGCCTTTAATTGCACGATATTTAAATTATGCCCAGCTTGCGGTAGCAAGGGGGAAAGTAGAGATTTTTAAGGCTTCAATATTGAACAGAGATATTCAGACTCCTGTTTATGGTTAGCGCCAAAATTCTGTGCGTTTGTTCCGTGTGAATTTAGGTTCATCTTCTGAATAATAATCGCAGGTGTCTTTCAAAGCTCAGAGTTTACCTGTCAGTTTGCCCACTGTTTGAATAATGATTTCGGTTATCAAACTGTAATGTCAGATTGATATAAGCGTCCTAAAGCATGGATGAAAAATAAAAGAATATCCCAAGGCGAGGGATTATAATCAGCCGCGCCGCGTTTAAGTCAAGAATGCGCTTTGCTCATCGCTGTTTTGTCATCTGCTTGCTTGAACATTTGCTTGCTTGAAGATTTTCTGTTGCACTTTTTCTTATTTACTATGTATTTCAATAATGAATCATTTCTAGATATTTTTCCACCTCGTAGACTCAGTCATACAGTGTTAGTTATGAATTCTCATTCGAAAAAAAATGAATGCTTAGCTTTTGCAAAAGATCTTGTTTGTTTTACCATTATTTTGAGAGGTCAGGGTAATGCTAAAACTACCAATTTGATTCCACTGGAACATGTCGCTCCGTTGGAAAGTCTGAGGAGCACAACCCTTACTGTAAATAAATGAAGATAAATTGTAAATTTTCCTGAAATATATGATATATATGCTGAACAGACCTTCAGTTCTATAGTAACGATCCCGTAGGGGGGGGGGGGGTGGGTGGGTACCGCCGTCAGTGCACCTCATTCGGTGCAGTGTTGGCATTACTTACTTAAGATTCTTTGCAGCGTCCCTTCGGCTACTTTCATCCTTTTTACTGTACCTCCGTTCATATTCTATTTCTTTCCATCTTACTGTCCACCCTCCCCTAACAATTGTTTCATAGTGCAACTGCTTTGAGGTTTTCCTCCTGTTACACCTTTCAAAACTTGTACTGACAGTTTCCGTTTCACCGCTGAATGGCCTTAGTTGCCCCAGTGCTTGGCCTAATGCCAAAAATCTATATAAATCAAATCTATATATACAGTAAAGATGAAACCTGTGGGAAAGTGGATGCCTGTTTGATGTAAACAAGACATGCTATACAGTTAATTATTTTACATTAATAAAGACACCTTTCTTATGTAAACGAGGCGGTTCTGTCGTACTACTGATTCAAGTCAGAAAATTCTATTGGAGAGATGGTGGCTGGTTGACGCAAACAAGAATTTGGAGTGACGATGGCCCTTGTCTGAAGTAAAAGAAATAGCTGTTCCTTAGAATTATAATGATAATCTGTTCAATGTTGACAACTTGATTTGACAGCGAAGACGACCCCTGTCTCTTATCAACAAAAATAGTTCTGCAGTACTTTCGGAATCAACCATTACAACTGCGGTCATATGTAAATCTAGCCGTTATACGGCAGCATAAACTCATCCAAAATGAATCCAGATAGAGAAGTTTCGCTTGGATTTTCCGTTCTTTAAAAAAAGGGGGGTGGGGGGGGTGGGGGGGGACTGGGTCGGTGTTGGTTGTCACATTCGTTGGTAGAACCTGCCAGTAGCAGAACTGAAGTTTGAAGCCAAGAGTGGCGTACATTGCTTATTCAAAGCTTCATTTTTGTTGCTCGTACCATCCCGAGTTGGTCTGCAAGACACCCCTGCCCCCCCTGACAAATGTAACTTTTTGAAATGCCAGAATGGAGAACATTATCGTTAAGAAAGCAGAGGCCTATCGTGTACTATAGTTTGAGCTCTGATACAGACAGGAAATAAGCGAATGGATAGAATTAGCCTTGGTAGGAGAGAGAGAGAGAGAGAGAGAGAGAGAGAGAGAGAGAGAGAGAGAAAGCAATTCATTTGCATCTGAATTATGTTAATCACAAAAAAAAGAAACTCAAAAGAAAAAGTTTTATTCGAACCTCGTCAATGTCTCCATTTTTATCCTAAACTTACAGAAAATCGCTTCCTTAAATTAAAAGGCCTCCCAGCCGCCACGACAAATCTCGCAGAAATTTGCACACGGGGTTGTAGGGGGGGAGGGGGGGGTGGGGGTGGGAAGGGTGGGATGGGGCGGGAGGGTGGGGGGGGGGGTGGGGGGGGGGGGGGGGGCGCGGTTAGAGAGCCGGATCATTTCCTTGTCCGGCAGAAATAGGATGCAAATCAGATCAAAGAATCCTGCTGGGTGTAGTAAAGGTCAGTGCAAGATTGTCTCCGTGTGTGGATAGTGCCGTCAGCGCATCTCACGTGGTGCACTGTAGGCATTACTTAAGGATCTTAGCAACGTCCCTCCGGCCTCTAGCTGCAGCCCCTTTCATTCCTTTTAGTTTACCCTCCGTTCATATTCTTATTTCCGTCTTATTTTCCACGCTCTTCTAACAATTGTTTCTTAGTAGTACAACTGCGAGATATCCTCCTGTTGCACCTTTGTAACCTCTTGCTCTCAATTTTCCTTCCCTTCAGCGCTGAATGATCTCTTAGGTCCCAGCGCTGGGCATACGGCCTAAATTTTACATTGCAAGAGTGTAGGATTGTCTTCATTGTAAATCTCTGTAGACAGTGGGATATATGGAAAGCTTTGTCTTTGGTGAGGAGACGTAGAGAAGGAGTGAGAAGGATAAGTAGCCTTTTAGCATGAGTCGTAGTACTAGCGGTGTTTTAAAGAGGGCAGTCTTGACCTGACAAATAAATGAGCTTAGATCGTATTTGTTCATGTATTTTTAGAATGATGATTTTTTTTTAATTGACAATAATAGAGCAATATCATTCTATAACTTGGCCGCCACTTTAGAGTCCAAATGATTGTTCTTAGCTCTGGTGCAGAGGGAGCGCTATAGTGTATAATGCGCGCTGTAGGCTGAAGATGGTATCACACTAGTCATTTCTTGCTCGCGGTTTTGGCCAGCATCCAGCCGATGCTCGCGAGCAAAAGTGTTATATCGTCACACTAGGACCTCGTGGTTTCGAGGAGCAGTAGGAAAAAGTAAACAAAACTGATCAGCTGATATCATCATGGCACCCAGAAATTGTAGAACTGTTGCAAGATGTGCTGCAGTGATGTGTTTTCGGAATCTTACGTGAATGCAAGAGTAACAAAAAACGTTTGTGGGTTCGAGAGTGGGCCAGGAGAAGAGAAGCCAAAGGTCTGAGAGTGCGTCCTATCAGCAGCAGCCATCTTGTTTGTTTACACTATGCGGTCGCTCGCGGTTCGTGCACGCTGCTTCCCGTTCAGTCGGGAAGCAAAAATCTCGAGCTAAAAGCTCCCGGTTTTCCGTTTTCACCAGCAACGGCTCGCTGCTGGAGAAAAAAAGGCCTGTTTGAGGCCACCTTAAGTTGTTCATCGTGGGACTATTTTTTTTTTTGTCGGTTTCAAATTTCTGTACTCGAAAATTGTTAATGTTTTTTTTTAAGTCAAGTTTGAAAATGAATAAAAATGACAAAAAAGAAGTTTGTACAGTAATGATGTAACTATGTTTGTACATTTAGGAAGCAATAAGAATAATTTCTTGTTAGGACTAGACAGTACACTTATATCTACAAACAAACACATACACACACACACACACACACACAATTCAAAGTCTAAACGTGGATTTAGATTCAGAACTGCCTTAATAAAGTTCAGGTTATTAATCCTTGGCCCATAGCTTGACTGTTTACAAAATTTTAAGGAAATCTATCCATAGGTTTTTTATTTTTTTTTATTTTATCTTGTCTATATATCCAAGCAAGCAGGCAGACGTGACTGAATGTCTACTGTTTCCACCCTATCTTTTTTGGGAGATTTGATGAGGAGTTATATCGTAAATAAATAAATAAATGAATAAGGAAAGCATAGACACCTTCTAGTATAATGTCAGAAGGTATTGAATGATAATTAACAAAAGGACCCAAATGTTACTGAGACATCTTCAAAGTCCTCCCGTAGAAGCATTTAGTTTGTTTCAAAACCAGTTCACGATTACAATTCGATCTCCGGCGTCTTCCCACCGCAAGAACCGATAGATTTACCTGCATGAGCAGAGAAGTAGTATTCTTAGCAACCGCCACACCGGAGTGGGTGGTATACATACACGGAGAGGAGGAGACGCGATCCCTCATCTCTCGTCGAGGTATCGGTTTCCAAACCACTTCTTCTGTGTCACTTGTGCAAGACGTCTGCAGGTATTCGGTCCTGACCGCAAAACCAAAAGTGATATCGTTCTTCAGGCAGGTCTGCATTGCTGCTTGTTGCTTGTCCTCGTGACATGTTGCTTGCTTCTTGTTGGTTGTTGCTATAGTAGATTCACATCAACGTTGCATCTGATGTCTAAGCCAGTCCCTTAACGAGCGCTCCTGGATTGGCTGTTGATAAGCCAATCACAGGGCTGGAAACTCTGTCTCTCGAGAGAATTCACATGGGCAGGATGTACGTTCCACTTCTCCTGAGGGATAAGTCTTTCCAGAGTATCCCCCAGGAGAGGTGGAACATACATCCTGCATATGAGAACTCTCGAGAGAGACTGAGAGTTCCCAGCCCTGTGATTGGCTTGTCAACAGCCAATCAGGAGCGTCGAAAGGGACGGGCTTAGGCATCAGATGCACGGTTGATGTGAATCTACTATAGCAGCTTCTGTTTTGTGGCCTACTGGTTATCTCTTAGCTTGCTCTCCCTTTTCTTCGGCCCTTGCCTGTATCCTTTAGCTTTCGGATTGTTTATTGTAGTTATCTGTGTGTCTTGTAGCTTGCTACTTGTTCTTTGTTGGATGATGCTCTATACGTGTATCTTGTTGCTTCTTTGCTCTTGCTTGTTAGTTGTATCTATTAGTTTGCTTTTTGTGTGCTGTTGGTTTTTTGCTTGCTGCTTGTTTCTTATTGGATTTTGATTTTGTCTTTTCTCCTGTCTCGTTGCCCGTGTCCTGTATCTCGTTGCTTGTGTCTGGTAGCAGGTTGTTGCTTGGGTCTTGTAGCTTGCTGCATCTTTCTTGGTTGTTATTTGTCTCTGTTGTTTGTTGACTCTGTCTTGTTACATGCTACCTGTTTGTTGTTACTTATTTCCTGTTCCTTGTTTCTTGCCAGTTGATGCTTGCATCTGGTATTTTGTTCCCCTCGACCTCAGAATTAAACTCGTTTGATTCTAAATACACTTTCATCATAGACCTCACCTGCTGATTTTGTCTTGTATATATTGACAGCTGTCAGCTTAGGTCTAATTATGGTAAGGTGATATACGAGTATATGCTGGATTATGCTATGTACCAGCGCGGACCTTTGTTCACTGGTGTTGGAAGGCATATGAGGTATGATGTGGACTAATCGACAATAACCAACCAACCAGGGCCGTCATTTGTGGTGGGCTGTGGGGGCCTCTTGCACCCTCAAGACTTGACCTTAAATAAAATAAAAACTACTGAGGCTAGAGGGCTACAATTTAGTACATTTGGTGATTGGAGGGTGAATGATCAACATACCAATTTGTGGCCATCTAGCCTCAGTAGTTTTTAAGATTTGAGGGGGGACAGAAAAAGTTCTGGTTTTCTATTACAGAGTCTTCCTTTACGAGAAATGGGTTCTCTGAAGTTTGTTACAGGTTTATTCAGCCACTCTTCCAGTTTGCAAAGCAATAACTCGAACGGTCCTTGGCTCATACGCAAATCTTCATAAAATTTTTCATCGTACATTCGATTATAAAATTCATTCCGTTCCGGTCTGCTGTCGTTAAAATAAAGACTTCAGATTTTTTGTTTTTTTGTTTACTGGTATTTCATCTAACTTCACGGAAGTAACTTTAAATAAAAATAATGTTCTTAAAGAATTTATTGATGACATGTCTGCTCTCCTGATCAGCTTTGTCCATAGATATCAATGGCTTTGCCTAACGTGTCGTGCGCGTCGTCAACGGCTGCAATGTGGCCACGCAACGCGTTGCCGTAATGCTTACTGTGCACCACGGGAGGTGCACTAACGGTTAGTACCAACTTTGCCGGTTTTTCTTCACAACATTGGCTTTTAGCAGTCTTACCATACGCAGTTCTTTTTTTTTTTTTTTTTTACGTTAGTTATGATTTAATGGTTAGAATGAGGAAAATTTAATGCCTTGATACGTATTGTCCGATGTAGAATTATTTTCCGTGACGTGAATAAGAATTAACACGTCACTGGCTTAGAATAGAGTATTTTTGACGAAGAAAAATAAAGGATTTCAATAAAATTCATTTCTATAAATAAGCAGGATATGTTTTATAACTTTATTTTCATACTAAAACATAAAAAGGCAAAGTAAAGAATTTTGTTCCTCAGTGCCGTGGCCTGTGGTCGGAAAAGCCACGGAGGGTTGGCAGATGTCACCAGAAAGCCACAGTAGTAGACGAAATTCCTCAAAACGGCAACCCTGGGCAGTAACCTTCTTCGGGGTTATAAATGTATATGTTTATCATTAACTTGCATTCTTATTGATTTTATATCTTTATGAAATATATCAAATGTTAACAACCTTATACACCACTTGTATGAGGCCAGAAGAGCAGCTCGACCCCACTGTGATCATGTTGACAAAGTAGTGAGTTAGGCATCTTGTGATTAGTCAACTGTTATGGGGCGCCGTTGAGGTAGAGAAGGGCACGGGACTACCAGCCTCATCCACATTAAAGACTTAGTGAGAGCCAAAGGGTTAACGATCTCTGGAGCCAACGCTCTCAAGGTTGGGCGTGCGGTGAGAGTAGTTAGGCCTACTTCTTGACGCCGCTCCGACTCACAGCATCCACTTGCAGAAAGTGAAGGTATCTGGGGTGGGCGTCGTAACCTCGTTTCCAATTAAGTCTGGGGGAAAAATGGCAATGGGGGTAGGTGGCGACCGAATCGAGTCTGTACAGCTAGGGGAAGGGTGTTGTGGTTGGGGGGCGCTGTCGAGCCCCCAAAAGAAAATTGGTTGAAATTTGATCTTCCTAATTAGGGGCACTAGTAAGGTCTACAAGGGCAGGTAAACTGAATAATATGGGTGGTTTA
>NC_087218.1:15469590-15473559 GCF_015104395.2 Macrobrachium nipponense
AACAATAATTATAAAATAGAGAAGAATCTTTATAACGATTAATGCAGCTGAGGCAGCAGTACTTTTAATAAAAACATTATTATTAATTTTATTATTATTTATTATTATTATTATTTATTATTATTATTATTATATTTATTATTATTATTGGAAAAAGTAAATCCACAATAATTATGTTCTGATCTTGTTTATTTAAAATACAAAGCAGAAAGCTTTCGAAGACCGCACGGTCCTCCTTGTCAGTCTGAATACCTTATTATTATTATATTATTATTATTATTATCATTATTATTATTATTATTATTATTATTATTATTATTATTATTATTATTTATTATTATTATTCCAAGCATTCTGCTTTGGAAAGTATAGTGTTACAGCTTGGCCTCGGATCCCCTCTACATCAGTGTTTCTGAACTTTCTTTTATCAAATTACTCTATGTAGAGGAACCCTTATTATGGTAATTTCTCGCTTGGGTTTAAAAGTGTTTTCAGGGTATAATATATAGTACTAAAATTGCTACTGGATTATTTTTAATGGCTCATCTTCAACATAAATGTTTACATTTTACTTACAATAACTTTCACAACATTATTGATTTGTCAAAATTATCCTGAGGACCCCTTGGAACATTCCGCGGACCACACTTTAAAAAACACTGCTCCACATCAATGTCACTGAGATTTCAAACGCTTGCTGAGATGCAGACAGCTTGGAGTCCACTGATTTCGGGCGTCTGCATTTATACCCGAGAGGAATGCAGTCCTTGTTGCGCCTAGCGTGGCGGTACTGCTTACGCCAGAAAAAAAAAGAAAAAAAAAAGGCTGCTGGAGCTTTGCAGGAATTGGGGAACATGGAATGACGTTAAAGGAAGCAGAGTATTGTTTGAATAATGAGTTTTTTGGAGTCAAAACCTCACTCGTTTTGATGTTTGAAGTGGGTTAGCTAAAGCCCTATTGATTTGAGTTTTCTGAAAAGAAATCTACTTTGCCGGCTTTTGTCTGTCTTTCCACACTTATTTTCTGTCCGCCCTAGATCTTAAAAACTACTTAGGCTAGAGGGCTGCAAATTGGTGCGTTGATCATCCACCCTCCAATCATCAAAACATACCGAATTACAGCCAACTAGCCTCAGTACGTTTTTTTTGTTTGGTTTTGATTCAAGTTTAAAGTTAGCCATAAGGGTGAGTCTGGCAACGATATAAGCCAGGCCACAACCGTGACGTGGTTAAAGTTTTATGGGCCGGGGCTCTACAGCATTATATACCGAGACCACCGAAAGATATATCTAATTTCGGTGGTCCTTGATTATACCCTGTACAGAAAACTCGATGCGCCGAAGAAACGTTGGTGTCCTTTTTTTTTTTTTTTTTTTTTTTTTTTTACTCGTTTGTTTATTTGGCTGATCTCGTGCCTATTAAATTTCACTCTCTCCTAAACCAGCGCTAAAAGTCAGAGATGATTATAATTCCTCAAGACATTCTGGAGAATGCACTCAAAGGTAAATAGTTTACCTCGCCGGAAAACTAGTTACGTATGGCTGTGTAAATGCTGGTTTCAGGCAATAAACAAAAGCGTTGACATATTGCTCATGAATATCTGCAGACCTGTGAACCAAAATCTTAGATCTTTGCTCAGTTTGAGGCAAGGACGAACTTAGAAGATCAGACTGGAGTTAGATATCGCTTTTTTTTTGTAACGTGACCGAGAAAAATTGAAGCTGTGCTTTTGTGAAGAGAATGAAGTTCGATTCTCGGCCCGGCCAACGCGGAATCAGAGGAATTTATTTCTTGTGATAGAAATTAATTTCTCGATATAATGTAGTTCTGATCCCATAATAAGCTGAAGGTCCGTTGCTAGGTGACCAACTGGTTCCTAGTCACGTAAAAAATATCTAATCCTTCGGGCCAGCCCTAGGAGAGCTGTTAATCAGCTTAGTAGTCTGGTTAAACTAAAATATACTTAACTTTTTAAAGGAACGAAACCTCCACTGATAGGATAGTTTTGTCATTCGTTAATAATTGGCCACTTGTCAACGACTGAAGATTTTATTATCCCAGATGACTAGACGTTGCTCTAACTGAAAGTCATTGGCACCGATGGAGAGAGTCTGCTGAGCTGGAATCACTGAACGACCACTTCGCCGTTCCAGCCGTCTCAGCCGAACAGAAACAATAAAAAAGGGTGAGCTGATCAACATCTTAAAAAAATCCGCATTGAACCAGTTTTCTTGCGACGTCGTTACACTCAGGCTCCAGTTGTCTTAATATCAGTAGGTCTGAAAGGAATACAGAGTAGTATCCAAAAGTCTCTCCTGCCATTTTTAACCTTGTAAAAAGAAAAAAAAGGAAATTTTTTTAAACACTACAGTGCCTTTTAGTTATTATTATTATTATTATTATTATTATTATTATTATTATTATTATTATTATTATTATTATTATTATTATTATTATTATTATTATTATTAATGTATTACCGTCGCTTTGTTGTACCTGCAGTACTTACTAAAAATGACAGATAATTTTTGTCTTCTCGACGGCAAAATTATGATTGACGAAATGGGATTAAAATGAGCCATCTGAGAGAGAAACAAGGCACTGGGAATGCAGAAGAAATAGAATAGCCACTTGCAAAATTCCGAAACAGCAGAATCGCATTGTTAGCCTCGGGACAGACAGACTGCCGGAACTAAACCTGTTCTTCGTATTTGGTTCCTTCTCTTCTGAGTTTGTCTTCCGTCGAGGAAATTATACGACCTCTGAAATTATACGACCTCTGAAATTATACGACATCTGAAAGTATCAGACCTCTGAAATTCTACGACCTCTGAAATTCTACGGCCTCTGAAATTGTACGATCTCTGATATTATACGACCTGTGAAATTTACGTCCTGTGAAATTATACGACCTGTGAAAGTATAAGGCCTCTGAAATTCTACGGCCTCTGAAATTTACGACCTCTGAAATTATACGACCTCTGAAATTATAAGACCTGAAACTATACGACCTCTGACACTGACGTATGGAACCGCTATTAGTTTAGGTCATTGTGGTTATAAAGTTATGAGGTTAATGACCTATTTAATGTCCCTGTTTTTATTTTCTTTTTCATCCTATCAACGAGTCTTTACTTATGCTGAATTATATATCCAGTTGGTTAGGAGCTTGTATCGGCAGCGAGTGTGCCTGGACGTTTATTCCCCAGCGAGCCTAGATAGATTTTAGATTTGGCAGTTACACGACTGTGGTGGATCGAAACATCAGTAGTACGGCGGTGGGGATGGGGCGGTGGCGCCGAGTGGAAGGTGTTCATCCTAAAATACACAATACACAATAAGAACGTAAAGACTAATAATGCCTTTTAGACAACCCACATCTAAGAAGAAGAGGTTTCTAGGTTATGATAATAATTATATCTGGCAAGCATCATGGCTTTTGGGGGTTTTGTTAGTAAACAAGCTTAAGATGAAGGGGCGTTCAGCTTTTCTTGTCTGTTGGGTACGTACTCTGTGCCACAAAGTCCAAGGCTGCTTGGGCCCGCCCGAGGGTTGTTTTGGGCATCGTGAGGTTAGAAGTGTACAATTATGTGCTTGATTATTTAATAATGGCTATTGAGTGTATGTATGTTTTTCATTTTTTTTTATTTTAGCAGCAAACCGCACCTTCTTAGTGTATCTGTCTATGGTCTCAAGCCGAAAAGGTTTTATGTAATAAGAAAATTAATAATTAATAAACTAATAATAATAATAATAATAATAATTAATAATTTAATAATAATAATAATAATAATAATAATAATAATAAGTAATAATAATGAATAATAATAATAATAATATAATTTAATTATTATTATTATTATTATTATTGATTATTATTATTATTATTATTAGTTGTTCTTATTATTATTTGCAGCAGAATTTTCCAATATTACAGTACAAAATTTTTTTTATATTTGAATTCTTGCAC
>NC_087218.1:15474059-15476559 GCF_015104395.2 Macrobrachium nipponense
GTGCAAGAATTCAAATATAAAAAAATTGTGTACTGTAATATTGGAAAATTACTGCTGCAAATAATAATAATAATATAATAATAATAATAATAATAATAATAATTTTTTTTTTTTTTTTTTTTTTTGCTCTATCACAGTCCTCCAATTCGACTGGGTGGTATTTATAGTGTGGGGTTCCGGGTTGCATCCTGCCTCCTTAGGAGTCCATCACTCTCCTTACTATGTGTGCCGTTTCTAGAATCACACACTTCTGCATGAGTCCTGGAGCTACTTCAGCCTCTAGTTTTTCTAGATTCCTTTTCAGGGATCTTGGGAATCGTGCCTAGTGCTCCTATGATTATGGGTACGATTTCCACTGGCATATCCCATATCCTTCTTATTTCTATTTTCAGATCTTGATACTTATCCATTTTTTCCCTCTCTTTCTCTTCAACTCTGGTGTCCCATGGTATTGCGACATCAATGAGTGATACTTTCTTCTTTTGACTTGTCAATCAACGTCACGTCTGGTCTGTTTGCACGTATCACCCTATCCGTCCTGATACATAGTCCCAAGAGGATCTTTGCGTGATCGTTTTCTATCACTCCCTCAGGTTGGTGCTAGACCACCACTTATTACTGCAAGGTAGCTGATGTTTCTTGCACAGGCTCCAGTGGAGGGCTTTTGCCACTGAATCATGCCTCTTTTTGTACTGGTTCTGTGCAAGTGCCGGGCATTCGCTTGCTATGTGGTTTATGGTTTCATTTTTCGTATTGCACTTCCTACATATGGGAGAGATGTTATTTCCATCTATCGTTCTTTGAACATATCTGGTTCTTAGGGCCTGATCTTGTGCCGCTGTTATCATTCCTTCAGTTTCCTTCTTTAGCTCTCCCTCTGTAGCTATTGCCAATTGTCATCGCTGGCTAGTTCTTTAGTCTGTCTCATGTATTGTCCGTGCATTGGTTTGTTGTGCCAGTCCTCTGTTCTGTCTGTCATTCTCCTGTCTCTGTATATTTCTGGGTCTTCGTCTACTTTTATTAGTCTTCTTCCCATGCATTCTTTAGCCACTCGTCTTCACTGGTTTTCAAATATTGCCCCAGTGCTCTGTTTTCAATGTTGACGCAGTCCTCTATACTTAGTAGTCCTCTGCCTCCTTTCTTTCGTGTTATGTATACTCTGTCCGTATTTGCTCTTGGGTGTAGTGCTTTGTGTATTGTCATATGTTTCCTGGTTTTCTGATCTATGGTGCGGAGTTCTGCCTTCGTCCATTCGACTATTCCTGCTTAATGATTATATTAATTATTATTATTTATTATTATTATTATTATTATTATTATTACATAAAACCTTTTCGGCTTGAGACCATAGACAGATACACTAAGAAGGTGCGGTTTGCTGCGTAAATAAAAATGAAAAACATACATAACACTCAATAGCCATTATAATAATCAAGCACATAATTGTACACTTCTAACCTCACGATGCCCAAAACAACCCCTCGGGCCCCAAGCAGCCTTGGACTTTGTGGCACAGAGTACGTACCCAACAGACAAGAAAAGCTGAACGCCCCTTCATCTTAAGCTTGTTTACTAACAAAACCCCCAAAAGCCATGATGCTTGCCAGATATAATTATTATCATAACCATAATTTTGTCGCCTAGAAACCTCTTCTTGGGTGTGGGTTGTCTAAAAGGCATTTTTAGTCTTTTCGCTCTTATTGTGTATTGTGTATTTTAGGATGAACACCTTCCACTCGGCGCCACCGCCAACCCCCACCGCCGTACTACTGATGTTTCGATCCACCACAGTCGTGTAACTGTCAAATCTAAAATCTATCTCGCTGGGGAATAACGTCCAGGCACACTCGCTGCCGATACAAGCGTCCTAACCACTGGATTATATAATTCAGCGTAAGTAAAGACTCGTTGATAGGATGAAAAAGAAAATAAAAACAGGGACATTAAATAGGTCATTAACCTCATAACTTTATAACCACAATGACCTAAACTAACAGCGGTTCCATACGTCAATGACAGAGGTCGTATAGTTTCAGGTCTTATAATTTCAGAGGTCTTATAATATCAGAGGTCGTATAATTTCACAGGTTGTATAATTTCAGAGGCCGTAGAATTTCAGAGGTCGTATAATTTCAGATGTCGTATAATTTCAGATGTATAATTTCAGAGGTCGTATAATTTCACAGGTCGTATAATTTCACAGGTCGTAAATTTCAGAAGTCGTATAATTTCAGAGGTCGTATAATTTCCTCGACGGAAGACAAACTCAGAAGAGAAGGAACCAAATACGAACAGGTTTAGTTCCGGCAGTCTGTCTGTCCCGAGGCTAAACAATGCGATTCTGCTGTTTCGGAATTTTGCAAGTGGCTATTCTTTTTCTTTCCTCTGCATTCCCAGTGCCTTGTTTCTCTCTCAGATGGCTCATTTTAATCCCATTTCGTCAATCATAATTTTGCCGTCGAGAAGACAAAAATTATCTTTCATTTTTAGTAAGTACTGC
>NC_087218.1:15481559-15500702 GCF_015104395.2 Macrobrachium nipponense
TTAACTAATTACTGGTAGACGGTTAATTGCCGAGGGTTATCCGAGTCATTCCATTTATTCATGCTGCTAAGAATCTGAGTTATTCAGCTAATACTTTGCTGTTAAATAAATGTATATTTTTGTAGTTCCGACTCTGATTTGATGACCTAATGAAATGGAGAGAAAGAGCTATTGCCAGTCGAGAGAGAGAGAGAGAGAGAGAGAGAGAGAGAGAGAGAAAGTGTTGCCAAAGCCCAGTGCCGGCCGCTATGGCTTTCACTGCCAAAATGAATAACGGAGGCGGTGGCCCCGTTATTATATAGTATATATATATTATAATATATAAATTGTATAATAATATAGTAGATTTATTAATATATATAGTGTAAACATACTTATATATATATATATAATATATATATATATAAGTGAGATATATATATATTGGTATTTGATATATAGATATATAATATATATATTATATAATATGTATACATTATTATAATATATAATATAATATATATGATATGATATATATATGAATATCTTCTTTCTCTGCATCTTTTCCCACTTCTGTGTGGGGTCGATGTTACTGACAGCTTTCCTCCACCTGGCTTGGTCAACAACATCCTCCTCTGACCATTGTGTGTCTCTCAGATCTTTATTACAGCCATCCACCTTCGCTTCTAAGGTCTTCCTCTCGCTCGCTCTCCCACCAGGCACTTGCATCTGGATCATTCTCCTCCCTATGTAATTACATAGCAGTCTTCTTTCCTGGACCTTCTTTGATAGATCTACGACTTCAGTAGTTCCTCTTATTCTTTCTTCTAGATCTTGTCCACTTTTGTCACTCCAAACATCCACCGGAGCATTTTCATCTCTAACCGCATCCAATCTCTTTTCTTGCAATGTCCTTAACGGCGCCATGTTTCCGCTCCATTTATCAAAGCTAGTCTCACTACAGTCTTATACACTCTTCCTTCAACCTGTATGTTGATTCTCCGGTCGCACATATATATGTATATGTATACAGTATATGTATATATATATGTATATAAATAAATATATATATATATATATATATATATATATATATGTGTGTGTGTGTGTGTGTGTGTGTATATATATATATCTATATATATATATATAAATAATATATATATATAGATATATATATATATATATATATATATACATATACATATACATATATATAATTACAGGAGAAATTTCATGTTTCCCAACATACCTCTTCAGCAAAGTTTTATTCCAATCACTTAACGAAGCGCATTTAACATGATTTAGGCACAAAACGTTCTGCAGATTGCAATTTACGCAGTAATTTATTTGCTTCGTTGGCACAAGTGTAAACAGTCTTTAGTGCATCTGCTTGTATGTTGCCTAAGCGTAGGAAGGACGTGTACCCATTCACTTATACATCTTAAATTGGATACATCAGGTTTATTACCCAGCCATACTTTCACCCGAAGTCCTTTTTCCTTGTCTAAAATTACTCCTTGGGATACGTGTAAGTGTAGGTAGTATGTCCGTATGAGAAAGTTTGATGTCCTCCGGTGTTGGCACATGAGCCTATAATATGCCTGGTGTGAACACGTGTGTGTCTAATGAGTGCGTGTGCGTTTGTTTGTTTATTGCATACAGCAATGACTGCCAATGTGTATGTTTGTGTGTGTGTGTGTGCATAACAAGCACGTCAGTGTATGAGCGCTTGTGCTGAAGGTGATAAGCGGTCTGCGAGCTTGTTACCGTGTATCTATAGTTAAGCATAATGCGCTCCTGCAAAGGTCATAGGTTAGAGCTAGACCTATAGCAGAGCACACAACACGATCAGACATAGCTGGTGGAATCTAGCCCGGTCTTTGGGAAAAGTGTGAATGGGTTTGCAATTGAGGAAATACAGATCAACCCCCCACCCCCACCCACCAAAGTTGAGTTAGGGGGGACACAGTATATTCTGTCCCCCCAAAATACTAAATATTATAGTAAATATCACGCTCCTACGAAGACAGAGCAAGGAAAATTGAATTAGTACCCCTTAAAAACAGTGACCTGAAGTTTTCTTTGAACATTTGGTATAATATAAAGTATTTTAAACATTTATATATTATTCATTTAACTATTAATGAAATCCTACCTCCCTTGTATCATATTTTCTTTTGAACAGATAAGTCAGAAAGGTTCCAAGGGATTTAAGGTGCTTTGTTTCATGTAAAAGAAAATTGTGCTCGTGATTTTACATATGCATTATATATATTTATATTGCAAATCAATAACTCGCAGCTATTGACAAATTCTATATGTGCTAGGGTAAGCGTGTCCACCAAATATTTTATGCCATCCATACATAGGACAAATAATTGTCTTTAGATGCTTAATGTTAAACCACCCTTATTATTTAGTTTACCTGCCCTTGTAGACCTTACAGTGCCCCTAAATAGAGATCAAATTTCAACAATTTTCTTTGGGGGGCTCACAGCGCCCCCCAACCACACCCCCTAGCAGTACAGACTCGCTTCGGTCGCCACCCACCCCATATTGTCCCCCGAACTTATTGGAACTAAATAGTTACGCCCACTGATACCTTCACTTTCTGCAAGTGGATGCTGTGAGTCGGAGCGGCGTCAAGAAGTAGGCCTAACTACTCTCACCGCACGCCTAACCTTGAGAGCGTTGGCTCCAGAGAGCGTTAACCCTTTGGCTCTCACTAAGTCTTTATTGTGGATGAGGCTGGTAGTCCCGTGCCCTTCTCTACCTCAACGGCGCCCCATAACAGTTGACTAATCACAAGATGCCTAACTCACTACTTTGTCAACATGATCACAGTGGGGTCGAGCTGCTCTTCTGGCCTCATACAAGTGGCGCATAAGGTTGTTAACCTTTGATATATTTCATAAAGATATAAAATCAATAAGAATGCAAATTAATGATAAATATATACATTTGTAACCCCGAAGAAGGGTACTGCCCAGGGTTGCCGTTTTGAGGAATTTCGTCTACTACTGTGGCTTTCTGGTAACATCTGCCAACCTCCGTGGCTTTTCCGACCACAGGCCACAGCACTGAGGAACAAAATTCTTTACTTTGCCTTTTTATGTTTTAGTATGAAAATAAAGTTATAAAACATATCCTTTATTTTTATGTCAAAAATACTCTATTCTAAGCCAGTGACGTGTTAATTCTTATTCACGTCACGGAAAATAATTCTACATCGGACAATACGTATCAAGGCATTAAATTTTCCTCATTCTAACCATTAAATCATAACTAACGTAAAAAAAAAAAAAAAAAAAAAAAAAAAGAACTGCGTATGGTAAGACTGCTAAAAGCCAATGTTGTGAAGAAAAACCGGCAAAGTTGGTACTGCCGTCACGTGCAGCTCCCGTGGTGCACTGTAAGCATTACGGCAACGCGTTGCGTGGCCACATTGCAGCCGTTGACGACGCGCACGACACGTTAGGCAAAGCCATTGATATCTATGGACAAAGCTGATCAGGAGAGCAGACATGTCATCAATAAATTCTTTAAGAACATTATTTTTATTTAAAGTTACTTCCGTGAAGTTAGATGAAATACCAGTCAACAAAAAAAAAATCTGGAGTCTTTATTTTAACGACAGCAGACAGGAACGGAGTGAATTTTATAATCGAATGTACGACGAAAAATTTTATGAAGATTTGCGTATGAGCCAAGGACCGTTCGATTTATTGCTTTGCAAACTGGAAGAGTGGCTGAATAAACCTGTAACAAACTTCAGAGAACCCATTTCTCGTAAAGGAAGACTCTGTAATAGACAACCAGAACTTTTTCTGTCCCCCCTCAAATCTTAAAAACTACGGAGGCTAGATGGCCACAAATTGGTATGTTGATCATTCACCCTCCAATCACCAAATATACCAAATTGTAGCCCTCTAGCCTCAGTAGTTTTTATTTTATTTAAGGTCAAGTCTTCCAACACCATTGAACAAGGGTCCGCGCTGGGACAGCTGTCAATATATACAAGACAAAATCAGCAGGTGAGGTCTATGATGAAAGTGTATTTAGAATCAAACGAGTTTAATTCTGAGGTCGAGGGGAACAAAATACCAGATGCAAGCATCAACTGGCAAGAAACAAGGAACAGGAAATAAGTAACAACAAACAGGTAGCATGTAACAAGACAGAGTCAACAAACAACAGAGACAAATAACAGCCAAGAAAGATGCAGCGAGCTACAAGACCCAAGCAACAACCTGCTACCAGACACAAGCAACGAGATACAGGACACGGGCAACGAGACAGGAGAAAAGACAAAAGCAAAATCCAACAAGAAACAAGCAGCAAGCAAAAAACCAACAGCACACAAAAAGCAAACTAATAGATACAACTAACAAGCAAGAGCAAAGAAACAACAAGATACACGTATAGAGCATCATCCAACAAAGAACAAGTAGCAAGCTACAAGACACACAGATAACTACACTAAACAATCCGAAAGCTAAAGGATACAGGCAAGGGCCGAAGAAAAGGCAGAGCAAGCTGAGAGATAACCAGTAGGCCACAAAACAGGAGCTGCTATAGTAGATTCACATCAACCGCGCATCTGATGCCTAAGCCCGTCCCTTTCGACGCTCCTGATTGGCTGTTGACAAGCCAATCACAGGGCTGGAAACTCTCAGTCTCTCGAGAGAGTTCACATAGGCAGGTTGTATGTTCCACCTCTCCTGAGGGATACTCTGGAAAGACTTATCCCTTAGGAGAGGTGGGACATACATCCTGCCCATGTGAATTCTCTCGAGAGACAGAGTTTCCAGCCCTGTGATTGGCTTATCAACAGCCAATTAGGAGCGTCGTAAGGGACTGGCTTAGACATCAGATGCAACGTTGATGTGAATCTACTATAGCAACAACCAACAAGAAGCAAGCAACATGTCACGAGGACAAGCAACAAGCAGCAATGCAGACCTGCCTGAAGAACGATATCACTTTTGGTTTTGCGGTCAGGACCGAATACCTGCAGACGTCTTGCACAAGTGACACAGAAGAAGTGGTTTGGAAACCGATACCTCGACGAGAGATGAGGGATCGCGTCTCCTCCTCTCCGTGTATGTATACCACCCACTCCGGTGTGGCGGTTGCTAAGAATACTACTTCTCTGCTCATGCAGGTAAATCTATCGGTTCTTGCGGTGGGAAGACGCCGGAGATCGAATTGTAATCGTGAACTGGTTTTGAATCAATAAATGCTTCTACAGGAGGACTTTGAAGATGTCTCGGTAACATTTGGGTACTTTTGTTCATTAGTATTCAATACCTTCTGACATTATACTACAAGGTGTCATTAACTCTTCATCAAATCTCCCAAAAAAGATAGGCTGGAAACAGTAGACATTCAGTCACGTCTGTCTGCTTGCTTGGATATCTAGACAAGATAAAATAAAAAATAAAAAACACCTATGGATAGATTTCCTTAAAATTTTGTAAACAGTCAAGCTATGGGCCACGGATTAATAACCTGAACTTTATCAAGGCAGTTCTGAATCTAAATCCACGTTTAGACTGAATTTTGTGTGTGTGTGTGTGTGTGTTTGTTTGTAGATATAAGTGTACTGTCTAGTCCTAACAAGAAATTATTCTTGCTTCCTAAATGTGCAAACATAGTTACATCATTACTGTACATATTCTTTTTGTCATTTTTATTCTTTTTCAAATTTGACTTAAAAAAAAACATTAACAATTTCGAGTACAGAAATTTGAAACCGACAAAAAAAATAGTCCCACGATGAACAACTTAAGGTGGCCTCACACTAGACTATTTTTTCTCCGGCAGCGAGCCGCTGCTGGTGAAAACGGAAAACCGGGAGCTTTTAGCTCAAGATTTTTGCTTCCCGACTGAACGGGAAGCAGCGTGGTGTAAACAAACAAGATAGCTGCTGCTGATAGGACGCACTCTCAGACCTTTGGCTTCTCTCCTCCTGGCCCACTCTCGAACCCACAAACGTTTTTTGTTACTCTTGCATTCACGTAAGATTCCGAAAACACATCACTGCAGCACATCTTGCAACAGTTCTACAATTTCTGGGCGCCATGATGATATCAGCTGATCAGTTTTGTTTACTTTTTCCTACTGCTCCTCGAAACTACAAGGTCCTAGTGTGACGATACAACACTTTTGCTCACGAGCATCGGCTGGATGCTGGCCAAAACCGCGAGCAATAAATGACTAGTGTGATACCAGCTTTAGCCTACAGCGCGCATTATGCCACTATAGCGCTCCCTCTGCACCAGAGCTAAGAACAATCATTTGGACACTAAAGTGGCGGCCAAGTTATAGAATGATATTGCTCTATTATTGTCAATTAAAAAAAATCATCATTCTAAAAATACATGAACAAATACGATCTAGGCTCGTTTATTTGTCAGGTCAAGACTGCCGTCTTTAAAACACCGCTAGTACTACGACTCATGCTAAAAGGCTACTTATGCTTTCAGAGACGCCCTCTCCTTCTCACTCCTTCTCACTCCTTCTCTACGTCTCCTCACCAAAGACAAAGCTTTCCATATAACCCACTGTCTACAGAGATTTACAATGAAGACAATCCTACAATCTTGCAATGTAAAATTTGGGCCGTATGCCCAGTGCTGGGATCTAAGAGATCATTCAGCGCTGAAGGGAAGGAAAATTGAGAGCAAGAGGTCACAAAGGTGCAACAGGAGGATATCTCGCAGTTGTACTACTAAGAAACAATTGTTAGAAGAGTGTGGAAAATAAGACGGAAATAAGAATATGAACGGAGGGTAAACTAAAAGGAATGAAAGGGGCTGCAGCTAGAGGCCGGAGGGACGTTGCAAAGAACCTTAAGTAATGCCTACAGTGCACCACGTGAGATACGCTGACGGCACTATTCACACCCGGAGACAATCTTGCACTGACCTTTACTGCACCAAGCAGGATTCTTTGATCTGATTTGCATCCTATTTCTGCCGGACAAGGAAATGATCCGGCTCTCTAACCGATCCCCACCCTCCCCACCATCCCTCCCCCCCTACAACACCGTGTGCAAATTTCTGCGAGATTTTGTCTTGGGGGCGGGATGACTTTTTTATTTTAAGGAAGCGATTTTTCTGTAAGTTTAGGATAAAAAATGGAGAACATTGACGAGGTTCGAATAAAACTTTTTCTTTTGAGTTTCTTTTTTTTTGTGATTAACATAATTCAGATGCAAATGAATTGCTTTTTTCTCTCTCTCTCTCTCTCTCTCTCTCTCTCGTCTCTCTCTCTCTCTCTCTCTCTCTCTCTCTCTCTCTCCTACCAAGGCTAATTCTATCCATTCGCTTATTTCCTGTCTGTATCAGAGCTCAAATATAGTACACGATAGGCCTCTGCTTTTTTAACGATAATGTTCTCCATTCTGGCATTTCAAAAAGTTACATTTGTCAGGGGGGGCGGGGGTGTCTTGCAGACCAACTCGGGATGGTACGAAGCAAACAAAAATGAACGCTTTGGAATAAGCAATGTACGCCACTCTTCGGCTTCAACACTTCCAGTTTCTGCTAACTGGTACTTGGAGGTTCTAACCAAACCGAATGTGACAACGCCCAAAAAACCCGACCCAGTCCCCCCCCCCCCCCACCCCCTTTTATTTTTTAAAGAAACGGAAAATCCAAGCGAAACCTTTTTCTTCCTATCTGATTCCATGTTTGGATTGAGTTTATGCTGCCGTGTAACGGCTAGATTTACATATGACCGCAGTTGTAATGGTTGATTCAGAAGGTACTGTAGAACTATTTTTGTTGATAAGAGACAGGGGTCGTCTTCACTGTCAAATCAAGTTGTCAACATTGAACAGATTATATATATAATCTGTTCAATGTTGACAACTTGTTTGCAAAGAAATTGAGGCAAGCACAAAAATACCTGTTTTTACCTAATTTGGGCGTGCTGAATTCAAATTTGAAATCCGTTTTTACTCATCACCTCTAGTTATCTATCCTGTTTTATCTGTTATAAGCTGCTGCAACTCTTGAAATGTGCACATATATTCTCTGTTTATACTAAAATGAAACTATTTAGAAGCCAGAAAACTAGAGGTGATAGAGCAAAACTATTTATAAATTTGAATTCAGCAGACCCAAATTAGCAAAAAAACACCTATCCCCATTCTTGCCTCAGACCAAAATTTTTTTTTTTTTTTTTTGTAAACCAGTGAATTATCATTATAATTCTAAGGAACAGCTATTTCTTTTACTTAGACAAGGGCCATCGCTACTCCAAATTCTTGTTTGCGTCAACCAGCCACCATCTCTCAATAGAATTTTCTGACTTGAATCAGTAGTACGACAGAACAGCCTCGTTTACATAAGAAAGGTGCCTTTATTAATGTAAAATAATTAACTGTATAGCATGTCTTGTTTACATCAAACAGGCATCCACTTGCCACATGTTTCATCTTTACTGTATATATAGATTTGATTTATATAGATTTTTGGCATTAGGCCAAGCACTGGGGCAACTAAGGCCATTCAGCGGTGAAACGGAAACTGACAGTACAAGTTCTGAAAGGTGTAACAGGAGGAAAACCTCAAAGCAGTTGCACTATGAAACAATTGTTAGGGGAGGGTGGACAGTAAGATGGAAAGAAATAGAATATGAACGGAGGTACAGTAAAAAGGATGAAAGTAGCCGAAGGGACGCTGCAAAGAATCTTAAGTAAGTAATGCCTACATTGCACCGAATGAGGTGCACTGACGGCGATACCCCCCCCCACCCCTACGGAGATCGTTACTATAGAACTGAAGGTCTGTTCAGCATATATATCATATATTTCAGGAAAATTTCTAATTTTTCTTCATTTATTTACAGTAAGGGCTGTGCTCCTCAGACTTTCCAACGGAGCGACATGCTCCAGTGGAATCAAATTGGTAGTTTTAGCATTACCCTGACCTCTCAAAATAATGGTAAAAGCTAAGCATTCATTTTTTTTCGAATGAGAATTCATAACTAACACTGTATGACTATGAGTCAACGAGGTGGAAAAATATCTAGAAATGATTCATTATTGAAATACATAGTAAATAAGAAAAAATGCAACAGAAAATCTTCAAGCAAGCAAATGTTCAAGCAAGCAGATGGCAAAACAGCGATGAGCAAAGCGCATTCTTGACTTGAACGCGGCGCGGCTGATTATAATCCCTCACCTTGGGATATTCTTTCATTTTTCATCCATGCTTTAGGACGCTTATATCAATCTGACATTACAGTTGATAACCGAAATCATTATTCAAACAGTGGACAAACTGACAGGTAAACTCTGAGCTTTGAAAGACACCTGCGATTATTATTCAGAAGATGAACCTAAATTCACACGGAACAAACACACAGAATTTTGGCGCTAACCATAAACAGGAGTCTGAATATCTCTGTTCAATATTGAAGCCTTAAAAATCTCTACTTTCCCCCTTGCTACCGCAAGCTGGGCATAATTTAAATGTCGTGCAATTAAAGGCTCATTTCTTTGGCGCTCAGAAATCGTCATTAACGTCCGTTTGGCGGGAAGCTGCGGACAGGTGCGTGAACTTTTCCAGAATGATCCAAAGTTTTTGTTTATCTGAAGAAGGAGAAGAAGCATAAGAAGTCGACGAACCACCCAACACATCAACAACGGAGTTGTCTGACAACTTCTGCCTTGGCAAAGGTACCTTGTTGGGGCCCCGTCGGGGCAAGAGAGAGAGAGAGAGAGAGAGAGAGAGAGAGAGAGAGAGAGAGAGAGAACGATTTACCAAGGTTTCCTGCTATAGGCAAGAAAACAAGTAAATTTCCATCACACTGACTGATTTAACTGCAGGTGTCTCAAGGCAATGAAGGTGAAAATAATTGCTCGATTTCTTGCTATGAAAAACTGTCCCAAAAATCAAGGACATCGCCAAAGTTATACCTTGGATTTCTTGATGCAATTCTATATATCTTCGAAACGATTATCGTAAACGAGTGTGGGAATACATTACTCAATAGCGATATTCCATTTTATTTTGGTCGTCTGAGTTATCTAATACTGTCAACTAACGTCATTACTACAGTCATTGGTCTAGGGAATGTATATTCTCATTTATGTTATTTCAACTACGGGAAAAATCGTGATAAAAGTTTTTAAAATATTAGAACTATTATAATGGGATTAGAAAATTGTGAAAAATAAATGAGAACCATGTAATCCCACGTAAAACTAAAAAAATTAAAAAGTAACAGTTAAGGACGCCACGCGAAAAAAGTTGCAATGTTTAACCATAAAATTCTCTTAGAAAACTGCAAAAAATTAAATGACTCAAAAAGCTAAGAGGATGAAAACCATCCACTGAAAAAACCAACAGCTTTCACATCATGAGCACAAACTCATATGATGTTTGATGCATTTACACTAAGATACTTTTAACGTGGTAAACAAACAACCCATGAGGAAGAATGTGAAAGGATTCTTGGCAGATATCCTAAGATATTCCGGTCTGGAATAGAATACAGAATTCAGGCCAAAGGGGAATCACTGGGACCTATGAGGTTATTCAGCGCTGAAAGGAAAATTGACAGTAAAAGGTTTGAAAGGTGTAACAGGAGGAAAACCTCAAAGCAGTTGCACTAGGAAACAATTGTTAGAGATGGTGGAAAGTAAGATGGAAGAAAGGGAATGTGAACGGTTGTACAGTTAAAGAAATGAAAGGTTGCAGCTAGAGACCGAACGGACACTGCAAAAACCCTTAAATGATACCTACAGTGCCCCATGTAAGATGCGCTGACTGCACTAACCCCGTACAGGGCTGGTCTGGAACAAACAGAAGTTACTGGTTATCTTCCCTTTGCTAACTTAGAATAGGCAATGTGTGTATGTGTGTGTGTTTGTTTGTTTGCTTGCTTGCTTGCGTGTAGGTTTTAAATAACATTTTATGACGACTTTTTGGCTCCTATGACTGTTCGACACTTGTTGGCCACTTGGACTTGCAAGTACGTTGTCCCTTCGATTACCGAGATGAGGAGGGTAATTACCCTCGTTCCAGAGTCCTCGAGGAGGATGCCTATAAATCAAGTGGTGCGTTGGCGTTTATCGAGGGACTGGTTTTCATTGAAAAGAAAAAAAAATTTAAAGGATCAGTTTTAAGCACGTTTTAACCGTTATACATATACGCTTCGAAACCCTAAACGGCGCATAACTACTATGGATGGAATACGTGACGATTAAATCTATGCCTCATGTAGGAATGTGCAAAGATTAGTACAATTCTGTAATACACACACACACACATATATATATGTATATATATATATATATATATATATATATATATAATATATATATATATATATATATATCATATATATATATGACGTATATACATATATATACATATAATGTGTGAATATATATATATATAGACATATAATGATTACACACATACATATAGTATATATATATGTATCGTTTATATATATATATATATATATTATATATATATATATATATATATATATATATATATACCAGTATGGATGCCAATCAACTAATCAATATTATCGCTTCTTGCTGTCACAGAGCCACGAAATCTGAGCAATAGGATTTCCTCAAGAGAAGAGGCGCTCTGGTCTGACAGGCGCGCGCGTGACGAGGCCCAGATGAGAAAAGAGCAGCATATGAAGGAGTAGCTACTGCTTCAGTCAAGCAGTAGAGAGATGAAGCAGAAACTGGAACTGACACATAAGATTTAGGCCAACGGCCAAGCGCTGGGGCCTATGAGGTCATTCAGCGCTGAAAGGAAAAATGAGAGTAAAGGTGGTTTGAAATGTATAAAAGGAGGAGGCTGAAAAGTAAGATGGAAGAACGAGAATATGAACGGGGGTACAGTAAAAGGAATGAAAGGGGTTGCAGCTAGGGGCCAGAGGGACTCTGCAATGAACCATAAGTAGTGCCTATTGTGCACCGCGTGAAGTACACTGATGACATTAACCCTCTACGGAGAAGAAGAAGAAGAAAGCGACAACGGTGACATCTAACGGCAAGGCGAGCAAGCAGCCATCATCTGACCATCAACTTGCAGGAAGTGAGGGGAACACAATTAGGACCAGGACTCTGACGTCATCACAAGGCCATAACGATGACGTCACCTCACAAAACGTAACCTTTTCATTCACAGGCAACTGAGAATTCTCTCTCTCTCTCTCTCTCTCTCTCTCTCTCCTGTTTTCCTTGACTCATACAATCAATGAGGACCAGGTTCGATTCCTGGGGTAAGGCGAGAGGGCTCTCAGCAGGTTCCTTTTACGTCTCTGTCGATTGATTGATTTATGAATTTTAGGCATACATGCCGAGCACTTGGGCAACTCGGCCATTCAGCGCTTAAATAGAAATTGACAGTAAAAAGGTTTGAAAGTTGTACCAGGAGGAAAACCTCAAAGCACTTGCAGTATAAATCAACTGTCCGGAGAGAGTGGAAAGTGAGATGGAAGAAAGAGAATATGAACGGAGGTACAGTAAAGGAATGAAAGGAGTTGCACCTGGGGGCGAAGGGATGCTGCAAAGTACTTCAAGTATTGCCTACATTGCACAGCACGAGGTGCACTGACGGCACTAAAACCCCTCCCCCACCCATACAGTGTTTAGACCTCTGTTGATCTAAACAGTAAAGTTATACATTTGGTAGATAACAGATTGCTGTGGGTCGCAGCTGAAACGGAGAAAGGTACGAGGTAGGCAACAGTGGTTTCGAGTCCAGAGGTCAGCGACATCGCCTCAATTTTAACACTAAAGAAGTATATCTTAGTTTTACCAGACCACTGAGCTGATTAACAGGTCTCCTAGGGCTGGCCCAAAGGATTAGATATTTTTACGTGGCTAGGAAACAATTGGTCACCTAGCAACGGGACCTACAGCTTATTGTGGGATCCGAACCACACCATATCGAGAAATGAATTTCTATCACCAGAAATAAATTCCTCTGATTCCACGTTGGGGCCGAGCCGGGATTCGAACTTTGGACCACCGGATTGGCAGCCGAGCGCGAAAACCACTCGTCCAAAGAGAAACTAAAAACGCGAACACTAACTGAAACCATGTCTGGTGACGAAAACAGCAAGCAGTCACGGGAAACGGGTCTACACAAGCAGCACTATTAATGTTAATCATTATAACCCGTAAGGCGCCGATAACTCGCAAATCTTCAAGTTACCCATCAAAGGGTTAACTTACTTAGCTACTGTGCATTTCAGGGCCGTGTCTAATAGGTTTTCGTTGATAAAATCTTTCCAAAGCATCGGATATGGATCATATTTTGGAAATGACTATTTGAAGCCACGGCCTCATTGGCAATAATATGCACTGATGTCAAATGTTGATCATTAATGCACTTATCGGAGTAAATCACAGAAATTTCAAGAGAAACTTGGCCAAATTTAGTAAGCACCCAGAGGGAGGCAAGTGAAACGTCATTACTGAAGGCCCTCCTACTCATTGATACTGTGTTTACGAACGACCGTACTTTACTTACTAGAAAGCACCACCCCCCGCCCCCGAGTATACTTTAGGAATGAAGACTCAGATGTGGTAGTAGTAGTAATAGTAGTAGTATATGAAATTCTTGTTTTGTTTCACACACAAACACCTACCCTACTCTCTCTCTCTCTCTCTCTCACCTTTCCGATAAATCATGTGTTTTAAGTAAAGTATAATAAAGGAATGGGCATAAAATGAGAATATTAATTCTGTAATACAGTTCCTTGACGCGATTCATGTTTCCTTTAACTTGAAGTATGCACCAAGTCTTACACAATCTCTGTGAAAACCATTGTTACCCTGGAGTTTCTGTTACTTCATATTGTTTCAAAAGTTCCAGTTCACGTGTACCTGCTTAGTCCTTCTAAATGAACGTAACATAACGCAAGTGTTCTAACCTTAACTTCCTTAATGCATGATCAGTCCCGTAATAAGTCTTTAGTATATCACACAACTCCCCAATTATTATTCTGTGCTTGAAACTGACACTAATGTTGTTGTAGGGTTGTTGAGTGGTTATCATGAGCCTATGTATTCCAGGTTTTATGTATGTTTAATTTTTTATGAATCTGAAGTTACTGCAAAAACACGCAAAACGAAAGCAGTCTAGCCACCACGAGGACAATTTGCTAGGCTTGCCATAGGTGAAACAGCAGTCACCTATAACCTGGCTTTGCCCTGTCGTCACCGACTCGGCGATGTTTACTATTATGCAAGGTTACCAGGTATATCGGGCCAAAATATCTTAACAAACACCTCTAAACTATCGTATTTTTATTTCAGTATGATTGTGTATCACTAGCTCCAAAAGTTTTGCATAACTGATCAAGAAAATGTAAATAGTAATTGGGTTATAATTGCTATGTATTCCTATAGTCATTTACCAAATTCCTTTGCTATAATGTTGTCATATTCACACAGTATGCCAAATTCTTATTCATTACCCTTGGTATCAATTCTCAACAATTCTCAACAAGAGGGTCAAACGTTTGTTTCCACGATCATTACCACACTACTGGGAACACTGCTATTAAGCCTGATGTCATACTTTACGTCACAAGTAGCCTCCCTCTGGGTGCTTACTAAATTTAGCTAAGTTATCCTTGAAATTTCTGTGATTTACTCCGATAAGTGCCTTAATTATCAACATCAGTGCATATTTTTGCCAATTAGGCCGTGGCTTCAAATAGTTATATCCAAACTACGATCCATATCCGATGCTTTGGTAAGATTTTATTGACGAAAACCAATTAGACACGGCCTGAAATGCACAGTAGGTATCACGGAAAACTCTGTTACATAAGCGTTATCGTTAATTTCATTTCAAATAGTCTTCCAACATCAAACTGCTAATAATATGAAAAACTATACAACGCGAAATGGTTCTTCATAGTGGAGGTGAGAAGGCAGTTCAAAAGACCTAGTAGTTTGAGTAAGCCTAGTATTCGAGAAAACTATCGGAATTGGAGCTGAAATAATCAAATTTGAGAAAACTTTAATGCAATAATTGAAACATTATTCAAATGTGAATTTATGATATTTCAAAAATAAGTCTTATATGGGATGAAATTTAAAGAAGTAAGGTTTTATCTGCCAAAAGATATTTCTTTTATCTTCAATACTTTTGGAGATTTTAGCATTTGAATAGCATAAGGGCCGCCAGAAATCAGCCCGTTTCCAGTAGTGACTTGGCTTCGCTCTTAATCATCAATATTGTCTCTACTGTAAATATGATTACGAATGGACAAATAGACAAATCTTAAGTAATAATAATAATAATAATAATAATAATAATAATAATAATAATAATAATAACGACATATTTCGTGCCTACTGACGTATGGTTACAAACAGCACTTGAACGAGAATAGCCAACAAGAAATTTGCGGGTAAATCTACTACCTTAGTCATATCTTTAGGCCAATAAGTACCGCCCATAGATTTTATGCTTTCTGTCTCAACTTCTTATATATAATAATAATAATAATAATAAATAAAATAATAATAATAATAATAATAATAACGCGATGGGATCCCCCCTCGGGTCCTGTTTGCGAACTTTTACATGGGCATGGTGGAGGGAGCGTGTCTTTAGGAGCATTAGGAAGCCATCTATATACGTAAGATATATAGATGGACACTTTCATCCAAGCAGGAACGAGGGAGGAGATCGAGGAAATACGTCAAGCCTTCCACACCAACAGCCGTTTACGATTTACCATCGAATATAGCCGTGATGGCCGTCTTCCCTTCCTGGACGTCCTGGTTGAACAGAAGGAGGGTGCGTTCGCTACACGGGTTTACACGAAGCCCACGAACCTGGGAATGTGTCTGAACGGCGAGAGTGAATGCCCTGAACGCTATAAGGACACCACCATCAGCGCCTACGTCAGGAGAGCTCTTTCCCATTGTTCAACATGGGCAGACACCCATAAGGAGATGGAACGTGCAGCCCAGGTCCTAGTAAACAACGGACACACCAACCGAAGCATCCAGAAACGTCTTCAGGAAGAGCATGGAAGAATGGTACCTACAGGAACCCCGCCCAGACCCCCAGCAGAAAATTAATTTTTTCTACAAGGGCACCTTCCATCGGCGGTATAAAGAAGACGAGCGAGCCCTACGGGAAATAATCAGGAATCACGTTTCCCCGACCGACAACAACAAGCAGATCAACTTGATCATATTTTATACAAGGAAAAAACATGCAGTCTTATTATGAAAAATAACCCGCACCGTTGCAGGATCCCTTGAAGAGGACGAACGTCATTTACAGATACACGTGCCCAATCCGAGGATGCCTCGGAACTTACATCGGGATGACGTCAATGCGCCTCTCCAAGAGGATCTCCTGTCACGCGCAGGAAGGAGCGTATTTAATCATGCAAGACTGCCCATAATAAAAGAATCCGACGCAGCGACATCGTCGGTAACTTCGAGGTTATCGACCAGGCACCCGATCTACGTCGTTTGCGAATCTTAGAAGCGCTGCACATCGGGAGGGAGAAGCCCAGTTGAACCTCACACAGGAGACCTTCCTCCTCCCCACCGCCCGTCAGGAGAGCAGCAGACACCGCCCCACAACGACCATCGCACCAGAGGGATCCTGAGGATGATAGAAGCATTAGCTCTCATCCTGAGGACGTCCCTAGTAACCCTGAGGGTGATCGCAGCTCAAGCTCTCGCCCTGAGGACGACTGGTAGCACGCCCTCGAGGGGACCACCACCATCACCAATAAGGATGAGGCTCCGCCCACGAAGAGGACAGCCAACCAGCAACGGGCCCCCTGATGACATCGCTCGTGACGTCACAGGTATTGCCCAATGAAAAGTGAGGTACCTGTTTTCTTCAAGCCAACCGAATGCAATAAATAGCATGAATACATCTTGATACAGACCATTGGCACTCAGCGATCCCGTCCCGAAGATGGCCAAACGAGGTGGACCGAAACATGTAGACGCCTTGAAAACCAGAAAGAAGAAATAACAAGAAATACCGGATAGACCCTGACGACTACGGCCTGTTCCCGACCTACGAAACCCACCTGTATACCTGTTGACGACCCCAGCCTGTCCCTGATAACCAGTTTTGCTTTTGATAACACCAGCCCGCCCGAAATTTCCGTTGACGACCTACAGCACGATGAACATTGGACAGCTGCTTTATAATCCAGCGTGCCAGAAAGGAAAATCATAAGGAGAATTGAAAGAATATTGTACAAAATCAATTCGTGAATTCTGCCATTATTTTTAATAAAAATAATAATAATAGTAATAATAATAATAATAATAATAATAATAATAATAATAGATATGAAACACACTCTGCCTCAGATATAACTACGAATAGTATGAGAGAGAGAGAGAGAATGATAATTATAACAGTAATACTGGACCGTCTCTCTATTGCAGCTATAACTACGAACACTATTATATACGAGAGAGAGAGAGAGAGAGAGAGAGAGAGAGAGAGAGCGTAATTGATAATAATAATATTGAACCTCCTACCTGATGCAGATATAACTACGAACGCTATGTATGAAGAGAGAGAGAGAGAGAGATATAGAGAGAGAGAGAGAGAGAGAGAGAGATAATAATACTATAATATAATAATAATAATAATAACATTGAACCGTCTCTCTACTGTAGCTAACTACGAACACAATGTACGTATGTATGTGAGAGAGAGAGAGAGAGAGAGAGAGAGATAATAATATTAATACTAACATTAATCCTTGTATCTGATGCAGATATACTAGTTATAACTAGGAACATTATGTATATAAGAGAGAGAGAGAGAGTGTGTGTGTGTGTGTGTGCGTTAATAATTAATTAATAATAATAATAATAATAATGAACCTTCTCTCTACTACAGATATAATTACGAACAATATGTATAAGTGAGAGAGAGAGAGAGAGAGAGATTGGCATGCAGTCCACTACCCAGATGAGGCCCCACAGCTGGGCAGTGATTGAGAGGCCCGGTCTTGCCCAGTTGTGACGAAACCCCAAAGAATGCAGATTGCAGACTGCAACAAGTCCTTAGTCTTAGACAAACATAGCACAGCCATTTTATCGCCTCCTGGACAATGAAAAGTAATTTTTCTACCTTTTTGGTTGTTTTATACAGAAATGTGTACGTTTTCCTGAAGTGGATAATGATGCAAAATTATCAAGATAATTAAAATTAAGGTTAAAATGAGAAAATTGGAACTTTTGTTAAATATGATATATTACGACATAAAATTCAAAATATGTAATCTGTACAATTCACCAATTCACCATGTTAATATAATGCAAAATCATTATTGTATTATGTTAATATTAGTTAGAAAAATTGTACCCTTACCCAAATAAAACTGTGGATAAACCACACTTGACATTACTCTTGCTAATACTTAACTTTCTAAACTATTCCCCTACCATGGTTAGCTAGCTAACTGCTCTCACTCTTCTTTCACTCATCTTACCTATCAGCTAATAATAATAATAATAATAATAATAATAATAATAATAATAATAATAATAATAAAAATAATAATAATGTTCTAAAGGGTCCACAATAATACAAAGTGTTAAGAGTCCGTGTATAATTTTTAAGACTTTACAAAAAAAGCTTACGAACCCTTCCTTGAGTTCATCTTCAGATTTTGAACTGAAGATGAACCCAGGGAAGGGTTCGAAGCTTTTTGTAAAGTCTTAAAAATTATACACGGACTCTTAACACTTTGTTTTATTGTCGGACCTTTAGAAACATTATATATACTTCTCGCGATAGAGAGTTTTTCCCTAATAATAATAATAATAATAATAATAATAATAATAATAATAATAAAATGATGCTCCTGTGTCTGTAGATAGTTTGAAATCGAGGCAGCAGTTTCTCCTAATTGCTAACAGCATTTACTTACAGAGAACATGCAGTTAACTCTTGCTTTTAATACCAAGAACTTTTTTTTTATAACTACCGTTATTCAGTGGAAGGGCACATTACTATATTACTATATTTTTCTTTTTTTTAATAAATTATCATTACTCTCACGAGGACACATTCCTTTATATTGCAATTATATTTTTTCTTAATTATGTAGATTATATAAATGTAGCCTGAAAGTAACATCCAAAGAATAGAGAGA
>NC_087218.1:15501202-15566202 GCF_015104395.2 Macrobrachium nipponense
GAATAGAGAGATATATCTATTAAATAAAATTCAGTCACAGATAAGAACTGACATCATCAACTTAACTTGACATTTACGCGCATAAATAGTAATTGAGATAATATGAAAAATAGTAGGGCAATAATGTATGACAAATTAAACTATGTATTACATTCCTAAATTGCAAAGAATTGTGTTTCGAAATTGTCTGGTTTTCCCCTTCAATATCAAGGCCGCCAGCAACCTCATATGCTTTCTCGTCAGATTTCTTGCTTCTCTGATTATGTTCAAATTGTTCTGCTGCTGGCATCACGAATAACGCTGGACATCGTGTGAAATATACTATGGCTGACAAACATTGGTGGGGTGGGTTAGGTTAGTTGGCATTTTGCCAATAATGTTAGCGACAAGCAAAGACGAGATTGCACTTGGTCAAGGATACTGTAGTAAAAAAAAAAAAAAGAAAAAAAAAACCACAGACATGGCGTGTTTACGAATGTACCAGAAATTTATTGACGAAAATAAAAGACCATTTGTTTATTCATCTACCTCTCATCACGAGATGCAATTCCCGTCAATGGAAGGACAACACAACTGACATTAAGGACTAGAAGTTGTGCTTTGACTTCTTGTGAGGTTTGTGGAGGTTTTTACGGTTGTCCCAAATAAAACTTGCTTACTGAAGAAGGAGGAGGAGGAGGAGGAGGAGTTAAATAATGTCAAGATTTGAGAGGAACCTTCCATTCTATTCTTTAGTTTCAGAAGCATGCTCACTCGTCCACTTTAGTCCTTATTTTCATCCCACAGAAAAACAAAATATAGCGGATTCCGAAATATATATATATATATATATATATATATATATATATATATATATATATATATATATATATATATATATATATGTATATATATATAGATATAGATATATATATAATATATATATGAGTTGATTCAATACAGTTTTGAATATGCCTTCTCCGTGATATTCTGAAGTCCAGTGAAACCGTTATAAGTGATACTGTGTGTATGTGTAACAAAACAAGTCAACCGCCAAAGACGTTACAAATTGGCGTGGCTTGGCAGTTCAAAAGAGTGCCACGTATCTCTATATCCCTTCTTGATTGGCCCTTGTGTCAAAGGAGCCAGAATTACCAATCAGCTTCTTGCATAACGATGCTGTGTGTAGGGGGCATTTGAAACAGGCCGCACTACCGGTCAGATCAGTTCGTTAGCGGGTCCCATACAGCACAGACAAACTGGGTCGAGAGTGGCCCAGTGCCCCCGCAGTTCCGTTCCCGTCGGCCGCAACACACAGACATGCGTCACCATGTAGTGTCAATAACAGTCTAACCTGCCGTCCGGTTGTGCAGTAGTATAGTTAACGTAATAATAACAGGCCACCTGTGTAGCTAAGAAGAATACACCTGTGTTAAACGGTTCATCGATTATCATTTTTGCATGTCCTCCATTGCATGCATGTAAACTTATCTATATATATATATATATATATATATATATATATATATATATATATATATATATATGGGTATGTTACCAGTAACAAGCGAAACACCCGGCGGTGAAAGAAAAAGAAAAAAAGATACATAAAGAACAGCCCAAACTAAATTTGGCGGTAAAAAGTAAACAAAACGTAAGTATAAGAGGTATATAGTACATTACTGGGCTTAAAAGACTTACTTTAACTTTTTATGATTGTAATTATATGGTATATATATATATATATATTATATATATATAATCTATAATAATATTTGTATGTATATATTATAACATACGTGTATCTTATAATAATTATATACATATCTATAATATATATTATATATAATATCATTCGTGAAAAGTTAAAGTAAGTCTTTTTAGCCCAGTAATGTATATACCTCTTATACTTACGTTTTGTTTACTTTTACCGCCAAATGAATGGTTTGGGCTGTTCTTTATATTTTTCCCCACCGCCGGGTGTTTCGCTTGTTACTGGTAACACACCCATATATATATATATATATATATATATATAATATATATATATATATATATATATACATATATATATATATATATACATATATATATATATGTATATATATATATACATATATATATGTATATGTATATATATATATATATATATATATATATATATCACTTCAGGAAAGCCGAAGACACATGGATGCTTTTTAAAAGAAGATTTATTGATTAAGAAACGTTTCGCACATGACTATGTGCATCATCAGTCTGAAAAATTACAAAATAATAACATTAAAAATACTAAAAATACACAGGATTCTTAAAATGACAATTAGAATACATTAAAAGATAAAAAAAGAAGCAAGGTAAAAACAACTGCTATTCTCATAAGACTTATGCACAATTAAAGGTTACGTGGACTCCGTTTTTTAGAAAAGATGATTTGGAACTTTTGCTTTCACTTAGGAAACGTGAGGCCCTAGTGATCTGCAAGCCAGACAAGGGCAAAGGAGTTGTATTATTGAATAAGAATGATTATGTCAATAAGATTGAAAACATACTGTCGGACACTTCTAAGTTTGTAGCTCAAGGTGAACCTAAGTTTTTAGACATTTATAAACGAGAGGATCGTATTAACAGGTTCTTAAGGAAATTAAAAACTGACAACATTATTGATGATAAAACCTACCAAAAGCTGTATGTAACCGGTTCTTCCTATAGTATTTTATATGGGCTACCAAAATTCATAAAGATGGAATTCCTATAAGACCTATTATGGCAGCGTATAATAGCCCTTCTTTTTCTATTTCGAAATTTCTGGTTTCTCTCCTTAACGAGTATACTTCAAGTCATTTTATTTTAAAGAATGGTTATGAATTTCAAAACCAAATCATTAGTCAGGATGGTGACCTGTATATGTCAAGCTTCGATGTTGAGTCTTTATTTACGAATGTTCCCTTAAACGAGACTATAGAGATTATTTTAAACAAGGTTTTCCCAGATGGCAATTTTACATTTCATGGTTTTACTAGTTCTCTTTTTGAACAACTTCTAGAACTCGCTGTGCAAGATTCTGTTTATTTTTAATCAAAAATTGTACTCTCAGGTAGATGGTGTTGCTATGGGTTCTCCATTAAAACCTTTATTTGCAAATTTTTTTGTCTTTTTTAGAGAAAATTTGTTTAGATTGTTGTCCGCCGTCTTTTAAACCATTGTTTTACAGAAGGTATGTAGACGATACCTTTGTTCTTTTTAAGTGCCAGTGGCAGGCCACTCAGTTTTTAGATTTTCTTAATCAGCAACACCGTAACATTAATTTTACTTTGGAATTGGAGAAAGATAATTGTTTACCGTTTTTAGATGTTTTAATCACGAGAGTTAATTCTGTTTTTACTACTGCCGTTTACAGAAAGAAAACCTATACAGGTCTTGCAAATAATTTCTACAGTGCTTGTCAAACCAGTTTTAAATTAGATACCATATATACTTTTGTGTATAGGGCTCTTAGACACCCGTCCAGTTGGGCCATATTTCATAAGGGGATTGAATTTTTAACTACTTTCTTTCATCAGAATTCATTTCCCAAGGACCTAGTTTTTAGAATCGTCAACAAACTTTTAACTAATTATTTTCATCCTGCCACACCGGTTTTTAATGTTCCGAAAAAACTTATGTATGCTTCAATCCCTTATATTTTTAACTCCAAATTTTCACGTAAACTGAAACAAATTATTGAAACTGAAATACCGTGCATTAATTTAAAATTTATATCATATAATCCCAGTAAAATTGGCTCCTTGTTTGGCTTCAAGGACCGTCTGCAGCCCTTCATGAGATCCAATGTGGTCTATAAGTTTACATGCCCAGAATGTCCTGGTACTTATATTGGATCAACGAAAAGGTTTGTTGCAGATGCGTTATTGCAGTCACTATCAATTGTAAAATTGAGGTCAAGAAGCAGCACTTTTCCATATTAGGGTATTCTAAGGATGCAGATTATCTGACTACCTTAGAGTCATTATATATATAAAAAGACTCGTTCCATCGTTAAACGGTGGTTGCTCTTCTGCTCAACTATGTCTGGCATAGTCGTCTTTGGAGGTTGGTGTTCCTTCTTTGGTCATTCTATCTTCTTCCGTTGTACCTGAAGGTTGGTGTAACAGCAGTTGTTTTTACCTTGCTTTATTTTTCATCTTTTAATGTATTCTAATTGTCATTTTAAGAATCCTGTGTATTTTTAGTATTTTTAATGTTATTATTTTGTAGTTTTTCAGACTGATGATGCACATAGTCATGTGCGAAACGTTTCTTAATCAATAAATCTTCTTTTAAAAAACATCCATGTGTCTCCGGCTTTCCTGAAGTGATATATGTATATGTATATGTATATGTATATGTATATGTATATGTATATGTATATGATTCGGAAACAGCTATATTTTTCTGTGGGATGAAAATAAGGACTGAAGTGGACGAGTTGTTGAGTGTGCATTTGAACGACCACAGTGACCCCTTACCTCGACTTCCTCGCACGATTTTTGTACATGTCGGTCACTACAAGCCTGTACGCGAATTGGAAGTAAACAAACCTATCTCCTCCCCAGGCAGAATTCGAACCCAATCATGCAGTCGATAGCGAATTTTGTTCACAGTTCATCCACGCTTATCCTGGGGTCATACTTTTAATTATCTTGAGTGGTGGATAATCCCTTTACCTGACTTTTCCACCTTAGGTTAAATTCCAGTGTGTGTGTGTTTTTTTTTTTTTTTGTGCCCGTAGGAAAAAATTCTCTCCTTTAGGAAATTTAATGAAACGGGGTCAATAAACGATAATAAGACGAAAAAAATTTATCGTGGCCAAGCGAAACTATGTGAAAAGATAATTGTGACCGAGTAAACGAAATCTTATTAAATTTACAATAACGGAGCTCCACAGGACACTAAAAAATCATTTATATTTTAGCGGGATCTTAAACTAGGGAAATACGCTAACACAACTCAAAATATATTACCGGAGATCTTTCGGAGAGATTTCAATCAGTATCCCAGTGAAACATGGACAGAAAAAATGCACGCACTCTCAAACACGCATGCACACACACAATCACGTAGCCACATACTGTGTATGTGTGAAAGGGTTGGCGAGAAAATCTTTTCAAATAAAAGAAAATGTTCAAGTGAGTTTTAGAAAATTAAAGGAGGAAAAGGGTCCTTGGCAGAACCCACTTTGTTTCTGAAATATCATCAGCTGATTGTTTTATTATTTTACACACACGATTTTTGTCAGTCAAGTTAGCAAAAAATTATGATGAAAAAATGTGAAATCCCTGTGAAACCTTTTAAAAACAGCCAAAAAAAAAAGTTATACTAGTTTTTCTGCAACAAACAAAAAGTAAGAAATATCAGAAGGCCACCATCGGCTGCCACACCAAGTTTTCTAAAAAAATATATATGAATAAAAATAAAAGTTAGTATTTTGCGGCCAAGCGTACCGGATAACCATTAATGGCGGTAAAATCTACGCAGCGCATTCTCGGACTCGGGTGACAAAGTTGCAACTCTGAAAGATGCCAGAAAACGCCATCGCCTGAAACCGCCGTCATGTAACAACAACAAAAAAATCATATAAAAGACAACGAAAACAGAACAGGATGACCTGTTTTCAGATAGAAAACGTAAAGAAAGGATAAATCAAACAAGGTACAACGAAGTTGAACAAAATGGAGGAAAACTGTCATTGCCTAACTATAGCCGGACATTGCTATGAAGATTCTACCACACAAATAATGATGACAACTTCACTGACTGACTGCCGATTGTAGGTATAATTTGGCGTTAATATTACAACATTCAGCGTCACAGACGCCGAGCCGTGAATGAAGATCATAGTGTGTAAATCACATTAAACTTTCAATGAAAGCTTTGAATCGCATTGCTTGGAAAGAGTGAAGAAATTGTCCCGTCATACTACGATTCGAACCTGGGTCAGAGAGGACTCCACACTTTGAGTTTCTCATGCCAGTGATTTGAACATCACCTCGCATTTTGCACTGTACGTAGAGAGAGACAGCATGTGCTTCATCGATCATATTTCTGACAATATTGTAATCAAGGCAATTAGGCAAACTCCAGTATATTCAGCCAAGATTAAGAACCTAATATATATATATATATATATATATATATATATATATATATATATATATATATACCAACTGCCCCTCAGCAAGAAAATGAATGTTATACCTATATATATATATATATATATATATATATATATATATATATATATAGGTTCTGGTTAATCTTGGCTGAATATACTGGAGTTTGCCTAATTGCCTTGATTACAATATTGTCAGAAATATGATCAGAAATCGATATATATATATATATATATATATATATATATATATATATATATATATATATACATATATATATATATATATACATATTAAATATATGTATATTTATATATATATATACATTATATACGTAGTAATAAATACGTATATATATATATATATATATATATATATATATATATATATATATATATAGTATATATATATACATACATTATATATGAATATATATATATATATATATATATATAACATATATATATAATATATAATATATATATATATACATTATCTATGTAAAAAAAAAAAATATATATATATATATATATACCAACTGCCCCTGTTGTTGTTTGAGATTAAGCTGGCCTTATGCCATCACGGTTCTTGCTCATAGAGGAGCCCGTAGGACTGCCCCTCACCAAGAAAATAAATGTTATACCTATATAAATATATATACATTATATATGTAATATATATATATAATATATATATATATATATATACATATATATATATATATATATATATATATATATATATATCTATATATATAAAATCTATGTATGTGACATGGGGCTAGCTACCTCATCTAAAGATACTATCTTATTAACACACACATACAGTGAAGAATACATGTGAATATGAATACTAGACATCAGCTGATTTTGGCAGAAGCCAGTCACATAAGCTTGTGTCTTTACGATAAAACACACACACACACACTAGTGAAACAACCTGTCTCCAATCTGTTTAAAAAATGAAGATCACGTCAAACCCAGTTCTGATTTTCAACCAGATTTTATATGATTTTCATTTCCAGCTCTACAGTTAAAGATCAAAGGCCAAGCACTGGGACCTATGAGGTCATTCAGAGCTGAAAGGGAAATCGACAGTCTGACAGGTGTAACAGGAGGGAAACCTCGCAGTTGCACAATACGAAACACTGAGGAAAGTCAGATGGAAGGAAGAAAATATGAACGGAGGTACAGTAAAACGAATGAAATAGGTTGCAGCTAGGGGCCGAAGGGACGCTGCAGAGAACATCAAGTAATGCCTACAGTGCAGCATTTGAGGTGCACTGACGGCACTAACCCCCCTACGGTGTCAGTTAAAGTCAAGACTCGGTAGTAAACAAGATAGAAAGTGTACGTTAAAACGGTAACTTACCAATTTCATCGCAAATATTCCATCACCTTCTTGGCTTCTGTTTGTTGTGTGACAAATGGAATAAGAAGTTTGCAAGGAAGCTTTTGTTAACTTCTTTACTCATTTCATGGCTGTTCCTCGAATCTTTACAAAATTATCAATAAATACGAAGATGCAAAAGGAACCTATATTTGTACTATTTAGATCGTGGCTATTCGTAACGTAAATTGGTAACCGAAAAATGGTGACTTTTAAAATAACTTTTGTTTATTGCCTTAAGTAGATTTAACTTTTCTCTGCCCATGATACGACGTGTAAAACAACCCAGTGAGGGGGAACGATCAGAGCTGTCAACGCACCATTACGCAATATTCCTCGCTGGAACCATTCAACGACGAGGAACAAAGTGTCCAGCCCATTACTGCAGAATATCTGACTCATCCAGATCACCATGGAAAAGGAGTTCTTCTGTCCTGTCCTTCATCGCTATTTTTTTATGTTTTTTTTTTCTTTTTTGCACAGATTAAGTGGTTGCTAAACTGTCAATACAGGAATGGCCGACCTCGAGTCAAGTATGTTTGAAGAAACAAATCTTTTCATAACGCTCGCCATCTAACTTATCTCTCTCTCTCTCTCTCTCTCTCTCTCTCTCTTCTCTCTCTCGTCTCTCTCTCTCTCTCTCCTCTCTCTCTCTCTCTCTCTCTCTCTCCACTTAATTCACAAGAGACTGACCTTTAGTGATGTAGGTAAGTTTGTTCCAAGTTTAAAACCAGTTCTTCAACTGTTCAAAGTATCTTGAATCTAGACTCATGTTTTCCGGTCAATGGTTAAGCTTGCTGGAAGCTATTAATAGTGATCCACAGAGTTCAGGCTCATTCGAATGAAACTCCTGGCCGACTTTGATTTAGCTACTGGGTTTCCTTCCCAGTTTGATCTGAGGAGGGTCCGGAGGGAGAGAGTTGTTGGTCGCGAAACTTCAGCCAAATGTGGGTCTCGCTGCTGGAAACGTATTTTTAGAGTTTGGTAGATAGGTTTGCAACACGTTGGGATCAGTGACCTTATTTGGTAGGTTTTTTTGCGGCTTTGGCAGTGGTTTACGGTCTCTGGATGCTCTTGTTGATTTTGTTTTTAGTGAATTTAAACCTAAATCTGCAGCGTTCCGTTAGCCTTTAGCTGCAACCACTGTTTAGCCTTTTGCTTTACCCTCCATTCCCATTCCTGTCTCCCATCTTGCTGTCCAACCACTCAAACTTCCTCTATTCACTAGTAAGCGCTGATGAGTTGGAAGTACCCAAGTGCTTGTATTTTATAGCCTAATTTTAATAAATAGCTAATACGACACTGACCCTGGTAGATGTCAGGCAATATATCCTATTAAATCGAGCTTCTTAAATGCAGCCTTCATCATTGAACTTATTTAGCTTTTGTAACAATCAACTTTTTTTTTTTTTTTTTTGCGTGAACTCTAGTCACTTGTTAATTGTACGCACTGAGTCATGGCCACATTAAATCAGGCATTCAAGCAATATTGAAGGCACGTCTTGAGTCATTTTCTTCTTCGTCTTCCTCTTCTTCTTCTTCTTCTATTTTTACAAATTTCATTCATTATTTATCCCCTCGGTAAAAAAGCAAATGAAACTTGCTGTTGCATCAAGCCTGATGTCGGGCGAAATAAAAAAAAAATAGAAGTGAGATCTAAAATATGCTTTGTACACCACTTCACTCAATCAGACAACGATTTTTAAACCCAGCCCTTTTGTTATTCTTTTGTGCTGCCTATACTGCTTTCTTGGGGTGCATGCCCCTGTTCCAGAGGCTATTATATATTATATATAATTATATATATATATAATAATATATATATATATATATATTATGATATATATATTAGATACTTATATATATACTATATACTATATATATAATATACATATACATGTATACATAAATAAAGGTTTTTTGCCACGAAGGAAAAAATGAAAAACGAGATAGCCAAGTACTTTCGGCTATCTCGTTTTTTCATTTTTTCCTTCGTGGCAAAAAACTTTTATTTATGCATAGCATCACGTTTTATATACTTCGTGATCAAGTTATACACACATATATATATATATATATATATATATAGTATGATATATATATATATATCATTATACGTGTGTAGAATCTACTGGTCATTTTTACCAGATACATATGAATTTGTAATAGCCACAATGCCCTGTTAGCTTCTCAAATTCTTCGCTCTTTTTTTGGATACACTTGTCACTACAAAGCCTCCAGCTAAAATTTCAAAGAAATTTGAAGAAATCATAATGTCCGGCAGCGGGAAAAAGGACGTCATGATTTCCTCAAATTTCTTTGAAGTTGCAGCTCAAGGTTTTGTAGTGACAAGTGTATCCAAAAAAGAGCAAAGAATTTGAGAATTTAAGAGGGCATTGTGGCTATTATATTCATATATTTCTATATATATATATATATATATATATATATATATATATATGATCTATATATATATTATATATAATAATATATATATATATATATATATATTATGTGTGTGTGTGTGTGTGTGTGTATATATGTATAGTATATATATATATGTGTATACATATACTTAGGTGTATATGTATATTGATCCTTATAACATAATAATATGTATGGTATACATACATATGCATATACTCTAAATAATTTATATATATGCATACACACACACACACACATATATATATATATGTGTGTGTGTGTGTGTGTGTACGTGTGTATGTGTGTGTTTTGCATTGGCAGCGCGGTATAGCCTTCTCCACAAAGGGTTTGACCCACCACAGTCAGCTAATTAATAGGTATATATTGACATATATATATATATATATATATATATATATATATATATATTATGAAAATACATATATTTATATGTATGTTTTGCGCATTTATGTCTTTATGTATGTGTGCACACACACACACACATACAGACTGTTCGCACTGGCCATCACTCTCTCTAGAGCAATACTCCTTCAACAAGCGCCGAGCGAGAAAAGAATGTGAATAATCTGTTTTACCTTTGAAAGCGATAAAATACGACAAGAGACGAGTTCAGTATTTGATCCCGTCATCTTCAGAGGCAGTGGAGCCCTGCCAACTTAACCCTGCTTATATTTCTCACCAACCGTTTATTTATATATGTATATATGTTTTTACCTTTATATCTTCTTTCTTTTAATTGCTTAGCAAGTCCATGTTGATTTATTATAATTATCATTACCTTATTCAGAAGATGATGATAAATGCCATTATTAAAAAATACTCAAAGTAGCACGTATCTTGAAATGGAGAAACAAATCCATAGTTATATATATGGATTGTTTGTTTTTGTTTGTATGGCGTTCTTACATTGCATGGAACCAGTGGTTATTCAGCAACGGGACCAACGGCCTTACGTGACTTCTGAACCACGTCGAGAGTGAACCTCTGTCACCAGAAATACTTATCTCTCACTCCTCAATGGAATGCCCGAGAATCGAACTCGCGGTCACAGAGGTGGCAGGCCAAGACCGTACCGATAACGCCACTGAGGCGCTCGTAAAATATATGTACACATATTCAAAAGTAAATCTGTACAGAAAGCTTTCGGAAATTTGCTCGAAGTTTCCAGAAAGTTTTCTGTAAAAATATTTGTTATATGTATATATATATATATATATATATTATATATATTAATTATCATATATATATATATATTATATATATATGTAACTCTGGATTCGTTTCTCAATTTCAAGATTCACGCTATTATGTGCATTTTGTAAATACCATTATTATTGCTTATTTATTCTACACTGATTTGCACCAACGAAAATATTACACTTTGGCTATAAATATTTTCATCTAAGGAAAAAAAACTTCAATACATTCCTTTACTTTAAGAGCAGATGCACATTGGATTTTACGCAATCATACAGTTCCATACCTAGATGAAAGGTTGCCGGGGAGCGGGTGGGGGTGTTCGGTCAGAATGAGAAAAGATCACAGGGGGAGGGGGGGGGGGAGAACTGGATCAAAATGAGACCCGAGAGTTCCTGGAATGAGTCACGGAGTGACTATGAGCAAAGCTAAGACTAAAATGGATTGAAAATGTACTTTTTGTTTAAATGGCTGGCGATCTGGACTTCGGATATTGATTTGGAGGCTCTCGACTATCCTTCATAAAATTTTACAGAATATTTCTACAAAATGTAAGCTAACTTTTTAAAATAATATATATATATATATATATATATATATATATATATATATATTCATATATATTAATTTCAAATAACAGTGTTATACTGTTAAAGCCCTTGTAAACATATATTTAGAAAAGAAAATGTTATGTAATTCAACAGTCCCTGGGATTTCAGCGAGAAACACATTTCATTCGCATTATTTCTTCTCTCTCTCTCTCTCTCTCTCTCTCTTCCTCCTCTCTTCTCTCTTCTCTCTCTCTCTCTCTCTCGCTTTGTTATCCGAAGGTCAAGCAAGTAATTTTTTGCTGTCTTCAGTTTTCAACTTAACTTTCTGTTTTTTTTTTTTTTTCTTTTTTTGCCAGACCGTGCATTGAATAAGAGTGTGAAAATACCGAACTCCGTAAAGCAGAAAGCTAATTATAGTAGAATTATCAGAGAATTGCTTATTCCTCTTTACAGTTGCTATCTTAGCAGTATGCGGATCTGTCCTTAGATAGTGGCCCCCAGGGGTTTTCGGGGGTCGTTATCTATAACTAATATTTCTTGAGTGTCATGACCTTTATGACATTTACGATCTTTTGTTTATGTTTTCATAGTCATCCCTACGGGCTTATACTAAACACGCCGCAAAGGTGAATACATACCGTGTTAAAAAAAATCCCCAACGGACTTGTACTAATTATGCCGCAAAGGTGGATGCATACTGGGTTAACAAAATATTTTCCCCAACTGACTTGTACTAAACAGGTCGCAAAGGTGGATACATACTGGGCAAAAAGAAATCCCCAACGGACTTGTACTAAACACGCCACAAGGGTGGATACATACCAGGTTAAAAATAAATCCCCAACGGACTTGTACTAAACACGCCCCAAAGGTGGATACATACGGGGCTAAAAAAAATAACCAACGGATTTGTACTAATTATGCCGCAAAGGTGGATACATACTGAGTTAACAAAATCCCCAACTGACTTGTACTAAACACCCCGCAAAGGTGGATACATACCGGGCTAAAAAAATAACCAATGGACTTGTACTAATTATGCCGCAAAGGTGGATACATACTGGGTTAACAAAATCCCAACTGACTTGTACTAAACACGCCGCAAAGGTGGATAAATATTGGATTAAAAAAATCCCCAACGAGCTTGTACCAAACACGCCGCATACATACCGGATACACACCGCGGTTAAAACCACTATTATCTAGAAAAGATCCCAATATACCCCACAGAATCGCTGCTATTTCAACTGTCCCTGAAAATTAGAAAAAAAATAGCCTTAAATAAAAATAACGATAAAACTCTGGTAGTTTTTCAAGGACTGTTCCCACGAACGACATTTTTTTCAGGACAACCTTGCCGTGACAAGTCTTAAAATGACAATTATTATAAGGCAAAAACTTTAGCACGTGATCTAGTGTTTTATCTCTCTCTCTTCTCTTCTCTTCTCTCTCTCTTCTCTCTCTCGATCAGCATTCCTCTCTCTCTCTATCTCTCTTCCCCTCCTCTCTTCCTCTCGTCTCCCTCTCTGTGTGCGTGTGTGTGTGTGTGTGTGAGTGTTTAACCATTTAAAGGATGACAGTGGAAGTAACTTTTTTAACTTTTTTTTTCTCGACGTATACCTTTTTTCCAAGAGGGAACATCTAACCTATTCAATATATATATACATATATATATACTATATATATTATATATATATATATATATAATTCCATATATAAAATGTTATAGCAGCCTCTGGCCCGATTAATTATCGAATGGGTGACCGCCGTTGGTTACAAGAGCGACAGAGACTTCTTACGAAGGCAATGGCTTGGGACTAGCAACCTTATCCAAATAATCTTGACGAGACCCAAGAGACCAACAAATCGAGCGAAAATTCCCACCAATTAGCCGAGGCAATGGATCGGGACATTTTCGACCCTTCAGACCTTGGTTCTTAATCACCTCCGAAGTGTTGTCCTTCGAACAAAGGTTGAGCGATACGCCTCTTGTTCCCTGCGCCCTCTGTTTGAATCGAAAGTCACAAGTCATCGCGGCCAGTCAGTGTCTGAGTCACTCTGAATCATGCACGGTATGTCCTCCTGGGAGCGTAAGATCAAGTCTTTTTCGGGATATTAGTTGATTGTAGTATCACTGCGGAAACGAGGCGTAGGTCTATAATTGTCATTGCTCTCATGTTAAACCGCCACCACTGCGCGAACGAGATGAGAATTAGGCCTATTACTGTCATTGCTCGAAGCTTGGACAACTACCACAGCGCGAACGAGGATTAGGCCTCTAACCGTCATTGCTCTTTGAACTATCACCATTGAGCGAATCATTGCGAATGACCTCGGCCTAATACTGTCATTGCTCTATTACTAAACTAACTAGCGAAACGAATGCAAGGTATTTGCTGTCAAATACTGAGGAGAAAAATACGACTGGAGGGGACAATGAACCGTACTCATTGTTTGTCGATCTTGTGATTTAAGAAAGCAAGACAACACCGACTTAGTGCTAAATCAGCCAGTGTATCGGCTTTCATCATCACAGTATCAGCAATTCAATTCTTCTTCACATTCCCACCAAAGCCATTATGGCTTACCTGTCTAAATTCCTATAAATACTTTAATCATCTATTTTGAGGGGGTGGGGTTGCTTTACTCGTATAGTATGTTTTGATAATCCACCGTCTCAAAACATAGGCGGATTGCGGCGTTTAAGCTTTGCAAACAAAAATTAAGGATGTTTATCAAAGGCAGTTAATGACATACATTACAAAATTCCAAGTTAGACCGCATGGGAGGGTAGCAGCGTCATGCGGTACACTGCAGGCATTACTTGAGGTTCTCTGCAGTGTGCCTTCGGCTCCTACCGCTGCAACCCTTTTCGTTTCTTTTACTGTACCACCGTTCATATTCTCTCTCTTCCACCTTATTTTCTAGTCTATCCTAACAATTGATTCATAGTACAACTGCTTTGAGGTTTACCTCCTGCTACACCTTTCAAACCTTGTACTGTCAACTTCCGTTTCAGCGCTGAATGACCTTATAGGTCCCAGTGTTTGGCCTTTAGCCTAAATTCTATACTCAGTTCAATATGGTTACAGGTTATGAAGAAGTTGCCGTTAACTCTTTGATATCGCCTTAACAATACCGTCGAGTTGAGTGTCTCACCATTGAGTTGTCATTATCATTATTCAACCTACGATGCTAACTTCAGTTGTCACTAATTACCATTTGGTATGCGTTAAGAATTCAACTCCCAAGAAGGTGGCATCGACTCCTAATGAATTTTAGAGGTAACTAAAAATTAAGAGAGAGAGAGAGAGAGAGAATTTCCGTCGGGTTAATGAAACTCTACCCTTAATGAATTTTAGAGGTAACTCAAAGTTGAATTTAATTTCCATAAAATCCAAAAGAAGAGAGAGAGAGAGAGAGAGAGAGAGAGAGAGAGAGAGAGAGAGAGAGAGGATTTCCGTCGGGTTAATTCAACTCTCAAGAAAGTGTCTCTACTCCTAATGAATTTTAAAGATATATAACTAAAAATTGAGAGAGAGAGAGAGAGAGAGAGAGAGAGAGAGAGAGAGAAAAGCAACGGACTAGGAGACAATGGACTTCAAAAAAAAAAAAAAAGTACGTGTTTGCGAAACCATCACCGGAGTTTCATTCACTGACTTGGCAAACGGTTGCCTAATCAAGTCTATAAACCCCCATTGTCATTTCCGACCTCCGGAGAACAAAGAAATAAAAACTGTATCTGTTTTACGAAAGAAAAATTAATAGACACATTTCAACCTATCTGCATTTTGGTCTGACGGTAAACTCCTCAAGCCACAGCCCGTGCTGGCATAAGGCCAGTTCATTATCAACAACAAGAGCTGGTTCCTATAATCTCTCTCTCTCTCTCTCTCTCTCTCTCTCTCTCTCTCTCTCTCCTTCATAAGCAGGATAAAAAAATCCAATCCCTGGGTACTGATTTCTCGGGTGAAAATAAAATCAAATATGAATAAATGAGTTTAAAAAGGAAAGGAATAAATGAACTTTGGGTATAACTGCACGACCAATTTTTAAATACTTTGCACCAAGACTAAGACTATTCAATGAGTTTCCCCCAAAGACCTAAGAATATAGAACTATAGAGGAACTTTAAAAGAAATTAACAGCAAGTCTACTCAGAGATGTGATCCAACAGAACCTCCCTGGTTATTGTATAAAATTAAGTGTCAAATAAACGGGAGCCGCCAGGACAACCAAATGAGTACGGTGAAGGGTCGGCCCCCCTCCAAAAAAAATTATCAAATAATAATAATAATAATAATAATAATAATAATAATAATAATAATAATAATAATAATAATAATAACAATAATAATAATAATTCATATCTACTACTGTACTGATAAGTAAAAACAGGTCGTCCTTTCTAACTATAATAATATTAATAATATGTATTTACTGTTATACTAAGAGAGGTAGCGCAAAAAAAAGAAAAAAAAGACGTCCTTGAATAAACGTAAAAATATCGCTGAAACAAAAACAATCTATCTTCCATCTTACACAGGTTATCAATTCACACAATATAAAACTAATATACAGCTTAATAGTAAAACCTACAACTGATCGCTGACGCGAATCGAGTTCTGAAGTCGGCGCCAATTCAACCCCGCGATCATCAAGCACTACTGACTGACCTTGTAACGGTGAAGCTCCAGACAACGAAGCCTTAAAAAAGACCGGAGTCGAGGTATTCTGGCCACGGCGGGACTTCCCCTTTTCACTGCTCCTTATTCTCTCTCTCTCTCTCTCTCTCTCTCTCTTTGAGTTTTCCCATTCCGAAGTCTCTCTAGTCGTACGTCTTTTCGTTTATTCTACCTTAATTTATTTCTAATTAGTCTCTCTCTCTCTCTCTCTCTCTCTCTCTCTCTCTCTCTCTCTCTCTCTCTCTCTCTCTCTCTCTTTCAGTTTTCCGGTGACTCTGTCTGTGTATGCGTGTGTTCCACCTTGCATATATACAACCTCCTCGCCATTTCCTTGCTTTATTTCTTTAATGTATCTAGGGTTAGGCCATTACCAATTTGTCAGAATTCTACGGTAATATAAGAGCGAGTCGAGACGGCAAGTCCTTGACAGACATTTCGTACCGCCTTGCCAAAGTCCGGACCGCGGCAAGGGTAACTTCACTTTGCACGCTAAACATAAGTTATTTTTGAGAGGCTGGACCCAGCTATGGATATTTAATCTGGTCTGTATTAGGCACGCTTGTAGCACACAGGAAGAAATATATGAACACTCCCTGGGTTCAATATTTGCGTCTATGATGGGGGGCGGGAGGGGGCCAGGTGTTAATCTTATCCACCTCTCATGTTATCACTCGTCTGCCTATATTTTCGCTTACTCGGGATGTAAGCCTACAAACTACTTTGTTGTTCTTGTTCTTGTTGAGGGGTAGGAAAGGTCTATGGAAAAGCCTAAAACGGTCTGATAAAGGTGTTTCGCGTCGAGTTAAAGACGCAGGAATTTTGGGATAGGATATTTACGATTTATTTATTGGAATGGAAATTTAAGAAATAAATGTGCACGTTAAAAGTACAAAACAATTATTTCTAATAAAATATGGCGGATCATTTTAATTTTCGTTGGTGAAGCAACGCGCTATTTGGCCTTAGCACGTGCCGCGATAAAGCTGGAGGTCGAATCACGCCTTGTTCGTCTACACTTGTCTCACAAACTACCAGCGTTATCTTTTCGCTTTTCAATTTCCTCTTCATCTTTAGTGATTATTTTATTTTTGGGAGAATTGAAAAATAATTAAACTCATTCATTAGTCAACAACAAAGAAAAAAAACATGCAGACTCAGCTGGACCACTCTCCCGGCGGGCCAAAAAGTAACGCCGTTGCATAACTCATCTCCAAAGGCACAGAGCAGCCCTTCGGTGTGCCCTATGCTATAGAACCTTCGTCATAAGAGGTCATCGTCTTTCCTCAGTGGTATAGTCTTGCTTTTTACTCCCCTTGCATTGGTCTTCATTCGTATGCTTTTCATCCCTCCGTATATCTAAACGCTATTTTTCTTTGCTTTTTTGTCATTTTACTCTAAACTGTAGCCGAAAACCACAAAAGTTTCTTAGCTCTAACCTGTAACGCAATCCTGGAGTTTTTTTTTTTTTTACACAAAGGAAGTTCCTTACTCTGATTATAAAACTGTAGCCCAAACCAGCAGAAACTTGCTTTTGCAATTTTAAACAGAAAAAAAACAGGGAATTTATTTATATGTCCAAACAGTAACACAAACCCAGAGGAGTTTGCGTTCTGCTCAAATCAGTAAAATAAAAATATAGACGTTCGTAAATTTCTGCCATCAGCCGCCGTAACACAAAAATGAAAGCAACCGAACACGTTATCTATTAAGGGAAAGTTTAACCTACATCTTTCACTTACAAGTGTCCCACATAGCGTGAGGAATGAGGACCGATAAGAGAATCACTAAAAATAATCCAGGAAGATGAGATGAGGATGCTTCTCTTCTATCTTCCTAAGGTGTGTTAATGTGTTACACGAGTCTTCCGGAGACGTAACACAAAACAGAAGTTTAGTTCTACCACAGAGAAAACACAGCAGCAATATACTAAATTTGCAATAAGTTGTAACCACTTCGAGTTCCTCGTTGGACGAGCGGTTTTCGCGCTCGGCTACCAATCCGGTGGTCTGAAGTTCGATTCTCGTCTCAGCCAACGCGGAATCAGAGGAATTTAGTTCTGGTGATAGAAATTCATTTCTCGGTGTAAAGTGGTTCGGATCCCACAATAAGCTGTAGGTCCCGTTGCTAGGTGACCAATTGGTTCCTAGCCACGTGAAAATATTCTAATCCTTCGGGTCCAGCCCTAGGAGAGCTGTTTATCAGCTCAGTGGTCTGGTAAAACTAAGATGTAATTAATTGTAACCACTTCGAGCAGGTCAGCCACTCAAGGCATTATCGATGACTCATCCGTCTACTGAGGTAGTGTGGGCTAGATCATCCGTATTCATCCAGGCCCAGACCATTAAACCGAGACGGAATAATTTAACTGGTTTACGATTTTATCTAAAGAAAGGAGACGATGATGCAGACGAAAACATTCGTGAAAAGCTCAGTGCCAGTATTACAGATTATGGTTTAACTTTAGCATATAAGGTCAATGAAATGCATTTAAGGGCCAGTGGGCAACAAAGGCAGCGTGTCAAGTATGCGGTGCAGTTGTCAAAAGCATGAAGCATTGTTTTGATTTAATACGAATTAAGACGTGTTCGGAGAATTCCAGTTATTCTAAAAAGTTAAGTATATCTTAGTTTTACCAGACCACTGAGCTGATTGACAGCTCTCCTAGGGCTGGGCCGAAGGATTAGATATTTTTACGTGGCTAGGAACCAATTGGTCATCTAGCAACGGGACCTCCAGCTTATTGTGGGATCCGAACCACATTGCATCGGGAAATGAATTTCTATCACCAGAAATAAATTCCTCTAGTTCCGCGTTAGCGAGCAGATATTTAAAACCTACGCTTTTACCTACACCTTCACTTTTTTTCATTTATCTAACCCCAAACACACAAAAACCGAATTAGAATACATCCTTAGTCGTAATGTAAGTCTTAAACCGAACTCTTGCAATATTTGTCGTAGTATAGTAAAAATGAAATTGCTTATAGGTGTAAACAAATTATTTTCCTTACTCTCATTATTGCTGTTGTCATTCAAAGTGTACTACACAGAACAAGCCACTTTCAGGAGGGTGGCGCACGAGCCACACGCTCACTCAATGCCAGTCCCTAGCCCGGATTCAGTTGAAGGGTTTGGAGTCAGGATGGCCACCAGCTAAAACAACTGATGAAATGAGCCACTCAAAAGCAGAAACCGCTGGAGGAAGCTCTTTATAAACAGCGACCCCGACTAAGGGATTAAGCCGAGAAGATTATTTCAAAATATACTAAGTTACAGATGACCATTCCTGATAAATACTGAATAATTTCCACCATACATTTGACGTAAGCTTCCCGCCATTCATTTCCCGCGTCTCGGTGACATCACGTCACCCTGGAGGGAGACAGGACTCTTAACTCTTCACTTCTACTTGCAAATGCTTCTTGTCCATTAACAAAGATATTTACTATAGTCATGCTTCTGCTGGAAGGTATCTTTTTCTGTATTCCTTTCCTATCATTTCATCTTGGTCTCCTTGTCTTCGACTTAATGATTTGAAACATAAATCTCTCTCTCTCTCTCTCTCTCTCTCTCACACACACACACACACACACATACACACACACAGCTTGGAGGATAGAAAGTCGACCTTCAAATAAAAAAAAAATGGCTTTTAAATTAGCTGCGTAAATGGCGGCCATTCCACACGATGAATTGTCAAATTGAACGTTCGACATCTAGACCGTATTTTTGGCTCTCTCTTCCATTTGACTTCACATTGGCCTTGAATTATAAACAAGAAACATTATTTTTCATGTGGATTTATCTAATCGAGTCTTTTCCCTCCTCTGCTTTTTTTTCAGATGTGGATAATTTTTTCCTTCATGTGATGACAATAGTTTAACAGAATAAACTATAGAATTTAGGCCAGAGACCAAGCACATGGACCTATGAGGATATTCAGCTTTGAGAGGCATGGCTCGCAAGATAGGAGAGAGAGACCATGAACGGAGGTACGGTGAAATGATGAAAGGGGTTACAGCTAGGGGCCGATGGGACGCTGCACTTAAGTAATGTCTACAGTGCACCACGCTAGGTGCATTGGCGGCACTAACCCCATGCAGAGAACAATAGTTTAAGGGTAAAGAACTCGAATTTTAAGACTTGCCGTCGACCAGCCCGGGCAACCTCATTCAACAACTAGGGTTAGAACTTCACGTTTGTCTAATTGCTTAAATTACCGTCGTTATCTATAGCTTGAAAACATTATTATTAATAATTATTATAAGTACTTAACGTCAAAAGATTAGGGGTGGGGTTGAGATTCCACCAACTATTAACTAAGTCAGGTTGAATTATAGTAAATGGCAGATTAAGCCTGGCAAGATCAACTTGACAGGAAAGCTACAGGTCCATTTCTCCTTCCTGTAGCATGACACAGTAAAATACATAGGTCCTAAGTCCAGGCATCGAGGGGGAACAAGGTCAGTCAGTGAGACCCGTTTTTGTTTTGTTTTTTTCTCGAACTCCAACCCCCCTCCCACCGACCCCCCCCCCCCCCCCACCCACAACCATATCATCTCATCAGTCCCACTCTCTAGACTATTTGAAGCTGAAACTATTTTCGGAAGGTGCCCCTTACCACAACACAGAGATCAATTAATGGGTTCGATTCCCACGTGGGAAGTAGAATAACCCAAGTCACTTCCGCTTTCGGACTCGAGGCTTGTTTCCAGTTGAAAGACTAACTATGGCTGGTTCACTTAAGGTAGATTCTTGGGTGAGCCCTATGCCTACGAGACGTTTGTTTGGCGGGCGCTGATTGCCTACCTCCCGGTACCAGCAAATCAGCGGCCGCCAAACTAACGTCTCGTAAGCATACGGCTCATCCAAGAATCTACCTTAAGTGAGCCAACTATAGACGCATTAGAATCTCTACGTAAATTAAGATATCATTGTTGGAATTGGAAATGGAAAACCGTAGAGAATTTAGGCCAAAAGGCCAAGCGCTGGGACCTATGAGATCATGCAGGACTGAAATGGAAATTGACACTAAGAAGGTTTGAAGGGTCTGTAAGGGGAAGAAATGCTCGCAGTTGCTTTAGCCTTTACTACTTCGTCATCTAGAAATTCTGGAATCATCAAAGAACATGTTCTCTAAAACTTACATTCCATTTCATTTCAAATGACAACATACAATAATACGAGTGATGTCGCAAATCTGCGTCACGCCGCAGACCAAGTTTTCTCTTTTGCCAATGATGCTGTCCTTGAACCAAGAGTTATTGCTTTTTTTTTCTTTTGTCTTCAAAGCCTCTTATGACTCCTAAGAGTGGTGTTGTGGACTTTCTCCAAGGAAGCGGCTACCAGGAGAAACCTGTACGAGTATGCTCTCTGGCCTTCGTTTTCAAGGTGGAAGGAAGTATTAGATTACCTTATGATAGAATGCCAGAGTGGTTGGCACTTACGTAGAAAATTAAAATGAAAACGGAAGTTGATATGAGAGATAAAGTCTGCCTGCTGAATAGATCAAGCTTATATATATAAGTATACATAAATACATATACGTATATATATGTATAACTGAATCACCAAAGTTTGGAACGTGATAAATGCATAAATAAAGGTATAAGCCACGAAGGAAAGTGAAACACTGGAGCAGCTGCAAGATCTTTCGACTCAACGTCCTTTACTTAGCAAACTGACTGACTGCTACACCAGTGTTTCACTTTCATTCGTGGCTTATACCTTTATGTACTAATATATATATATCTATATATATATATATATATATATATTATATATATATAGTGTAATAATATATATTGTATATGTATTTATGTGTGATTTGCTATATACATATGTATATTATTGAAAATTCAATTATCAAATATCTAATCATTCTATATGTACAATCTAACCAAGGTTAAGATACACTACTAATTTTGATTCGGCACTGTTAGGTTAAGTTTGCAACCACTATCTTTTTTCAATATTATTGCCCTAATTTTGCCATATTTACACACACACACGCACACATACACAGACACATACTGCCAAAAATGAAAACTGGCATTTCACAAAATACCTTATAGATGTCTATCAAAAGTTCAATGTTACTCCCATTTCTGCTAGATTTAAGCATTCTCTTAAATTCCTACGTATTCTATACGGTGCTCGTTTCATGTTCACCCATAATCAGAAATAATTGTAGTATGTATAGTATATATATATATATATATATATATATATATATATTATATATATATATTATATATATATATACGTACTTAAACCCACACATATATGTACATATATATGTATATATATACATAGATATATATATATATATACATATATATATATATATATATATATATATATATAGTATATAATATATATACTATATATATATATATATATATCATATAGTATATTTTATATGTATACGATTATATGTACATATAATTGTTGTCGTACAGTTCGAGGAAGGAATGAAAGAGGTTGCCTAAGCGTTTTCGTTTACTTTTCACACTTTGAATTTCTCTTGAAATCATAAACCTGATCCAATTATTTCAAAAGAACTTCGCCAATTGTTTCAGTTTTAATGAAGGCAGTAGATATGTATGGAAAAGGGATCATCATTTTTAAACATAGCATAGAGTTACTATAGTAGATTCACATCAACCGCCCATATGATGTCTAGGGCAGTCCCTTACGACGCTCCTGATTGGCTGTTGACAAGCCAGTCACAGGGCTGGAAACTCTGTCTCTCGAGAGAGTTCACATGGGCAGGATGTATGTTCCACCTCTCCTGAGGGATACTTTTGGAAGATGTATCCCTGAGGAGAAGTGGAACATACATCCTGCCTATGTAAGCTCTCTCGAGAGACAGTTTCCAGCCAGTATCCCTCAGGAGCGGTGGAACAATACATCCTGCCTATGTAAACTCTCTCGATAGAGAGTTTCCAGCCCTGTGACTGGCTTGTCAACAGCCAATGAGGAGCGTCGTAAGGGACAAGCCTAGACATCAGATGCACGGTTGATGTGAATCTACTGTAGTACTAATGAGGTTTTGTGCCCCGTCCCTTGACGCCAGTCAGCTTTGGATTTCTAGTCTCCAACGGTCCTCCGTTTGTCGTTACTGTCCCTTGAGTATATGAGTTTTGTCGCCACTCTCTCTTTGACACCTGTCAGGTGTAGATTCGTAGTCTCTACCAGCTGTGTTTGTTTGTTAGTATGGTGTTTTTACGTTGCCTGGAACCAGTGGCTATTCGGCAACGGGACCAACGGCTTGAACGTGACTTCCGAATCACGTCGAGAGTGAACTTCTATCACCAGAAATACACATCTCTCACACCTCAGTGGAACGCCCGAGAATCGAACTCGCGGCCAACGAGGTGGCACACCAACATTATGCAGACCACGCCACTGAAGCTCCACCAGCTGTGTATGTTCGTCCGTACTGTCTCTGCCGTATATTCATATTGTGATTTCTACCACAGTGTGTCATTCCTTCGTCAATGGCTTGGAAATGAAGCTGAAACTGGTTAGGACCTACACCCAGTCCCTTAAGTTTTCACCTTTGGTGGTGTGATATATATTCATATATGCATATTATATATATATATATATATATATTTATATATATATATATATATATATATATATAAATACATATATATACATATATAGTAATATATATATATATATATATATATATATATATATATATATATATATTATCGAGAGATGTAAGCATCTATGTGGAGAGAGAGAGAGAGAGAGAGAGAGAGCGAGGAACCTATCAACGCTCCCAAGACGCTTAAACTTGTGGCTCGGTAGCTAAGAAGCCGTAAAATACTTAAGCCTCAGTCCAGAATAGAAGACATGAGTGCCATGTACACTTAGAATAGGCTGGTCTGCATTACGCCCTTAAAAATTTCCTATTTTTCCTTGAAGTTCTAAACCGAGGGTAAAAGGTAACTATACTCTGTTTTTTTTTTTTTCATCTGTCCATCCGCCAGTGTGGTGTTTTTGTATGGTAACACTGCGTCCCGGGCTTTAGATAGTTACGCTATGTGTAAGTTTTAGGTAAATAAAGGGTATCTGGGTGTACATTTGCAACTGAAAAGTGTTTTAATAATTTACTGTATGCGAATTACACCGTTTTATATTCGAAATAGGATATTATTATAATCGTAATGTAAGCTGAATGTAACTATCTAAAGCCCGGGACGCAGTGTTACCATACAAAAACACCACAGGCGGATGGACAGCTGAAAAAAAACAGAGTATAGAGAGAAGAATATAAGATCGAATTTAGGCCAAAGACCAAGCGCTGGGACCTATATGAGATCATTCAGCGCTGAAACGGAAATTGAAAGTAAAAGGTTTGAAAGGTGTAACAGAAGGAAAACCTCAAAGCAGTTGCATTATGAACCAATTGTTAGAAGAGGGTGGAAAGTAAGATGAAGAGAATACGAAAGGAGGTACACTAAAAGCAATGGAAGCGATTGCAGCTAGGGGCCGAAGGCACGCTGCAAGGAACATAAAGTAATGCCTACAGTGCACCGCGTGAGCTGCACTGAAGGCAGTATCCCCCCTACGATAGAAAATGCATCATACGGTGCCTGCATCAAATGTGTTGAATTCGTCAAGTTTTTACAGATTGTTCTTTTTATAAAAAGCTCAAGTTTTGCACTGATACAATGATTCATTGTTTTCATAAGGTGCAACTGAGTCATCTATATATCTTCTATAGAAGAGGACGACGTGTTAAGAGACACCTTTCGAGCATTAGTTCTTCGAGAGAGCTCAAAAAGGCACTGGCTGTAATGGGACCTACAAGAGCTCTCATAGACACACCATCCACTTGTTTGTAAATTCTCTCGTTAAAAATGAAGTGCGTGTCCTGCACCGTCACTTCTGAAAGATTCCCAAAATTATCCTCGTTGAAACCGCGAAATGAAAAGTCATCAAGATTTCCTTTCAAATATTAACCAAGCGCCTCAGTGGCGTGGTCGGTATGGTGTTGGCGTACCACATCGGTGGCCGCTAGTTCGATTCTCGGGCATTCCATTGAGGTGTGAGAGATGTCTATTTCTGGTGATAGAAGTTCACTCCTGACGAGGTTCGGAAGTCACGTAAAAGCCGTTGGTCCCGTTAATGTGTAACCACTGGTTCCATGCAACGTTAAAAACACCATACAAACAAACAAATATCAACCGTCGTCTGCAGCGGGATGTTCGTGAAGACGGACGTGACGTCAAAACTACCCATACGGAAATCAACATCCTGGGGTAACATATCAGCTACACAAAGCTGGCTGAATTGGGCAAAGAACACTCATTGCTCGTGAATGGCTGCAACATAGATACTAGACGCATAGCTATTCGATGATTGGGATTGATATAAACAGCCAAAATAGGTCTCAAAGGAATATTGTGTATTTTCGGAAGACCAGAACACCCTCCATGTGAAGAACCAGAAGAGTTGGTAAGTTGGGTTACCTACTTCCATGAACTTCGTAGTGGCCTTCAAAATATCATCCATTTTCTTTATGTAAGTAGTCGTTTTTATTTAAAATGACTGTGACTCTCTCTCTCTCTCTCTCTCTCTCTCTCTCTCTCTCTCTCTCTCTCTCTCTCTCTGTCTGGTCTAGTAATGATAATATCTGGATTGTTGGATAAGCTTTTCAGTGAAGTTGAAAATCATCTCTTCCAAAGAAAAGTTTGTTTGTTTGGTTGAATGTACGGTTTTTTTTTACTCTGCGTATCTTTAGTTACTAGTTAGCGTTTGACAGCAATCGACTGTCTTTAAAATGTTAACAATACCTTCTCAGAAATACAACTAGAAAAACAATTACACTTGTCAACTTTAAATACCAATAAATACCTTCCTTAAAGTATTCAGCCTTGTGATAGTGAACCTAACGAAGTGTTGTGCCATTCAAGCTTTTGATTTTGAACTCACGACAGTGTTGCCACATCACTGGAATAAATGTGACCATTAGACCACTTCGAGATCCATTAAGACCAATGCCTTGAAAGTTACGATTGAAATGACATTTTGCAGTTAGCACCAGACAGGCCTACATACAATCTTTCGGTACTCCTCGTAGGAAGGTAGTCCCGTCAGGGGAACTCACGTGGTGCGCTGTTAACATTGCTAAAGAGCGTTTTCGGTGCTCCTTCGGTCCCTAGCTGCAACCGCTTTTAAGCTTTTTGATTTACCTTTATTCCCGGTTGCTTCCCCAATCTTGCTGTTTAACCTCTTTCAACTATTACTTAGTGATCCAACTGAGAAGTTTTATCTAAATTATTCCCTTTAAATGCTTGTACTTTATCTTCTTTGGTTTCGGGATCTCTTCATCTGGCAGCCCAAACCACTCCAACGGCTCCAACTCTCCCCTTTATCGTTGTCGTGAGAGCTGAATGGCCGAAAGAGTCCCGGTACTTGGTTATCTCATTAACCCCTTTAGGCTTAGACGCAACAACTGCACTGATGCTTGGTTCATGTGAGACTTACCACATTAAGGGTTCGCTGCTTGCAGGTTTGGCAATTTATATTGTCGCCATGCCACGAGATTTATAAGCAAGTGAACTGATGCATACCGGAACAGAAACCACCCTACATCCAAAGATCTGTCTATTCAAACCAAAGATCCGCCAATTCAAACATCTTCATTCGCTTGTTGATGTAACCGTTTAATACTCGTCTATCACTCAGCTCATTAATTACCGGTTACTGATTGTTCTTATTCTCGGCCACACTCAATCAAAAAGGATGCTCTTGCAGAGCCACTCCTTAAAGCCCTGCAATAAACCAAATATGAATTTTTCATATCTTCTCGAAACAATCCTGGGCCACATTTTTCAAAGATTTCAAAGTATCGTTCCACAAGCTTTTACTGAAACAAATTAATAATTATAGTGCCTCAAATGCCGAGGCTGAAACGTTGTTATATATTAACTTAATTTCAGCTACTTCGTTTTCCATCCCGTTAAAATTTGCAAACATTTTATTTGCAACATTTGTTTCCAATCTCCTCAGAATCCTCCTTAGATTTATTACAATACCTCTCATTCACCACATGATTCAGGTCAGATTTGTCTTATGCAGTTTATGCATTTTTAACCGCAGCGATACACTCCCGTGTTTCTGTGAATGTTGTACATTTGGCACAGCATGGCCATGGACCATCCTCTCTCTCTCTCTCTCTCTCTCTCTTCCCTCCCGTCTCTCTCTCTCTCTCTCTCTCTCTCTCTCTCTCTCTCTCTCTCTCAGAAGGGCACTGTATGTAGCTGTATATCCTCACCTTATCTTGTCACGATTCCTGCGAATCAGTCTCTGAACTGAAACAGTTCAATAATGCCTAGTATTCTCAGCAGCTGATTTATCAAAATACTTCCAATCTTGCTCTGAATATTCTCGACATTCTTCAAATATTCACTTCTCGCAACCACCTCGTTTATCGGTTCTTCTTTGGACTCTGACGCGATACATTGCATATCAAAAATCTGGGTGAAAGCTTTATCTGTCCGTCCGGACTTTTTCTGCCTCTCAAGAGCATAAAACTACTGAGGCTAGAAGACTGCAAATTGGTATGTTGATCATCCATTGTCCAATCATTACACATACCAAATTGCAACACTTTAGCCTTGGTAGTTTTTATTTTATTTAAAGTTAAAGTTAACCATAATCGTGCGTCTGGCAACGCTATAGGACAAGCCACCCCCGAGCCGTGGCAGGCGGCTTCGTGGGTCGCGGCTCACACCGAGACCACCGAAAGATTTATCTATATTCGGTGGCCTTCATTATACGCTGAATAGAAAACTTTATTTCTAACGCGCATTTTTTTTTTTTTTTTTTTTTTTTTTTTATTATAGTAACATAGTAAAAATTCACAATCTTACGAGCATCATCGTCTCTTGGTCCTTCACTTTTCAAAAATCATATTCATTATTTCCTTCATTGTAAATAAAAATGTTGTAGGTAACTTGAATTCCTTCCAAAGCCTCAACTACGTCTCTGTTTTTCTTCAACTCTCAGCACATTTTCTGTAGACTCAACAATCAGAAGCTTCTTCCTTACACTAATCATCTTCTTAACCACATCAGCACACGAAGAATTCGATGAACCAGGACTGAATACCTCTCCTATCATTCCTAAGACCTCGTCATCTGCTTCCTCCAGCTCTGCATGAATGTGATCAGCTATTTGCCCAGCCGTTAGTCCCTATTTGTTCTTCAAGGTTTCCCTAATTACATTTTATATAATCTCTAAGGACATACCAATCAGCACACATCACAGGTCAGGTTTATTATCATTAATTTTATATCATTTGGGTTTCCACTTCAAGACCGGCACATTCCTTGTGTATCCACGTACTACAAAACTTAATCCTACCTCTTAACTCAGCAAAACCGAGGCCCCCATCCCACCCCGATCCCTACCTCGCCCCACCCCACTCACCCAACTCCCCTCCCCTAAAGCCCATCCTCTCCGTGGTACATTAAGTAAGCGCTATTCGTGGGATGGAATTTATAATCACATTATGCTAGCCTTAGCCATTCGGAAGTCGCCACACAGTTTGCAAGCAACCACGAGCTTTATGTTTATACCGACCTTGAAAATTTATCAGTTAGACAAATCACAAACAAGATGCTTCACATTAGGTTTGTATCTCATTCACGATCGTTATAATGCAGTTGCCAATAACAATGCAGAATAATTAAACGGGAATCCAGCAATTGTCATTATTACTACAAGATAGCGGAATGAAACCAGTGAATTGATCTTTTGCTTAACAATCCTTGCCGAGGAGTTAAAGCTTGACCAACGGTAATTTGAAGAACTTGGACGACAAAGTAATAACTGAACAATGGAAAGCAACGCCTCCACCTCCAGGGACGTTAGTGAAAAGATAGGAATGCCACAGCGCGTTATTCATTAAAGTCGGAAGGGAATAGGGAAAAATTAGTTATAAAAGAATTAAACAATGATAGATGCAATATACAAAGAACTGGATTAAAGTTTATTTTTGAGCCCCAAAGTACAAGAAATTTTACTAAATTTCTTGTACTTTACTTCGTCGAGGTCCTGTTTTCAATCAATTTTCATAAATACGAACAACAGCAGACTGCTCTCTCTCTCTCTCTCTCTCTCTCTCTCTCTCTCTCTCTCTCATAGAACATTAACCACTCAAGACTACTCTCTCTCAAAAGTACATTAACCATTCAAGACTACTCTCTCTCTCTCTCTCTCTCTCATCGACTTACTCTTGTTGATCCAAACAAATTACACCTATCTTACTTCCTTCTCGTTAATGACACTAGAGCCTTCCCCGCCTGCAAAAATTTGCTAAATAATTCCTTCCAGTTCATATCTGTAAGTCTCGACTTCTTGTTTCGTCACTCAGGCCTTATGCCAGCTGCCAACATGAGCACTTGCTCTAGGATCAAGTCCCAAGAGCAGACTTACTATTTAACCCATCCCTCATATCCAGCAATTCACTTGGATACAGCTTCGTAGAGAGGGTAGTGCCGTCAGTGCACCTCATGGGGCGCACTGTAGGCATTATTAAAGGTTCTTTGCAGCGTCCCTTCGGGCCCCTACCTATAACCCCTTTCATTCCTTTTACTGTACCTCCATTCATATTATCTTTCTTTCATCATGGTATCCAGCCTCTCCTAAGGATTATTTCGTTGTGCAACTGTTTTGAGGTTTTCCTCCTGTCACACATTATAAACCTACCTACTCTCAATTTCCTTTCAAGCGCTGAATGACCTCATAAGTCCCAGAGCTTGGAATGAGAAACGCTCGAAAATAACTAAGGAAATATGTTCGAAAGAAATTATTCGAAAGCAACTACTGTATTCGGGAACACCATTTTGAAAATAAACTATCAAAAGCAATTCATCAAAGAATCTAAGAAAAAATTTCATTAAAAAAATAATTGCCATTTTTGTAATAAGAAAACAATTATTCGAAAGTTACTGTCAAAAGTATTTTTTAATTAACTAAACAATCAGTTATTTGAAGCTAACTACTGTCATTTAAAAAAAAACTGTGCCAAAACAATTCTTTGAAATCACCACTTAAATAATTATTTTTAAAAACCTGTCAATTCACTACATCGAAAATAAATACAAAATTATTCGAAACTGCTCAAAAGCAATAGTCGAATATAAAAGTTACTGGCATACAGACTAATTGTTCCAAGCACTTCGATAATAATTCTATGGATATGAACTAGTAACTTCCATATCAATGATTATATCAAAATAACGACGTGGAAACTATTCTTCACGAATAATTGTTTACGATAAATATTTGAATCTATAGTTAACCGCGAGCGACGAGATTTTTCCTTAATAGTATTACATTATTAAATGAATAATGGGAATAAAGAATAATCAAGATAAAAAGTATTTTGCAAGAAAACACAATACTGGTTTAACAGATTTTGTAAACAGGAGATGGGAGTAGTCTACATCACGGTTTATACCTACAGTCCTAAACCTAGACGGTGACCTAGACAAGGGCCCACTAGACCTACGACACGATGGCGCATACTGCGGCGAGATCTAAAGTGATTACTCTAAATCTTCCACCGTGGTACTTTCTGGCCGATTTGGTTCCAAGATACGATTTGTAGCCCTCTAACCACCCTTCAAGTAGGTTACGACATCCTTAGGGTAGGTTAGGGTAGACTAAATAACAGTCACTTTATGTGCGCCGCGAACAAACCGTTAAAAAAGCACGGTCTATAGAAACCGTGGTTAAGAGACGAGTCAAGAATACGCCAAGATCTTACTATTTTCTCTCGAGATTCGAACCTGTAACCGTGGCCACTTCCAACATAAACAATGCAAAACATGAAACACATGAAACAAATGAAAATAATAACGTTAATGATAATTGATCCAATCATGATTATTACTGTAACACTCACCAACAGCCGGAGAAAGCGATGACTGTCTCCTCCAGATTGTCACAGATAATACGTAATCCTTGATATCCTGGCAGCGATCGGCAACGTTAATATTCCATTAAAGGAGTCAATCTCTGGGAGTGTCGCAACAGATAGGTACTCCACATTAGGCCCAGGGTTGCCAAGTTGGCAACTTTGGTGCCAAAATCCTTAAAGTTGGCAACTTTCTGAGGTGGTTGGCAACAGAATTTTGTGGTTGGCAACTACCACCAAAATTGGCAACTTGTTGGCAACTTTCGGTTATCAAAAATATAATTGTTGCTTTTTCTGAACGATTGTTACAAAATTTCTACTGCAAAGTCCACAATTTTATGCGTTTTGGCCGCTTGCCATCACCAGCCAGAATAGCTTGAAATTAACTTCTTTGCCAATACAAAAAGGTCAAACCTCCACTCTGACCTGAGTAATTAAGAATTAAGAATGACGTTTTTGCCGCCACGGCCCAACGTTTGTTGTGTGTGTTGGAGAGTTGCTGTGATATTTTGCTTGGTTTCATAGAGTGTAAGTGATATTACTACGATTTATTGTTGTGTCTGTGTGTATAGTATCTCCTTTCTAGATAACACGATCATAAAAATTGACGTAAGACCCTTTCTGTAAGTTTTTTACACAGCTTATGACGTTTGAATAAATAAGGCCTATCTTATATTCAACTGTTTTATTTTGGTCCTTGTGTTTATTCTTGTTTTTGTTGCTGCTGTTATAGTTCTTGTAGTGTCTTCGAAAATTTTTCATATGGTATCCTAACATTGCAGAATAAACATAGACCTATTCATAAAATATTGGCGCAAAGAATTATCCACCTACTCTTAACTGAAATTTAGTAATGCTTTAATTAAAAGTAATCGAGATCTTTATGAATATTGTCTGCGCTAGAATATTCTCCTAACAACAAAGAGAGAGAGAGAGAGAGAGAGAGAGAGAGAGAGAGAGAGAGAGAGAAGAGACTGACTCAATAAGAATGCCCCAAAACCAAATGATTCATGGGGCTTACCTCCGCAGTCGCAGAACTGGTTTGGATCATCTCATACCTAACTTTCAGCTGTCATACATTTTTCTAATTTGTTAAGTATCTTATGATGCCTTCCCACCATAGCCTTCATTCTCATAGAAACGCTACAGCAGCCTTATATTTACTCGTCACAGCAATATAATTTATCCCTTTAGTAAATATATTTTCAGTATAGTTCATTGAAAGCAGTTTGATAGTTGGTGTAAGGCTGAGACAGTCCTAAGATTTGGCCATCCACGCATGTATGTGTATGTGATCTTGCTTATAAGTGTACATTCCACTTTATGCATATACATTAGATATCGAGGAGTTGAAAGTTTCAACTTGAAACTACTATATTAATAACAAGGTAAGCCCCCCCTACCCTATTTCCAACAGACACGGGTAGAAAACCATTTGCAATAAGAAATTGATGTGGAGGCCCATGCCCTGTCATTGCCTCAAAATATAGGAATTTGATGTGTAGGCCTATCCCCTGACATTGCCTCAAAATATAAGAATTTGACGTGTAGGCCTATGCCCTATCATTGGCTCAAAATATATGAATTTCACGTGTTGGCCTATGCCCTGTCATTGTCTCAAAATATAAGAATTTGACGTGTAGGCCTATGCCCCGTCATTGCCTCAAAATATAAGAATTTGACGTGTAGGCCAATGCCCTGTCATTGTCTCAAATTATAAGAATTTGACGAGTAGGCCTAAGCCCTGTCATTGACACAAAAGGTATTTCAACAAAATCTATAGACTCCCACTACTGTTTATTTATCTCATCCTCACTGGTAGCTAATAGATAGATAGATATAATTTAATGTGATAACAGATTTGAATTTTGGTAGAAATAATGGAAAATCAGCTGTTGTTACTTATTGGGGCTTGGGGCGTGAGGGGGGGGCAAGTTGAATCTTGGGGGGACAGTTGTCCCCGAGCCCCTCCCCCGTAAATGACGCCCCTTACTGAGATAATAAAATTTGCAAATCGAAAACTACTATTTGTTTCAGTACAAAGTTTCAACACAACGATGTATAATACCCTGTGAAATTCAAGTTTCTCTCATTTTATGGCAAATGCACAGGTAACTAAGAGAAAATGCATATAAGGAAGGATGTTTTTGGCTAAATTAATCAAGGGTTATTAGTAGAAAAAGGAGGTTGGCAACTTTTGGCAACTTTTCTAGCAATCATTGGCAACTTTTAGTCTTGGAAATCTGGCAACCTGATTAGGCCTAGTCTTCGGTTGGCAAAAAGACAATAGGCATACTTCAGATTATCGTCAGCCTATGGATGGATAAAAGCACTCCAGGCAAACTGCAGTTCTATCAGTTGTCTTTATCTGGGGAAAGGTATAATGTTACAGCTCATCGTGAAGATTTGCTTGCAGATGTGCTCTGTATATATGGTCAGGTCCCATTTTTGGTTCAAGGCAGGTGCCCTACTGTACACAGCCTTTCAATCCAGCCATAATGTCGGCATTCTGTCGGTCTACTATAGCCTTCCACACCTGTGCTAAGCGTGCCTGGCGGAGAGTTCCTTTTTTGGCTCAAACAACTCCAAGACACTTACACTTTCATTTGGATTTAATGTTTTCAGCTTTTCTTTCCGCATTATAACTGGGCGGGTTATCCATTTGCAATGTTCACATGCACAGTTGTTAACTTCATAGTTAAGGGCTGCTGAAGAGCAAGAGCCCGTAAGGCTGGCTTCAACTATCATCATCAACCATTTCAATTAACTCGGCGCCTCCGAAATTTCGAAAACTATCATCACCAGCCACCTCAAAATTCACAAAACAGTTTTCCTCACAAAAGAACCCAACCATCCACGCCGAAACAGATACTTTCAATACAATAACTTACTTCTATCATGGGGTCACATCTCCAAGTACTTTTGATACTAAATCATTTCACATCAAGCAGTTGCTAAGCGAACCAACGCATTTTCAACGCCCGGAACTGAAACACCTCCCAACTAAGATTAACGTTAACGAATTACGACTCTTCCTTCACGATAGTTCAGCTAACATACAAACCATTGTTCCCAAATCATCAGGACGAAAGAGTGCTGGTAGCGTTGCTGTAAAATTATGCTAAATCTATCCGAAATGTGCTAAATGTAATATCAAATTATGCTAGCATTATGCCAAATTGTCAATTCATTAATAGCTAAACATAATATGCTGAGCACTATATTAAAACAACAGTAGTTATGTGACACTTTAATAGGAAACTCATAACGTAATGCATTGGAAAGGTTTTTAAAAATTTTGCAAGTCAGATGATTTCTCTATCAAGGAACTTGAAACATTATTTTTAATAAATAAAAAAAAAAAATTCCTCCCATTGATTGAGCGGGAAAATTTGAAATTATGAAAACTGAGTTTGCAAGTAAGATTATGCTAGAATGATGCTAAAAATAAATTATGCTAGATAAAATGCTTGGCACTTAATTTGAGGCAGAATTATGCTAAAAGCATAAAATTATAGTAAAGTTGGTAACACTGCTACAAACCGTTCCTTATATTAAAATTAGCCTAGAGTTAGCCATAATCGTACTTCTGGCAGCGTCATAGGTGCCAACAACAAAGGCCACCAGCGGACCGTGGCTGAGTTTGATGGGCCGTGGCTTAGAGTTTAATGGGCCTTGGCTGAGGTCACCACCGGACAGAAAACTCTATTGCGCAAAAATAAACTTTGACTGGTTTTTTACTTGTTTAATCATTGATACGGATGTCAGAATATTATATATTTATCATTTAGCCCTTTTTCCACAGGAAAAATAATTCTGTTTAATGATGGCTGAAAGTGACAGCATCATTCCTGAATGTCTTGTAGATGTCATTGAAATCTATTTGAATGAGACTGGTTTGGCAAGTAAAATCCAAAGGCTATCGTAACAGATTAAGCCTGTGTGTGTTTATTCGTGGTTATGAACCATATATGCAAGCCAGTTTTTCAATGAGAATCAATGTTTATTAGGACAAAATAATGTAAAACAAGAATAGGCCTACATGCGTCTATTCGATTATGTATCATGTATGTAATTCATTTTTTAAAATGAGAGCAAAATAATATTCTACTTTCTGATGAAACAAAATCAAACAATATTGGACTATGTGTTTATTCATTGCTTACATCCCACGTAAGTTCGTTTCAAAATGAAAACAAATCAGTATTAACCCCTTTTAATGAAACAGAAACTAAACATTAGACGTCTACGTGCCAACTTTGAAATGACAGCAAACGATAACGAACTTAATTATTGTCTTTCCATGGCACTCTTCCTTCATTCATAAAATATTCAATTAACATTATGAAAGTCCATGGGGTCAAATTTAAACTCTTAACCAATTTACATGGGAGTACTGAATGAGTTTTTAAACTACTCTTTCACTGGACGTCTTACTTGACGTTTATTTTTTATTTTTTTTCTTGTATGTGCTGTCAGCAAGCCAGTCACAGCCAGAGCATCGTATGTTGACGTCATGGTTGCTACGGCCAACACAGGAACAAGACTGTATTGTTAGTGATGAAGATTTGCCTGCGCAGGTATAACTGAACGGTATTGACTGCTGGTTGGTAATTATTTAGTTGGCTTTATTCCAGCACGGGTTCTTGCTCCTAGAGCAGCCCGTAATGTGGCGGCCTTTATGGAATGTTACATAGAGACGAGACCTGACAACCCTTCGTTGTTACCCACCAGTGAGCAGGTTCAAAGTTGCCTACCTTATCTGATCGACTGAACAGCAGCGGAGCATGTTGTTTTAAAGTAGTATGTATATCACTTAAATATTATGAGCAATTAGAGTATTTTGAATCAAGCCACTTAATTGCAGTTCATAATATTTACAGGGGTAGCTTACAGTATCCATTTTGGATGTATATCAGTTACATGAATCTCGCAATTAGAAAATGTGTGTCAAGCCAGCAAAAGGATTAGCCCATGTGCTAACCATGCAGTCTTTAGTACCATTATCGATGGTAAGATTTCAGATACTGGGGACAAAATTCCCTTTATTTCCAACACTTATAGGCTCTGGGCCCTTAAATATGACACATAGGTCACAGAGCTTAGCTTCTTGCCTAAATTTTAAATTCTGTTCAGTTCTCAGGGAACTGACGTCATCGGATAGGCTGATTGGGAGCTGATACGACACTCATTGACGTTTATTGACGTCATTTGATCCCCTCCTGCACAATATTTTGCTCACCTGGAATCAAGAGAATATTTATCATAGAAATGACATTGAGAATTGTAAGAAAAAAAATATGACTACCTAATAATTACCATCCTTGATAATGAAAGATTGTTCCTATCTGCGTACTTATGGCATCACTGAAACCTATTTCCGCTCTCACCACATTCAATATCTCTCTCTCTCTCTCTCTCTCTCTCTCTCTCTCTCTCTCTCTCTCTCTCTCTCTCATTTGCCTCTAGCCTTGCTCAAGTCTCAAAGGATGAGAGGAAAAGTAGAAAATAAAAACATAATACTGAAAACTGTTGCAAAACTTATTCCAAAATCTCGAAAAGTACGTTGCTATAGCGTAAGAGATTATGAAATTCACCTTTACGTAATACCAAGAAGTTGTATTAAAGAAAAACTCCCTTTAATTCTATGTAAAACTTTCACAGATCATTGGGAGCTGATAGACATTCCTGGTCCGATGACGTCATCATGGCCTCTCGTCTTGCACTTGAATTGCTCATCTGAAATTAAGGTAAAATATTAATAGTCACGAAAATAGCAACAATTTTTAATTGGCCAGAAAAAAATAAATAAATAAAAACTTATTCAGTCTGCTTAATTTGGGGCACAATGAAACATTCCTCTCACACCAGGCTCGTTAGCTACAGCTCTGGCTACAGTAATAGACTCAAATATGCTATTGACATCTGCACGGCTGCACGTTTTTATTACATTGTCGAAATAGCCCTTTTTTATTTTTATTTTTTACTTTTTCTTGTTAACTAGTGTCTTTAGCCGAACATCTGCCTATTTCTCAACCTACTTTTCCCAAGAATTTTACATTTTCTTAAACAAATATCTAAAGTATTTCGTTGCTTTCAAATGTAGGAGCGTATGCTTGCAAAAGAACCTTTAGTAATGCCTGCAGTCCACGTGTGAGGTGCAATGACGGCGCTAACCCCCTCCCCCTCAGGGCCGGTTTTAAACCTATTTGACCAAGTTGATCAATTTGGGTCTCGCGCCTGAAGGAGGCCCCTACCAGAGTTACTTTTTGAACATTTTCTGTATTCTAAGAGAAATAAACCACTACCGAAAACATGAAATGAAGAATGGTAAAGTATTATTCCTCATATTGTTATGCATACTACATTAACAGAAAATGTTCACTTGGAAAATCATTTTTTATATTAGACATAAAAAAAATCGTCTTAGTTTCTATACTTGCCTGCTTGTATGGTGTTTTTACGTTGCATGGAACCAGTGATTATTCAACAACGGGACCAACGGCTTTACGTGACTTCCGAACCACGTCGAGAGTGAACTTCTATCACCAGAAATACACATCTCTGACCCCTCAATGGAATGGCCAAGAATAGAACTCGAGGCCACCGAGGTGGCAGGCCAAGACCATACCAACCACGCCATTGTGGCGCTAGCTTCGTTTCTATAATTTTCTAACCGAGCCCAACAATTCCTAGCACCGGCCGTGCTCCACCCTACGAGGCTTCGGAAGAAGATGCACTCGGTTTACGGACTGCTCTAGGAGCAAGAGCCCGTGCTGGCAATAGGCCAGCTAAATCTAAAACAACAGATGGACTCGAATATAAACTTAACGTGATAACTGGGCCATCTTTTTAAATCTTTTATTGTGATGATGACATAATAATGAAGACAAATACCTTTCCAAGAGGGAAGGGCCAAGGAAAGAAACATTCGATACTCAGCTAAACGTGTTTATATATATATATATATATATATATATATATATATATATATATATATTATATATATATATATATATATATATATATATATATATATATGGGGATACAATCCACAATGAAGTAAATTCCTCTTGTAATTTAAAATATATAATTCTTGTAAAGGATTAGAGCTTTCGACCATCAACTGATGGTCGAAAGCTCTAATCCTTTACAAGAACTATATATTTTAAATTACAAGAGGAATTTACTTCATTGTGGATTGTATCCCCATTTACTTAGTAGGTACGACATAGTACCTGACTTCTTCATATATATATATATATATATATATATATATATATATATTATATATATATTAGTATATATATATATATAGTTTGGAGGGCAGAAAAAATTCAAACCAGGGGTTCTTAACTGCGGGTATGGGACTTGATCTCTGGATATTTGAATAAATTTGATTTTAATGTGTCAATGTATATACATGAGTACATTTTGTAAATAAATGACTAAGTAAAACTATAAATGCTTCGATTTTCTTGTATGTTCTATTCCTACCTATACATACTTAAAGTATGCATTAAACTATGTACATTAAGTTATAATGTCAACAAATAGGGCTTAAGTGGACTTAGGCAAGGGTATGGGACTAGATTGGACAATTCAATGGGGGTCTGGAGTCCTAAAAAAGGTTAAGAACCCCTGGTTTGAACGGACAAAGAAGGCTATATAACATGCAAAATAACAAGTAGAAAATTATCGTTATATCATAAGAAAATATAATAAAAAAAAATTACCATGGGCAAGGGAAAAAAATCAAACAAGGAGGAAACTTGAGATCTGGGAATCTGAGTCGGCCAAACACCAAAATTCCTCATAATATTCTTGTCGCAAGCGAAAAGGTTATTGTGGAATTAATGTGACATAGAGAAAATACGAGAGAATCTTACAGAAAAACAAATCCTTATAATTGTGACAGGAAGACTAAAGAGGCAGGAGTAGGAGAGTCTCAATAAATAATCCGTGAACACAACGGCGGGAAAGTTGGACGAATCAACTTTTCTGGCGTCGGTGTTAGAAGCCACCACGTGGAAGCCACACAACCACAGCGGCCGGCGTCGCCTCAAGACGAAACCGGACACCACCTCAACCACATACCTCAGCCCCCGTACACGTCTGAGAAAGGCTAATCCCTCGCTCTGGCAGTCACCTGCTGCCTGCCTGCCACCACCTTTGGCCGTGACACCGGAGACACTGAATATCTTTAAATGAAACCTCAGAGGGAATTCATCTTGTTTGCCATTTTCAGTCGCTTTTGCTCTCAAAGATGCATTTTCTCGTGACATTGTCACACCTATAACACATTCTCTAGTATCTTCTTGCATCTCGATACCACACTTTACTTTAAGAGACACCACTAAGGCCAAAGTATATTGGTAAATGTGTAACATCTTAACGAACATTGGCAGCTCCAGTTTTGAAGTAGTTTAGAAAGTAAAATTTTGTAGGTCTAGATTTTCAGATGAACGGCAAAGGTACTGCTCATAATAAGACTGGCAATGGAACTGCTTTTGGAAGAACGACACTGACACCGTTCTATGGAAGAATGGAATGCTTTTCTAGCAGAACTGCTGTAGTACCGTTTTTTGGAAGAACGTAGTGTTTCTTGGATGGCATTGGCACCAATTCTGTAATAACACAGTGGCACTGGTTTTAAAGAGAGCAATGACAGTGACTTCCGTTTACAGTACAACAGTATAGCACCGCATTTTGGAAGAACAGCAGTGACACCCGTTTTAGAACAGAGGTGGCATCATATTTGGATGCATTGCACTGCTTTTAGAGGATCGGTATGGAGAAGTAGAGCCCATACTTACTAAAATTTCAATGAGCACAAACATGAAGACAACAAATTTAACACCAAAGTGAGTCGTTAGCGAAAACTTACAACTCATAAGATGCAGAAATCTTTTTAATGTAATATGAACTGACAAAGTCCGTTCTTTGGATGATTAAAGATATTGGGTTGTTTGCCCCGTTGGACTGGACTCTTGAGAAAATGAGATACATTGTGTTTTTGTGTCATAGAGAAATCAATATTGAAAATAGACGTATACGTACTACGTGTTTTTCCAAGTGCAGGCGTCGACTGAATGGTAACCTAACACCTAGCCTCCTCTATCTCCACACACAACAAGAACAACAGCAATAACAACAACAACAACAACAACAATAAGAGAAAGGGAAAAAGAATGAACTGATCAACCAGAAAAGAAAGGCTATATGCATCTGAGAACACAGACACGAAGCAGTGAGTTAGAGGGAAGCAAATATTTGCCAAGACATGCAATCCTTAGAGGATTGCCAATTTCCACGATGTAAATATGGGAAGAGATGGCCTTTTGGGTACTATAATTGGGCCTGAGAGGATTAATTCTTCCCTTCACCTCAACGGAAAAGCGACCAATATAGTACCTATAGAAAAAGTGACTTGAAATCCACCTTTCTCCTTTACTGTACAGTCAAATGTAAATCGGTTGGTTGGTTGGTACATACGTAGTAAGCTCTTGCAAATTAATACCAGACTTGTCCCGTTATGTATATAAGGTCCTGCAAGATCAAAACTAGACCAGACCAGACAGAGCCGGTATATTTTCTAAGAACACTTAACAGTTAAGCTCTTTACCATGATAATCGCACGATAAAAATTTAACCGGAGCTAATCCTTCCAATGTTGCAAGGGCTTCCACGGAACTGTCCCATTACCGAGTCCCAAATGATTTCCAAGGGGGTCAGGGGTGAGGAAAGGCCATAAACACGACTCGCTAAGCAATTTCCGTGATTATCATATTGTAAGCCAAGCCATTAAGTCATTAAACGGTGTTGATCCGGTCATTTCCAAGGATCCTAAATAATGGATAATGATGAAATGACAAGTGCTTTGCTTACACTTGGCCCAAATACTAACATTACTCTCTTTGTGTTTTTTATTAAATAATGGATAAAGCTTAGGAAGCAACATGCGAAATTCTTTTGCGCAGCATTTTGTAAATGTAAGCCTACTCAAATAGACAATTGCAGGTTAACCCTGTTATGTCTACCGTTAGTCTTCTGCTTTTGTTGTTGCCCTAGTCTTGGGAATCTGAGACACAGGTTCCTGTCCTGGAGACGTGACAGAGAAGGACATTTTTGACTTAGCTACTGATCTCGGTAAGGACTGCGACTCGTCAAGAAAGTATTGCCCACATACACCCAATGAGGTGCACTGACGGCACTACCCCACTACGGGGGCCATAAAATACTGCACAATCTATGAATGCCACGAAAGGACTTGAATTAATATTAATTGCCAGACAACCAGGCTACCTTTTTAATATCACTTATGACAAAATGACTTGCACCTTTATTTCAGCCATATCTTGTCCAAAGTTTCCATTGTAAGTCACTTATTAAAAAAAATTATTCACAGTCTTCCCTTGATTGGATACTTGCGACAGACCTTGGAATAACATACTTGGAGACTGCAGTATGACCGATTGTAATTGCATCAAGCATCTCGCAACCGTAATGCTTTGGCAACCCTTTTCCGTTTAATTCGACTTCACGCAAGGGTGATCTGCCTCATGTGTGCCTCACTTTGTTATTTCTTTTGTTGGCATTTGAAAGTATAACATTCTGAGCCATAGGTGTTTTTGCCAAGATATTCATTGCTACAAGAGAGAAATTCTTTTGCTCGCTTTGTTTTTCCTTGATGCGAGATATAATTATCTCCACTTCTTTTGAATAAGTACAGCAATGTTCGTTTTGTAAAAATGTGGCATTTGGTTGACTACAAAAAATTCTCATGGGTGCCAAACTTGTAGTATAACATGCTACCTTCCTTTCTTAACCTTTGAAGTTTTCGTTTGTTTACCAAACACTTTTTCCGCAAAACTCAGTTCTCTTGAATAGTTAATTGCATGAGCTTGCTTACCTTTCACAACAAGATCAAATTGCTTGCGCTTGCCCTCGAAAAATAAACACGAATAATGTATAAAGAAAACGAGAAAGGCCAATCAAAGAAAATATGTTGTCGTGGTTCAATGTCCTAGGAGTAACTTCAGCAAACAAGACAAGCGACGTCGGAGAACTAACGACAAAGCAGAATCTTGTCTATAGAAAGCTAATATTCTATATAGAATTAACATATTCATGTCAACGTGCTCGAGCTGGCTCCTCGCCGTCTGGCCACATTACTCTGTTCTGTTGGAGGGAGTGACAACTACAACAATGGTAAAAATAATAAACAGAAATGTCACGTAAACCCTCTACCTATAACAGTTAAGAAACGCCTATGATCTACTGTTATGGCTTAACCAAAATAGTCATGCTCTTTACATATGATTGTATTTATATATAATAAATGTAGTCTGAAGAAATAACACTAACATCCAATGCTGTGACTAACTGGACATTTGTAACCCAATGCCCTTCTATAGCTTAGGCTAGCTTGAAAAAAGTAAAAATACAAAGAAAATCGACGCTAGCAAGTTCAACACCAAAACAAGCTATAGACTAGCAGAGATCTCACCTGATCTGTAACTATATTAATACACAAGTATATAAACCCATTATGATGGCATAATAGAAAAAAGCAATTAGGTAGCCCTAACCACAATGCGAAAGATAAGGTCTTGCCTTCGATGAAGGTGCTCCTTAACACTTAATTATGGTAAGAAGACAGCAAAAATGTTAATTTTTTCACAAACAGCCATGTACTAGTTGCATCCAAGAGGAAGAACTCCAACTTGAAAAGCTCTATAAGAAAGTCACATACGTTACATGCAAATTATAAGTGGTACAAATCACTAAAGATTAAACTGTGGAAGATACCTTTTGATACTTACATATTTACATAAGGAAACAGACTGTTATACAAAGTCATTTTGCTTCACAGGATTTCATCTACTGTCATTGGTTCTGAACATATTGCTGTTAACATCATTACATTAGCCAGCCACAGTCAAATATGCACTGTTATGTATGCTTTGTGGAACTATTTCAACCAATAATAAGGATTACTAGCACTACTCACGTTGACAGTGCTCTTGGACAGAATGCCTGGAAATCTCTGACATATTTACATGCCTATACAAGTTGAGGAACAGTAATGACAGAAGTGGACACAGAAAAACTTAGCTGTGATGAATTGTTACCATTATTGTGTTGAAATGGATTTTTAATATGCAAAAATGCAAAATAAATCATGAAAGAACAAAATAAACTAAATTTGGGCATTATTAATCTTAATTGCAGATTTTGCAATTCTTTCTTGAACACACAATTGTCACAGACAGACATTCCAGAATGTCTTCAATACGTTGGTCAGTCTTAAAAATTTACATTTCAACAACACACAGGTGACTTTTTTGCTAACTACAATTCGATTTGGGCAAGGTGTAAAGTTTGTAAAATAAGACTTTCCCACCAAATGCTGCTGTTAAAATATGATTTTTTAATACATACAAGTAAATCTGCAATAATGTGAATCCAAATTAGATGACAGAGTACATCCTGAATAATCAAGTTAAAATGGAAAGTAAAAACACTTATTCATTGATGGCCATCTTGTTTTCTAAGATGACAAATATATACACACAAGTTTCATATTACCATGATTGTACTTTCACTTTAAAACTGTGGGATTAGTAGACACCAGGATCATGGAAACATGTTTAAACAGAAGCTGAAGTGGGTAGGGGCACTCAGCCCTTATTTAAACCTCATTCCTACAACTTTCACTTGTCAATTAGTCAGCACTAAAGAATTATAGCATTGTGACTCTAAAGGCTGGTTAACATAATAATAATAATAATACTAATAATAATAATAATAATAATAATAATAATAATAATAATAATAATATAATAATAATATAATAATAATAATAATATTTTGGTAGACCCTCTTTTAGGCAAATACTGTTAAAAAGAATGGCAGAATTAAGCGAGTTGATTTTATATATTGTTTTTTCCATTTTCCTTACAATTCGCTTCTCAGGCTCAGCGATGTTTCTGAGTAACTGGCCAATATTCATATTGGGAATTTTCAAAAAATCATAAATGCTGAAGGTAATCTTTTATTAGAACAGGATATCAGGTCCTGGTCAAGCAGGGGTCATCGTCAGTGCCGGTATTATTCCTTTGGCATAGCTCAGTTCGGAGACAGGGGTCGTCTTTGGTTTAAGGGCTGGTATTGGTACTGGTATAGCTGGTATCGCGTGACATTTCGACCTTCTCGCAGGTCATCTTCGGACGAGTCGGTTGAAGAGATTGTAGCAAGAAAGTCTGCAGGGCGGTATTTATAGCGGCTCGGACCTAGAGTTGCATTCTCATTGGCGTGCAGTTTTGGGCAAGTTGTGGATCTCGCTCGAAGGTCTCGGGGATTCTCTCATGCGAGCGCCACAGTAGTGTGCCTAGGGATGAACGACAGGAATTCCATCCATAGCAGGAATCCTATCATCCTGTGGGGGCCCTGATTATCTGGCATTGTCTGGGGGTCGTTCGTTGCTCTCCGGGCGGTGGTGGGAAGGAGAAATGTTTCTTGGGTGATGTTTAAATTTGGTTTCTCCTTACCTATATGGAGGGTTTCTAGGAGGCGCAGACATCGGGGATCCATTGTCTGGGCTATTATTTTGATATTAGGGATAATATAATTTCTTTTTATCCGTTTGTTATGAACAGTCCTGGCGTGGTTGAATATGGCTCCTTGGGCGTGGCAGGAGACTCGCTTGGAGAAATGTATGGAGGTCATACCGACGTATTTGCCGAGGCATCCTCGGACAGGGCATGTGTAACGGTAGATCACACTCGTCTTCTTCACGGGATCCTGCAGGTGCGCTGAATTGTTGTTTCTCATCACCAGGCTGCTAGTCATCTTCGTTTTATAATATATAATTAACTTAATATTTTTGTCTGGGTTGACGTTTTCGTCGATGATCTTTCTGAGGGCTTGTTCGTCCTCCTTGTACCTCTGGTGGAAGTGCCCCTTGTAGAAAAGCTTGATGGGCTCTGCAACGTCGGGGCGAGGTTCCTGGTGGTACCAGGCTTTCATATCTTTCCTTATTGATTCATCAACAGCACGATTGGTGTGTCCGTTGAATGACACACACAGTGAGTTGGAGCACGCAGCCCAGGTCCTCATCGACAACGGACACACCAATCGTGCCGTTGATGGATCAATAAGGAAAAATATGGAAGCCTGGTACCACCAGGAACCCCACCCCAACGTTGCAGAGCCCATCAAGCTTTTCTACAAGGGGCACTTCCACCGAAGGTACAAGGAGGACGAACAAGCCCTCAAAAAGATCATAGACGAAAACTTCAGACCCGCCAACCCAGACAAAAATATTAAGCTAATTTATAAACGAAGAAGACGAGCAGCCTGCTGATGAGAAACAACCCTTCAGCGCCTCTGCAGGATCCCTTGAAGAAGACAAGTGTGGTCTACCGTTACACATGCCCCATCCGAGGATGCCTCGACAAATATGTACGTCGGTATGACCTCCATACATTTCTCCAAGCGAGTCTCCTGCCACGTCCAAGAAGGAGCCATATTCAACCACGCCAGGACTGTTCATAACAAACGGATAAAGAGAAATTATATTATCCCTAATATCAAAATAATAGACCAGACAATGGATCCCCGACGTCTGCGCCTCCTACAAACCCTCCATATAATTAAGGAAAAACCAATTTAAACATCACCCAAGAAACATTTCTCCTTCCCACCGCCGCCCGGAGAGCAGCAAACGACCCCCAGACAATGCCAGATAATCAGGAGTCCCCACAGGATGATAGGATTCTTGCTACGGACGGAATTCCTGTCATTTATCCCCAGGCAAACTACTGTGGCGTTCGCATGAGAGAATCCCCGAGACCTTTATAGGCAATATCCACAACTTCGCCCAAGACCGGCCCGACCAATGAATAATGCAACTTCTAGGTCCCGGCCCCCAGACCCACGCTATAAAATACCAGCCCCGCAGACTTTCTTGCTACAGGTCTTTCAACCAACTCGTCCGAAGATGACCTGCGAGAAGGTCGAAACGTCACGTGATACCAGCTATACCAGCACCAATACCACCCCTTAAACCAAAGATGACCCCGGCCCCGAACTGAATTACGCCTACGGAATAATACCGGCACTGACGACAACCCCTGCTTGACCAGAACCTGATATCCTGTTCTAATAAAAGATTACCTTCAGCATTTATAATTTTTTGAAAATTCCCAATATGAATATTGGCCAGTTACTCTGAAACATCGCTGAGCCTGAGAAGCGAATTGTAAGGAAAATAGAAAAACAATTTATAAAATCAACTCGCTTAATTCTGCCATTCTTTTTAACGATAATAATAAATAATAATAAACAGCCTACCATGTCAGAGGACCTCAGCAGAAACCTGGAGAGGACTGCATGCACAAATACTGTAATCAGGAGGGCGTTGGAATCCTTAGAGAACAGAGTTGGTCAGATCTTCATGAGGTAAGTCGCAGCCCAGGTCCAGACTTGGAAATACACACCTAGCAAGTTTGTGAATAAAACATAATCATGACTGTACAGACAAGTCAGTTGAAATAGTTCTAAAACGCTGGAAGCATTAACTCCCTATGGGAATAAGTAGCATATCTATAAAATTCAAAAATTCCACTTAATAGGTCCTTAAATTTTTCCTAAAGTTTATCAATAAAAGTACAAAATTCTAGTTCTCCTAGGCCATACCCCTCAACATTGAACTGAAAAACTTCAAATTAATCCCTGTCAAGAGTACGTAATTAAGGCATAACAAATGTACGTACTTAACTCCAAAGTTCAGAATTTTCAGGTCCAGATAAGGGATATCACTTGCAGCATGCCTTTTGTTGCAGAATGTATTGGTACTGAAGTTTCTTTACAATAATCCCCTCTGGCCACAGCTGCATTGCCTCCATCCTTTTACTTTTATCTGTATCATTACATTATTAGTGGGGGATCCAAATCAGGTAATAAAAGTTGTCATAATTTCGTTCTTTCTAAAAGAGTACACAGCCAGTCAAGAACTTCACTTCTTGACATTGGATTCAGGTCCACACTTTTTCTTGACAGTAATTTCTCTTTTGTGTGGCTTGTAATAAAAACTAAAGCAATAAAGTGAAACAAAACAAAATAATGCACAGTATAACAGAAAGTTAACTTCTTTTAAGTATAACAAAGTTAACTTCTTGTGACTAAATTACTATTAAAGGAAATTGTCATGTAACTATTTCCTATAGTAGTTTGGAATTCAGCATTTTTCACTTGCTTTAGAATACAAACATAGCCCCTTTGTATTTGCTAATTCACTCATACCTCAGCAGGACCTTGAATTTGCTAAGTTAATGACAGTGCATTGTATACTTCAGTCAGTTCTCCGCTACTTACACATTCAACTCTATTCCATTTAATTATTTGTTGTTTTTGTTCACTTCCCACACACAAGGCATTCTAGTCTGTGGAAGCTTGCTAAGCAAAATCAAGGTGCTTTTGTCTTTTATTCATAATGAATGAATGTTCACTGTAATTAATAGTAATTACGTATTGGGAAGTAGTAGTCCCTCTTTGTAGGTCGTGTTATAGAAAATACATTCTGTTCACTAAACTGCATTCAGGTTATACAGGGTATTCTCTGTAAGATTGGCAGAAGTTATAGCAGGTCGAGTAGCCATGGGTCAGTTGTAATGATTGATACTTTAGCTGTAAAGCTCACAGTCTTAGGCATTGGGACTTCTTTGGTTATATTGATTGGGGAAATTATGAGGTTACTGCTGGCATTTCTCCCACTGGCATGGCTATTGTGGTGTCACATTCCAGTGCATGAGTAGTTACTATTCATCATATTCCTCTCACTCTTGTTGGTATTGGGCACCAGTTGGTTACAATACTTACATTTCTTTCATAACTGTTTGGTATCAGCTATAACCAGCAACAAACATCAAAGTACGAGAGGAAGAAATTGGAAAAATAACCAAGCCCACACCAGAATGAACCATTACATCAGCAAACCAGAGAGAGCCACACCAGCAGAAATCCCCAATTTACCAAATCAGTACAAACCTTACAGCAAACACATCCAAAATTGCAAATGACCAATGACAATTAAAACTGCCTGGATTTCCAAAAGCCTTAAACCAATCCCCTGCTGTGTACACTACTATACACATGTATACCATTGTTTTCCATTCATTCTCCAAGTAGTGACCGCCTGTGTGCAAGTCAAAATGCCTGAGTTAATAAATAAACAGCAGCAGTATATCTTTCCACAGTTTCAAAACTTGCTATATCATCTACCTGCTGAGGAGAAGAATAAAATAAAAATATAAAAGATTCAGTATAAGCCAAGTGCCAGAAAACAGCAACTGTTTTCAGTAATACAGGTGTTTAAAATAAAAATAAAATAAAGAAATCTTAAGTAAAAGATAGACAAAAATGCTAAAAATTACAACAAAAGTCTAATGTAAATTCTAAATCTTACTGGAAATCAGACGAGGACATCAGTAGCACACCAACCTCACTGAATTTCAACCACAGCTTCACCAAGAAAGTCATATCTGCCTCAAATTAAAATATCTTTGGCAGTGCACTACAACAGTACTGTAGCACTCAACCATAAAGAATCTATCATATTCAGTACATTATGATGCAATGCTTACCCATGAATTTTTTCTGTTCAAGCCATTGCAAATTCACTGTTAAAAACTGTCAGGGATATAAAAGCTACAGTGGTAATCAATATGTAAAAAGAACATCAATATATCCGGTGCTGAAGCTCGACCTTAACAATCACAATATCAGTGTGCAAATGCCACCCATATATTACAAGGGTTTCTAATGACAACAAAAAGTATTGTTCGCAATAAACAGTATCATAAGGCATAATGGTCCTAAGAGTGCTGACCACTGCTGTACCAAAAACATTAGCTTTGGAATTCTTAATCATAAGATGAGTATTTGAACATGTTAGAGGATTTTTGTTTTGAGAACATGTACCCCTTAACATGGTTGGCTTAATCAAGTTACTTTAGCTGAACCTGTTCAGAAGAAAGAGTAAGTGCTAATAGGATTAGAATACTTTACAGGACCTTTAATATTTTTATTAAAAACCTGACAATAATCCTCCAATTGACATATACTGTACTGAAATACAATGGTCAATGCTCTACAGTGTAACCTGGCTGATGCAAAAGGCTTGAGCCAACTTATACAGTATGGTATGATACAATTTCTTGACAATGATTATCGAAAACAGCAAATGGACAATAAATAACCATAAAACCTCCACTTCATTTAACCTAACGGAAAAACAAAAACATGAATATGCAATGTATTACACTCTGCAAGCTAAAGGGTGGTCACGTTCACCTACGTCATTTCCTTAATCTTAACCTTCATAACAATCCATCCAAACAAAATTTATAATACAAAAAATTTTCACTCACTGGAAGGTTGGCTTGAATGAATCTATGAATCAATATTTAGACATGTGAAAAAAAGGTTCATGGTGCATGACAAAAGGCATTATTCACACTAGCACATTACTGGTAATAAAGTTCCAGGTTCATTCCATCGTGGATCTCATAATCTCCGATTGTGATATGATCTTTGAAAATTGTATACCACTTTTTCAGCACTATCTTATCCCATCGTGTCCCTGTTTGGGCGGCAATCAGCTTCTTTAGGTCACCGATGGTGTCATCTGGATTGCATTTGACGCGCACCTTTTTGCCCAGGCGATCATTGCACGTCACTTCCAACATTATGTAGGTAAAGAAGGGGGCGGCGAAGGTGGTGGCGGTGGAGAAGGAGGTGGTGGTGGTGAAGGTGGAGGTGTTGGTGGTGGCGTTGGCGGAGGTGTCGGAGGTGGCGTTGGTGGTGGAGTAGGTGGCGGCGTCGGCGGAGGTGAAGGATTGCTGGAATATCAAGGGTACATTTAATACAGGAATTTGTGATAAAAATGCAAATACGTACTGGAATATCAAGAATACCTTTAATACATTTAATACAGGAAATTGCAATAAAAATGCAAATACAAACAATCATATATTATTAAAGTGCAAACTAACATAAACATTAAAATTTCTTGAAACAATTTTCTTATTTCAATTTCAATGTACACAATTATTACAGTTTAACACACGCCCCATCAAAAGATGGCCCCCAAAAAACCTTGCAGTACTGACATGATTATATTTCCAGCTTTCCTATTTGTCTAACAGCTAGCTTAATGTACATAAACCTAATTATCATCATAATTTATGCTCTCCAGTTATACTAATTCAAGTGCAGTGCCAAATTAACACTGGTGAAAAAGTTCTAGTTTAAATGATGCTTTCATGAATATCAGATAAGATATTACTATCCACAACATCAAATTTGACAGTCTTGGGTAAACACAGATCTGAGGACATATGAGAAAGACTTTAAACAGCAATTTTAAATTAAATTTTCTATTACAAACTTAATTCTTTAAAGTTTTCTAGACACATGTTTGCTCACATTACGTATTCTTAAAATATAAAACTGATTTTAGAGACCAACTGGGTTGTTAGTCTGAGCTACTTACCTAAATTCGATGCTATTTGGCTAATGGAATTGCCCATTCATCTCATTAGTAATAACCAAATCTATCTTTTATGTCCGTTAGGACTGCTGTACACACATGCACATACCTTTGTTACCTCACATATCCTGTTACCATTGTACGATATTTCAATACTTTTGGCTTAGTACACAGTGAGTGTAAACATACAGTACAAGCTTTTACAGAAATACTATTTTTAGTATTTTATATTCTTGTTGGCTACACTGATTACATAGCAAATCATTAAAAATTTTCATTTGAGCCTCAGGCCACCAAATGTCTACAATAGGATATACCTGAAAATCCTCAATCTCAAAATGTTTGTTGAAATACTGTGAAATTCCTAATTAGTACTACATAGCTATTTCTATATATCTGGATAGCATCAGTATTCATATAGTATGGCAGAGAGATTTGTACCACCTGTATCTTATTTCTTAGCCTAGATTGGATGAGAGATCACGCCCAAGCCGAGTAGGACAACCTTAGCCACATTACCCACCCTAAAACCCTGGTTTCCCTTTATGGTTCCACTTTAACTGACTAACCAAATATCTGCAAAACATATGAAATGTTAAGTTCATCATATGCAAATTGGAAATTAGGTCAATATGCATCTCATCCTGAAAAAACCAGGAAAACATTGCTATACCTCATTCAGTTACACTAACCATGCCTACTTAAAAGGAGAAATTAGGATAGAATACCGAATGGCCAGCCTCTACCGTAGGGCATCACCTTCCCATAAAAGTACTTTGACACATCCTGTAACCCAGGATAGACATTAATCAAGAAGCAACACCTCGAGACCTCTACTTTCCTCTTGAAGTAAGTTTTTTCTCCCAAGTCACAAATTAATGCCATAATTTCTGATTTTTGGGAAGGTGGACGAGCTATGGTAGAGGTGGCTGCTAGGTGGCCATACAGTAATTTACCTTAATTTGTTGCCCCTCCCCCACCATCCAAATGGATCTAATAAGATTAATTTCAAGATTAACTTCCTTGCATATGACAAGCTGAGTTTTCTTAAATATATGACATATCATAAGGGCCTCACATCCACCTACACTATAGTAGATTCACATCAACCTTGCATTTGACGTCTAGGCCAGTCCCTTACAACGTTCCTGATTGGTTGTTGATAAGCCAATCACAGGGCTGGAAACACTCAGTCTCTCTCAAGAGTTCATATAGGCAGGATTTATGTTCCACATCTTCTGAGGGCTACAGAGATGGAACACAGGGTAAACAATCACGGACGATCCACTATCATCATGCTGGATGGGTCTTATTCACTCGATATTTAATTGGTAAAACAAGAATAAAATTACAACTCTAAGCATACCATTCAAAAGATTGAAGTTTCGTCAACATAATGTGATATATGAAAGCCCCATACGGACTAAAATAAGCATGTGACGCTCTTCGTAAAATATGTTTTCAAGGCAGTTTTGAAATCCAATATGGCAGCTATCGTGTGGATGGACGGGTCTGTTCACAGATGGACACCATCTTTCCCAGCCTTCCCAGCACTCATTTGAACAATGTTAGCGTATATATGTAACGTTTATTGATCTTACTCAAGATTGCAGTTGTAATCAGCACAATAAAACAACATTTTGTTGCCTATATGTATTAGTGAAAGTATGAAACTTGTTATTCCAGGGGTCATGGTTTGAACAGAATTCATTTTTACCTTGTAATCGGTGGTTTTTATCCTTACTGCCATCACAACTGAAACTCCACAGTGCTTATTTGATTGATATTATACATATTTTGGTCTTAATTCACTCCACACTGCACTTGAACCAAGTTGCTGTTCCTGGTTCCTAAGCGCACTCCACAAACACAGTTACAAGCAGCAGACGACGACACTGCACAGTTGTATTCCCTTAATTGTTTACTTTACTCATTATTTAGTTCAACTTTACTTTGTTAATTCAAAATGTTTATTTAATTCATGTCTATTATCCCTTTTTTGCAACCAAATTACCCCGAAAAATTATATATTTCTAAAGTAGATACAATCCAATGTTTCTAACCTTGTCGTACATCTGGCTGCCGAAAACCATAGCGGAGCAGACTATGGATAAGTGGATTATAATGTTTTTTTTTTATTTTTGTATGTTTGTTTTATTTTTGCAAGCACTTTTCATTGATTTTAGTCTATATTAGTATTTTGATTTTTTTTAATAACTGTATGCCAGAAATAAATGTAACCTTTAATGTTTGCATGCTAAGAATGGCAAAATCATCATTGCCACATTAGGGGAGCTTCACACATACGCCGATGCATTATTATAAACTGTTTCCATGAATTCTACTTGTCATAGTAATGCAATAATGATAAAATTGCTTTAATATTTATGTATATCTTCCAATACATAGACTAATTTCACCAATTTCCATGTTTTGTGTAAGTCTTATACCCAGTTTGGAGGGTGAACACATACCAATTGGCAACAGAGAGAGAGAGAAAGGAAGGCGAAGGAAGAAGGACAGGGGTGGCGGTGGAGGGGGGAGAGGGTAGGTGGAGTTTTTCACACGTGTTCCTATCCATTTCTGGATAATGGAGTTTTTGTCTCTTGGTACAAGGACAAGTGTCGTTATTCTTTACTGTTAGTGATTCACGATACCCTTATAAATTACGGCACTGGGTGTAATGCACTATAGCAAAATCTCGTTCTGATACGAGTGTTCGTTACAGAAATATTGCCAAAAAACGTGCTTGCACTGTCTTTGAAACCCATGGTAGGTATGCTGCTTAGTTGTCAATCAAGTTTTTTGTAATCAAGTATTTTTTACAAGCTAGCTATTGTATAATTTTGTATTTTTCTCAATCAAAACATATGCCCCTCAATGCTAACTTTCCTCTTTTAACGACTTTCTGGTCATCGCAAATTCAGCCCCATTAATTTCTTATGATGCGAAAACAGACAGAGGCCCAGAGACCGAAAGCGATTGCGTCACACTACGGCGGTAATCCGGCAGTAAAACATCTTCATATATCCAAAAAGTAAATAATAAAGATATATATGTGCATTATGATTATAACAATTACATGAATAGCTGATAACAATCTGCATGAATAACTGGTAAACTGTTCTGCAAGAAAGTTGAGTATAGCAATTAATTTACAATAGGTACGAAAGTCAAGATGTCGTGACGTCATAATACAGGACTTAAAAGGAACTTTCTAATTCCGAAAAATAATTACTTAAATTTGAGTCAGAATCGAGTTATTTTTTCAATAACGAATATTTTCAAATTAATCATCATAAATATGTATAATATTGATGTTTTACTATTTATTTAAATAATTATCTTAGTGCACGCTTCGTCGTCGTCTTCTACTAAAACAGTAGTTTCCTTAAAAACGTTGTGGTTAGGGACCATGTTCCGATTGTTGTGATGAAAGTGCCCCAGCATCTATGGGTACAAGTGGTGTGCAGATTTATCACAGGAAATGGGAAGTTTGTTGACACAAGCAACTACGTAAACATCGAGATGGCGTCAATCTTTTATAATATTTAAGCGTAAGTAAAAATTTCGAAAGCGTTTTGGTGAGATTTGCACTGCTTTGGACACCCTTTTCACTACCCTCTCTTCAATGCTTTAAATTTGGCCTTAATTTCTAACTTTGGAGAAAATACTTACTTCGAAAGGAGAGTAGAGGTCTTTAGCTCCGTCTCTCACCAACAACAAGTCGCGACTGATGCCCATCTCCGGTGTCAGGACACGCTTTACTTTACTTTTTCAGAGGGTGGCATGCTGTGATCGTCGCTGAGTTGATCCAGGCCATGCGGTTGTTTACCCTAGATCCTACCCATGTGAACTCTCGAGAAAGACTCAAGAGTTTCCAGCCCTGTAACTGGCTTATCAATAGCCAATCAGGAGCGTCATAAGGGATTGGCCTAGACATCAAATGCACGGTTGATGTGAATCTACTCTTAGTCTAGGGTAACCTAAGCTTACCCTACAGTATACACAGCTGAACCTAAGGCTACTTAGCATAGCCTTACCTAACCTAAACAGTAGTTTTTAGGTTAGCCCTCACAAAATAAAATGTGGACATTAAAACAAAATTTCAAATCACTTAAATTATTTTGCAGGTTCACATTTAAAGCAGATCTCATGTATTCTTTACTCAAAACTACCTACGTGACGTATCCCCAACCCAGATTAGCTTAGGCTATGCTCTGGTCTGATAAGGGGCAATCTGTATTTCCGTAATTTGTTCATTGTTTCTGCATGAATGTTTAAGAAAATTTTCCAACTCATTCTATACTCTTACACGAATACTATAACTCACCTGGAGTCAATGAGTGCGCCGTCGTTGCCGAAAATATCAGCGTTAGTGATGGTGAGAGTAATTCATCTGGCAACTTCTACTCTGATGTAAACAATTGTGCGTTCGAGTACAAATTAATTGTCAGAAACAAATTCCTGAAAAAGAATTTATATGAAATTTAAATATCTATATATGTTTGTTTTATTTGTATTTCATTGAATTTTTCATATGATTATTGCGAATATAACTGACTGTTAAAAAATATTTGTATTCTAATCTCTATAAATAAAAACTGATCACTGGTTCAACTGGAACAAAATACTTAAGTGGACGCAACAACAAATTTTGTTTGAGAGACTAGATGCAGCTAAGTACTACATCTCAGTTAGTTATTTTTGTTGTCTGTGAATGACTTATAATAACTGTAAGAATTTGTGATTGTAACATTATGTAGATAATGTAGTGATTTACTTGCCTGGGAATATAGACGAACGCAAAAGGTGACAAGCTGTGGGCAGCGACTTCTCAGAAAAGATTTGCGGAGATGATGCAATAAAAAATGGGTGTTAGTTACTCAATACCATGAAAATGAAAGCAAAAGGGAAAATACTGGAAATGCTCTTTCATTATACCATTGTGTGTGTGTGTGTGTGTGTGTGTGTGTGTGTGTGTGTGAGTTGAGTTAAAGAGAGATACCAACGCAAAGTTGTGAAATATCAGACATTAAAACGATCAGGCACATGGGACTATGTGCTAATGATCTGTTTTATTAAAAGTCAATATCCATTTAGAATTATAATTAATAATAATAACTAATAATAATAATAATAATAATAATAATAATAGATAATATATAATAATAATTAACCGGAACCCCACACTATAAATACCACCCAGTCGAATTGGAGGACTGTGATAGAGCAAAAAAAAAAAAATAATAATAATAATAATAATATTTTGGTAGAAGACCCTCTATTTTAAGCAAATACTGTTAAAAAGGATGGCAGAATGAAGCGAGTTGATTTTATATATTGTTTTTTTTTTTATTATTTTCCTTACAATTCGCTTCTCAGGCTCAGCGATGTTTCTGAGTAACTGGCCAATATTCATATTGGGAATTTTCAAAAAATTGTGAATGATGAAGGAATCTTTTATTAGAACAGGATATCAGGTCCAGCTCAAGCAGGGGTCGTCGTCAGTGCCGGTATTATTCCGTAAGCGTAGTTCAGTTCGGGCCAAAGACGACCTTGGCCCGAACTGAACTACGCTTACGGAATAATACCGGCACTGACGACGACCCCTGCTTGACCTGGACCTGATATCCTGTTCTAATAAAAGATTCCCTCAGCATTCACATTTTTTTTTTTTTAAATTCCCAATATGAATATTGGCCAGTTACTCAGAAACATCGCTGAGCCTGAGAAGCGAATTGTAATGAAAATAGAAGAAACAATATATAAAATCAACTCGCTTAATTCTGCCACCCTTTTTAACAACAACAACAATAATAATAATAATAATAATAATATAATAATAATGGCGTTGACTACACTGAGAATTAATAATAATAATAATAATAATAATAATAATAATAATAATAGGCAGTTGTACTACTGAGGAACTACTATTAGTTCTTCAGTATTTGTTGATTAATAATAATAATAATAATAATAATAATAATAATATGGGAACCTTTGTGGAAATGCAACAGAGGTTCTGCATCTGCCTAGAGGTTTTCTCTGCTGGATTGAACTATTCATTCCAGGATTATTATGACGTTGCTTTAATGCATTTGACTCCGGTGACAAAGGATGGTAAATCGTAATAGAAGGGGTCTTTTTATCGTCGCTATAGTTGTTTTTTTTTAACGACAACTTTTACCTTTGTATGGATAAATATAAAATGGGGTTCTCTCCCCGCTTTTCTGCCCCGTCCTCTTTTATGCCCGAACTCCCAAATCTAATCTCTGTTTTTTTTTTTTTTTTTTTTTTTTTTTTTTTTTTTATCTGTCCATCCGACTGTGGTGTTTGCGCATGGTAACACTGCTTCCCGGGCTTTCAATAATATCCTATTTCGAATATTAACGGTGTAATTCGCATACAGTAAATTATTAAAACACTTTTCGGTTGCAAATGTACACCCAGATATCCTTTTATTTACCTAAAACTTACACATAGCGTAACTATTTAAAGCCCGGGACGCAGTGTTACCATGAGAAAACACCACAGGCGGATGGACAGATGAAAAAAAAACAGAGTATAGTCTCCGTGCACTATTTCCTGGGCTTCCCATTGATCTTCGTCCTATCTACTGCTTTTCTGACCTGCCAAATGTTTCCTATCGATTCTCGTTGCATGTCCAAACGATCTCAGTCTTTTTCCAACTTCGTGATACCACATCTCTCATTGGTGCTGTAAGCTTCTTACCGTGCACTGGTAATGAATTTTAACATCCTATGGCCACACTCTTTTCTAAATCTCCTCCACTATGGACACACTTTCAAAATCTCCTCCATTTATCTTTTGTCGGTGCCCATATTTCTACTACCTACAGTACATAACTTATTGGACCATCATAAGTCAGTGATCTTTAATGGGACTTTTTATTTACGCTAACCTACTTTTCTCTCTCTTTCATACCGCCCTCCTCCTAAACCCTGTTTCACAGTTCGAAATGTCTCCAAGGTAGCAAAATTGCTCTAACTTTACTACGACATTCTCATCTATCTTAAGAGGTTTCTCAATTCTGAGCTTTCTCCCTTGCTCTCGTAATATAGTTAGAACATCGAGGACATCTTACTCCCATGTATATTTTGTAAACCTGAGTAGTACCTCTTGTGCAAATGTCTGTTTAATTCAGCACACGTCTTCTTATTGGGGGGACACTTAAGGAAATTGGGATTTTTTTAGACGAAACTAAAAAATATCTGATGCGTTGTAAGATTTAAAAAAAAAAAAATTAAAATATCCAAAACAATGATAACCTATGAAGCCGCGTGAAAAAGCCTTGTTCCGTCGGCTTGAGGCTGGATGTGGTGGTGCAACGTAATTAAGTGGCATTACTATTCTCGGGGTATAGGCGGTTGTTGTAGTACTATGTTCCGGCGTGCGAGAGCCTTCCATCAGCCCTGGGAGGCCCACTTTTACTTTTGGTTCAATTGCTTGACTCACTGAAACAGAAAGGGATGGTGTTCAATCTTTAAATAATCTGAAAAAAGTTAAATAGGTTTATACACAATAATTTATAGCCTTTAAGACCAGGGCTCGCAAACTTCAAGATAATGTACAGAGCTGAAAATACAAGTAGCCTGTTTTCTTTTCCGTGTCTTTCTGAAAATTATCAGCAGTGCCATGAGATACCAAATTATGATTTTGGATGTAGCACATACCAATGACGACAGCTGTTACGCAAGGCATGTACATACATATAGAAAACTGCATAAAAAAATTGAACAACTGAAAACGGAATTATCCATAATCGTTTCGTCATGATAAGTCAGTTAAGTACTTAGATAATAAGTTACCTTTGTTGGAAATACTTTGATGAGAGCTCTATTAAAAATAAAAAAACTTGTGATAAATTGTTATAAATAGAACGGACTATTGTAAGTCATAAAGTGCATCTTACAATATGCATTTAACAAAATGGCGAGTGTTGAACCTCATGACAGGATTACCCTTGTATTGTTTGAGTTGCACTGGCTTCCTGTGAAGCAAGAACAATGTTTAAAATATGTATAATGAATCAAAAAGCTATCAAGACTGGGTGTCCAAAATATTTGAAAGATTTGTTGCGTATATTGCAGCCAGTAACTTAAGAAATCAACACACGAATAGCTACAGAAGGTCTCCAGTTATCGGAGCCAAGATGCTATTCGAAAAATGGTTTAATTTAGAACATTTAAATTCGCTGCTCCAAGGCTGTATAATAAGCACCCACTTGATACCATGAGGACTGAAAAAATCTAGTCTTTCAGGTAATATAGATTTCCCTATTTTCTGAGTATTACGAGTGTGTGAATTAGACCGTTACAATGGAGCACGCTGTTATAAGATCACAGAATGTCTCTGCAGTATTGTATTCATACACACACACACACACACACCACACAACACACATATATATATATATATATATATATATATATATATATATATATCTATATATGTATATGTATATATATATATATATATATGAGAGTGACTTTGCAGACCCTGCAGTGCCTTTGGTGGAGTGGGACCCAATATAAAAGAAAAAAAAAAATACAAAGTTCATTTGGCATGATCTAGTTTGTTTGGTGGAATAAACAAGTGCAATATGAATAAGTTCTTTTTCACCCAATCAAGCATTTTTGGGAAAATGGTAGTATTATGGAGGAGTTATGGAGTTCCATTTGACAACGTCTGTGTGTGAAGAGAGAGAGTGAGATGAGAGAGAGGAGAGAAGAGAGAGAGAGAGATAGAGAAAGAGCGGGGGTGTAATTGCTGTATGGATAGTTAATGACTGAATTGGCTGTTGGTGAGTTCTGGGTTGTCTGGTGGTGCAGCTGCAGTTAGCTGTCCGAGTATGGTGTTTTTCAGTCGGTCTTCGTCACAGTGTGACAGTCAATCTTTGGTGAGAGCTGGTGATAGTCAGTAGTGTTGGCAGCAGTCTATTGAAGGCATTGAAAGTCATTTAGGTTGTTGTTGTTGATATGTTGTTGGTTGTTATTAAGGTTGATATTATTTGCTTTGGAGATGATGTGCCTGTGCTGTTGGATTTGTTGTGCTTGTGAGTTTTTGTTGAGTTATTTGTGAGTTGCTACATATAGTAGTTGAGGATTGTTGTTGGGGAGCTGTTGTGGTTTCTTGGTGTGGTTGCTAGTTGTTATTGGTGAGGTGTTGTGATCCCTTGGTGTTGTTAGTGGGTGTGTGTGTAGCCTTTTTGTGTTGGTGATTGGTTGTGCAATTGTCTTTTGTTGTGGTTGTTCCTTGTTTGTTGTGGTTGTGTTCCTTGTTTGTTGTGTTGTTTGCTGTGTTGCTTGTTGTTTGCTGTGTTGTTGAGTTCCTTGTTTGCTGTGTTGTTGTGGTTGTGTTCCTTGTTTGTTGTTGAGTTGCGGGGTTGTGGTCCTTGGTTGTTGAGTTGTGGGGTTATGGTTCTTGGTTTTTGTCTTGTAGTTGTTAGTCTCAGCGACCTCGACCAGCGGACAGCACAGCATAGCCCGGAGTATCTGGAGTTTGGCAAGTACATGTTTTGAGAGTTTTTTGTTTTTGGGTTTGTGTAGGTCAATGATTGCCCTGTATGTATTCCGTAGTGTGAAGAGGAAAGTGTGACCGAGGGTGGGTTTAGCAGCTGGATTGATTAAGTTTGTGGAGGGAATTTTGCCTGCTTGTATTTTAAGCTTGTGATCCCGCCACAGTATGTATGTAGTCATTAAACGGTTGCAGTTGAAAACCCCGTGCGGTGCACAACATATGAGTAGCGTTATTCTTTTGAAACGGCCAATGAAGTGTTCCTGGCTGAAGTATTTTAAAACACACGCAACATATGTCAGCCTTTCTCTGTTTATATCTTTATTAGCCATTTGTTCCATCTAACTACTGGAATACCAATATTCTTAACAGCGTCAACGAACTATAATTTTCAAGGATGAATTGTCAAAATATGAGAGCTAAAATCCGATAACGGTAACAAGTCGAAAGAACGTTGACTGATTATACAATAGAGCCGTTACAGACAGTCTTTCTTTTCACTTAATGTAAGAATTTAACTTAGATTTAATTATTTGTGTAATTTAGCAATTCCTAGCATAACTATGCAACCACTGTTCTCTTTTAACGTCTCGGGGAAAATATTGGAATCACAGTAATAGCACAGAGAGCCGTTACAGAGTCAGAAGGCATTTTCACGAAATGAAATAAGCTAATCTTGTTGTTATTTTTATTATATCGTATGATTTAGTAATTTTTAGCATACCTATGCAACCACGGATCTCTTTTAATTTCTCAATGTAATTATTTTATATCACAAAACAAACCGGAGAGAAGAAGAACCACGCTGATGATCAATGTTGGAACGATCCCGCGATGCTTCTCTCTCATTCTCCCGTCCCCCGCAGAAGCAGTAACACTACCTCCAGATGGCTCCTCGTCTAGCATCTCGTTTCCAGACCACGTGTACTCCTATAGGTAGCTATTACTCTAGTTTAACTATAGAAATACATGTAGGATATTCCCAGTGTAAAGGTCTTCTCTTCCGTATATTTTAGTCAGTGTCAGATGACGGGGAATAAGCACGGTTGGTAGGGTATAGCTACCACCACGTTTGTCATACCGGCGCGACCACATGTAAAAGCACTCGAATCCGTCACCATTAGCATCAGTCAGAATTGTGGCCCCCTCAAAACAACCCAGCGACACTTCCACACTTCTGTAAACAAATCGTCTATTTCCTGTGTTAAATTTGCTAAAAATTTGTGGCCGTAGACGCGAGCACATTTATCTTGATGGTAAAACGCAGGCGGTCATCGGGCCGTCGAATGTTCGGGGGCGTCGTTTCGCGAGTTAATTTAAATTGTTAGTTAAACATATAAATCAGGTTAAAAACTGCGGAAATGTCTGTATACAGTCATATAACGTCTCTGAAGTAATTGTCCAAGCTCGGCGATGATTCGTAGTTAATTGGGGGACGCCATATTGTATTCATAACTGCCTTGAACACTTGTTTTACGATGTCTTGACATGCATCTTGTCGTCCGTATTGTAGTTTCCTATAGCTTTTATTCTTAATGAAACTGATCTGAGAGTTTTGCATAAAGGTTTAATTAGTTAAAAATCTTTTTGTTTTACCTGTGAAATGGCGAGTGAATAGGTGAATTTTCAATTGACCATATTTTTGCCCGGTCATTCACCCTGGTAGGGTAATGAATATTTCAGATGGGTATCTTAGTGTTTAAGCCCTTATTATTGGTTTACTGCATGGTTGTACAGTGTAGGACTCTCCTATGACTTAACGAAGTTGTCGCTCAGCACTTAGCCTTACGTTAGACTGCGGCATTGTAATCGGCAAGTAGGGCACATTGCTGATATCGGTAGAGGAATGCTTTGTAAGAGGTTTGTCAAACATGTAGTCCTTCCGGTAGTATTTCTTTACTTGATACAGAGTAGGAAAGCTGATTTGCCAGCATGCTAGTGGTGTGTGAGCACTTTGGTATGGCAGCGTATTTGGAGGCTTGACCTTAGGCTGTTGCTACCCTGGGGTAACTTTTACATTGTCTACTTAAAATCAAAAGGTTAAATTGCCTTATTGCTTCAATTGTATGTGGTTAAATTGCCTTATTGCTTCAATTGTATGTGGTTAAATTGCCTTAGTGCTTCAATTGTATGTCGTAGGCCATGTAGATTAGGGTAATTGACAGAGTAGGTCTCTCACTTAAAATGTTATTTTGTAATTTAGGAGAAAAGAATCTGAGTGTGGTCACAGTGCTGCCTGGATAGGCCACAACTGACTGATGCTCATGGCAGCGAGGTGAAAACTTGAAATACTCATTCAGGAAGGCAGAGGCAATCCGGCATTGGTAACCACTGTTGCCGCATGGTCATTTACCCTATATAGGTTTTCTGGTCAAATTTTTCAGTTAGCCCAGCCCCAATCAAATGGAATTTGAATGTTAAATATCCGTTATCAACTCGGCACAGTAGCCGTAATTAAGACTAGATGGCAGGGATTAGGGTTGGATAAGTTGAGTCTGGTTGGGTTGTATTCTCCAGAAATGCCTACTGGGCCTACCCTAGCCCATAACTTTTCTTTTATTTATTGAAGTGGATGTTGTCACTGTGCGGTGAAAATAATTTCTGCTCCACATTCTCGCCGCACGCTCTTTTCAACCTTTGGCCACTTTTAAGATGGTCTAACTTGAAATCACAAGGTTAGATTGCATAAGTGCTTTTATTCTATGTCGTAGGCTATGTAGATTATGGTAATTATGCTATTTCGCAATTTAGGAGAAAAGAATCTGGGAGGAGTGTGGTTAGTGTGTGCTGCCTGGATATGCCACAACTGACTGATGCTCATGGCAGCGAGTTGAAAACTTTAAATACTCATTCGGAAAGGCAGAGGCAATCCAGCATTGGTAACCACTGTTGCCGCATGGTCATTTACCCTATATAGGTTTTCTGGTCAAATTTTTCAGTTAGCCCAGCCCCACTCAAATGGAATTGAATATGTTAAATATCTGGTATTAACTCTGCATGTGACAATATCCACTTCCTTTATTTTTTATTTATTTTGTTTTTCCAGAAATTCTCTTCCAAAACTGACTCCAGTTGCTGATGGCCAGATATTTATATCTAATTTAGCATTTATTCAGTTTCTGCTGCCAACAAATTAGCAAAAACATAACCAAATGTCATTGTTATATCCAAAGTCATGGTGTATTGCAAATCTAGAATTTTAGCCATTCTGGGCCGGGACAACAAACTTACAGTACAGATGACCCTAGCATAGTGCTATAGTAAAAAAATTTTTGTGCCTTATGAGAAGTATCAACATTTGCTTTTTTGTGTAACAAATTAGTTGTCAACATGAAAATATTAAAGTAAAAAGCTTCTGCTTAAATACTGAAGCCTATGAACTCTTAGGCCGGCCACACACGTGCAGTTTTTACTGACCGTTAAAACTGCATGTGTGTGGGTATCTCAGTTACTCATTTCGTCAGCTCCACAAAACTGTACCGTTAAACTGAGACAAATGCAGTGTTCCATATTTTTAACTGAAAGGAGTAACTGAACTGAGCGTGTGTTGGGGGGATTCGTAACTGTACAGTTCTCAACTTCTCATTTCTACAGGTGGTAGCGGTGAGTGCAGTTTGTTGAGATAGCACGTAAACAAAGCGAAAGCAACTTTAGGTACACTTTCAGACATGCGCAAAGAATTGAGAAAATCACTTGGTTCTTCATTTAATTCCTTTAATAATTTAATATCAGAACATTGATTTCGCCTCGGTAACCACCTTTTACGCTTTTTAGTTTTATTTTTTTATTTTTATTTTGTAGCATTACAAAGAATACACCGAGAGCGGCAAGATCGTACTCCTCGGTATCCATGGTAAAAACCGAGGGATTGAACTGTGTGTGTGTGTGTGTGTGCATTTCATTTCTAACCGACGTCAGTGTAAACTGTGTCAGTTATAACTGGACAGTCATAACTCGGTTAAAACTGCAACCTTAACTGTGTAAGGACCCCTAGGCTGACCAACTTAGCCAGCATGGTGTTTTGAATGCAGTCTATATGCTCCTGGTTAGCCTCTTTATTATTTTGTAATAAAAATTGCTCCGGTGAAACTAGATCTGGGGCATGGTGGCCCTGGTTAGGTCAGGCCATTATAGAGGAGGTCATGTCCACATTGGAAGTCAGATAAAACATGTTTATATGGTTTGGGTGGCCTGCAGTTATCCAACAGATAGGTGACTTATTAGCAACTAGGCAAAGAAGAAATGAGATAGCTAACTCATGGCTTGGAAATTGTGAAAGGTGTTTAGAAGCCAATACAGATTGAATATAAATAAATGCTTGATACCAATTTGGTTAATATGCATACAATGGCTTTGTAGATACAAGAAGTATTCAATGTAAGGGATGCTGTTGTATAGTATTCTAGTATTCTTAGTACCCTGAAATGATGAAATATATCTTGCGATATTGATTTCCATGAAACGAGGATGCTCCTGATAAATGTAAGTGACAATGTGATGAATATTTCTGAAGGGTATGTCACTGATGTTGGTTCTTTTTGGTTTTTCAGGTTTG